>NC_083352.1:40242050-40600050 GCF_030254825.1 Meriones unguiculatus | reverse complement strand
AAGCCAGTTCTTACTCAAATTAAAAATATTTGATTTAGAGACTTCTCATTTGGAAACTTTATAAAAAGAGCCACAAGTGAGGAATTCTGTTCTAAGATTTAAAGTTCGTAATATGAAGAGATATTAAGATGCCATTCCAAAACTTGAAGAAAGAAATCTGTGCATGTATGACGTTATTCGAGACACTGTTTTGTGAAAAGACTTAGCACAAAAAAAAAAAAAAAAAAATCTTTCTTTCCTTGACAAGTTACCCAATTCAGACTCCACCACCTTGACAACACACCGGCCTCAGACCTCACTCCCCCAACACACCTCAGCATGAAGGCAGTCCACACCGGGTACAGAAGGTTGCAAACCACACTCGGCTCCCTTTAGTGCTCGCTCTGATGGATGGCGCACACAGAAGCCATGCTGCCCATCTCTCAGACTGGCCTTCGCTGCCAGCACAGCTGAAATCTGGAGGCTCGCCGCATTCACATTGTCAGCTTAAATACCCAGGAAGGACTCAAACTGGGAATAAGACAAAGTACTGTAGCATGCTGATCCACTCCACTGGCCCTACCAATTAGCTGTGAAGAATATGGCTCATTTAGAAGTGTATATGATAATACTGAACCATAACTGAAAATTAGATATATAAAAAAGGAGGTCATTAGCTTGCTCTTGTCTTATCTTCAGCTAAATGTATTGCAGATAAAATCAAATAGGATAAGTTAAGTCTTTGTAAGCTTTGGGGCCTTGTGTACTTACATTAGACGGGTATTTGTAAAGTAGGCTTACAGCACTGCCATTTACAATGCCATAGCTAATACTTTGTCGCAGTTTTCATCACCAGCCTCTGTTTTCAAAGGTGCAGAGCTTTCACATACAGATCTGTCCTTGGCTAAAGAGAAAAGCAGGGTGTTAGAGTATATCCAGGAAAGAAAAGCCTAAAAGTAATGTCCACACATTTCTCAAATATTAAAATTTGAAGATAATAGGAAACTACAGAGTAATCTTCTCTGTGTTGATTCTTTCTTGTGGATTAACAAAATAATGAGAAATTACATGTATCTTTTTTTCTTAAATATATGCTTTTGTGATTTTTTTTTTAAAATTTGTGACCAAAATAAAAAAGGTAAATAAGATGAAATATATCTAAACAAAACGGGGGTAGAGGCTGACAATAGTTTGGATTCAAAATTATAAGTTATCTGATGTGCATAAATTACTTACTTCACACATAAATATTATGAAGAAAAGAAAGACGTATCACACGAACTTCTTGTGATGTATGTGTGTGTGTTTGTGTGTTACAGTTAGAGAATACAAAATATTTTCAATCAGAAATATACATACAGAGCCTGTCGAATAGTGACAGGATTGTAATATGTATGTTTAGTACACAACTGAGTAGCTTACATTATGGTCATTTTCTATTTGAGAATATATATATATATATATTTTTTTTTTAATTGATGCTTGAACTATAGGAAGCTCTCTGATAATCACCGATCTTGACCATTTTTGGCTACCATCACAAATACCACAAACCGACTTGTCTTGTAGACAGAAGAAATTCTATCAGTTCAAGAAGTTAGAAAACCAAAGATTTAGGTACAGGCTCTGATGAAGACCAGTTTTTGATTAACAGACTGAGCATTCTCAAAATGTGTTTAGCTGGTATATAGGGTAAGAAGTCTCTATTGGGACTCTTTTATAAGGGCACTAATCCTATTCATAAGGGCTTAGCTGTCTAGACTTAATCTCTGTCCCAAAGGACCAACCCAATATTATATCAGTGTCACTTAGAACTACAACAAGTAGGTTTTAGGAAGGCTATGCATTAATACCATAACAATATTATAAACCTCTCCAAATATCAGACGCTTAAAGCAGCCATTAACTAAAGGCACAGAGTCCTTAAAATCAATCCTGGGAGATTCCCCTTAACATCTATTTCATCCAGTTTGTACTGATCCCATTATATACAGACTCTCAAATACTTTTTAATCATACTAGGACAAGAGAGGTATGGTGTCCAAATTTACAAATTCTTTCTATAGACATGACTTTGAGAAACAACATGGGCGAAAGATTTTATATATTCTAATAATGTCTCATGAATCTCTTGAGGCAATATTGACTCTGAAAAGTCATCAAATATTTGAATTAAGTGCTTGATTGGGACTTCATAATATTGTAAATACTTGCAGAACTCTAGAGGAAAGCTGTGGAGTAAACTTGGACTCTGCAGTAAGGCCTCTGCTGAATTCTTAGCTTTTCCACCAAAATATTGTTTGAATTCTCTGAGATCTCCTTTTTTCCTAAGTGTGGGAAATGATATTAGCCTTGTTTAGTTTTGTGGGGTTAAATAAAATATTACATTCTTCTGCCTGCTCTGTAGAGGATGTGAGAAGTCACTGTGAAATTTTGGGTGTATTTGATAGTATCTCAGCCCAATGGTAAACCTTCACATTTACATTAGATCGTCTCCAAGCCTTTCTGATCTTTTATCCCCCTACATTCTCAGCTTTGTGAGATTTTAGAGATTTCTGGGTAGAAAAATCAAGACTAACAATCACCTCTTTTTCATTAAGAAATTCATTTTATGAGTAAGCAAAAAGCAGTTCTTAGAAAATTAATTCTGAATTAGAAAAAAGATTATAGAAAATGTCAATTTTAACATGATTTATTCTCATTTTTAAAACCTTCTGAAAAGTATTATGTGGCTGCATATTAGTCACATAAATGATCAATTAAGAACAATGGCCATCTTAACTATCATAATAGACTGTACTGGATGTCATGAAAATGTGCAATTAACTTTTGCTCTTAAGTTTTCTCTTTTGCTTGTACACAGTTTACTGTAGGTCCTAACAAATAGAAGCGCACTGTAACATTCAGTGTCTTTATTCTGCAAGCTATGCATACAGAGCACAGTTTTGAACCATCAAATTACCCTCAGCACATTTGTCAAAATGAAATATTTGCCACATAGCGACAGTGATCTCAGAGAACACTTGCTGAGTAGCCTCTGTAGCATCTCTAACAGCGAAGATGAAGACCCAGGAGCAGTATCTTCTCACCACAGCCATTGATGGCGAGATCAAAGTCCTCAGAGCCTTACAATAACATACTCTTGAGAACTCTGCCAGGCCCAGTGGGCAGTCACCAGAGGGGACCATCACTAGACATTTCAGGGGGCTGAGAAATCCATTCATCAATCTATGGGTAACAGCATCATGATTCTGGAAATGCCCAGTCTCCTCCTATAGCAGCTCTTCATCTGATGACTTCTCTGTTCCATGAATAATACTGAACCTTAGGATTTTACTCTTCTAGAAAAAAATGCTAATTATAGTAATTCTGAGTTTGTTTGTTTTTTTTTTTTTTTCACTAGACGAAATCCATGTGTGGCAATGGCCAGTAGACAGCTCCATGTGATTTCAGAAATAGGAAAGGATCTGGGTTGGGCTCACAAATGCACTTTTGTACATGCATGTGTTTGACTATGAATGTGTATATGTATGAGTGTGTGATAGTCAAACTCAGACAAGAATGAGAAGAAACATTTTATATAAAGATTGCATGTATCCATCACTTATAGTGGTGTATTTATAATCATATCCCCACCTTAGAAACTTGAACTAGCCTCTATTTCTATCATCTACAGAAGTCCTAGTATGTTTTTAGAAATATATGCATATATATATATAATATTTGACTAAGCCAATAAAATAGGGTAATGGTAAAGAAAGCTATTACATACATGTGTTTTGTGTTTATAAATATATGTATACAAAATTAAAATGCCACATACAGCAAATTATCACCTTTTAAGATTTCCTAGGTAACTAAATTTACTTTTTATACCTGGCTTAAGTGTAACAAAGACAGCAAATGTTATGAAAGGGCTTATTTACTGCTCAACATATCACGGATTTTAGTTAAATTTCCACGACTGTATTATCCAATGAGGCACACAGATGTTTCAGCAATGATTTTTTTTTTGTAGCATTCCCATTTTATCTGATAAGTTAAATACAATTCCTCACAACCTCGTAGCTTCCGTTTGTATGCTTGGAACTACAGTTATAGTTTACATTCCAATAAACTAGATTTTTGCCTCCAGTTTGATGAGGGAATGTTTTAACGCGTACCTGGGGATACTCAGTGATACCAGATGGCACTTCGCTATCTACAGGCTCCACTCTGCCTGCTCTGCGAGTCTGCGACGGCCCGCAGGGAGGTGCTGAGGCATCCATCCCGTCAGTAATGTATCTGGGACAACCTGAACACTGCAAACAACTTCATGTTCTTAGATAGCATACGTTATCCTTTGCCTGACAAAGCTGAGGGTGATGAGGTGCAGCATTTCATTCAGAAAGAACGTGCTGTTAATGACCCTAATCTGGGGCAACAGAACAGAATCAATTATAATCATTGTTTGGACTTGGAGACAGAGCTACAGAATCACAGCTGCTTAGTAAGGATTCCTATCCAGAGCTGAGAAAATCACCCAATAAGAACATCTTGTTTACTAGTAATTATGTATTCATATATTATACATATATTAAATATATAATATTATATAGCATATTTACTCACAGTGGTTGCTGCCGTTATCAGCACATCAGCACAAGTCAGTGTTTTAGAGCTGAGAACTCATAATGGGATCTGCGCTGTGCAGAACTTTTAGCCTTTGATGAGTCTCTGGAGTCTTGTGCTACGGAGCAAATAATTTTCCATCTGTCTTCAGATTTTTCAAGTAGCATAATCTCAAGTGACTTGAAATTTTCTAGGCACCCGTCATTCCACCCCCACCTCAGTGCAATTTTACATTCTTGCGTAAAAAACAAACTCGCCGTTTAATTCATCTTTAAAATTATAATTATTTTGTCATATGTATCTTTCAAATTAATTTTTACTCTGTTTGTGAGTTGGGCCTCAGAGACATCATCAGGGACTTTGGAATTTAAGAAAATGATTTATACACTTCCTGAACCATGTATTTTAAGTTTTATGTATGTTTGCAATTTATTGTCTCTCTTTCAAAAATTAATGGAAAGCAGGATGTGGTGGTATATCCTTGCGACTCAGTACTTAGGAAGGGAAGGCATGAAGAATATAAATTCTCATCCAGCTTGGGCTCCAGTCTGAGTTCCAAAGCATACAGGGTTACAATGTAAGATATATCAAAACAGAAACAGAGAAAAGACATAAAGGAAGGAAAGAAAGAAGGAAGGGAGGAAGGGAAGGAGGGAGGGAAGGAGGGAGGGAAGGAGGGAGGGAAGGAGGGAGGGAGAGAGGGAGGGAGGGAGGGAGGGAGGGAGGGAGGGAGGGAGGGAGGGAGGGAGGGAGGGAGGGAGAACTTCAAGCCTAATTTTATTTTTAGCTTTTAGCTTAAGCCTTTTTTATATTAAATAAAAATAAAAGGTGAGGTCACATCTTCACTTATAAAAATAAATATGAAAGTACCTTAGAGAATATAAATGAGTAGGTGCATTTACTCTGATAAACTGAATTTTGTTTAAAGTGATGTCCTCATGTGTATTTTAACATGCCTTCTGCCCCATTCTTCTAGCCTCACACTTTAGAAATAAGCCTTAAGAACTGACCATGAGAAACAGGTCATGACTCATATTCCTGCGCCACAGGTGGAACATAAGGTTTTAAGTTGTGTATTAACAAAGCAAGAAGCTGGTAGGGTTTCGCACTACGTGAGGTTTGTATTTTAGGACATTTTTGAGAAGTAGAGAGATAGTCATACCAATTAATCACTTCTGAAGGCTGCTGAATAGCAGCAAGTCACGATTCTCTTCAAATTCATTGCTGAAAGATACCTCAGACGAGCACTGTTAATGTCTATTATTCTATGTATGATTCTGCTTTAAGCCAGGGAAGTAGACATTAATTTGTAGTTTTCTACATTAGTAATTTATCTCCTTATGTCATTCAGATCACTTAATATATCCTGGAAGTCGGGTCCTTAAAAAGAAAAATTGAATCTCTTTTCTGACCATCCAATACAAATTTTAAATACTTAAAATCACTTGAGAATGTTTCCTTCATCACTTTGTCTGCTCTAATCAATGGAAAGTTAGAAGTAAAAAGGTTTGTTTTAATAGGTGTAAATTTTCCTTCCTTGGAGGGTATAACTAAATAAATCTTGTGTTTTTATTATTTTCTTTTTTTTAATTCAAGTATCATGTTGCTTTATTTCTACACTGGCTAGATGGTCGTTAATAATAATCATTTAGTTCATTGTTCTATGTATAAAAGAAGGGCTGTGCCACTATTGTTAAAAAAAAAAAACTTTGTAATTTAGGAATATTTTAGGATGTGATAATTTAAGCTTGGGCATACTTTAAGTAAAAGTTAAGCACTGCTCCTTCAAAATATCAATTTTAAGCAACTTTCAGCAGCACTATCTGAATAAATATAGTCGCTCTTTTGTACCCAATGTAAGGTCCTAAACAAAGTAGTAAATATAGAAAATATTGACCGTCTGAAAACACAAATACAACATGTTCATTGTTGTAATATATTTTATGTGTAAAGATGTGTAATTGGAAAGAAGATGTAGAGCAATCTTATTCTGGCTATTTCGTTTTTTTTGTTTGTTTGTTTGTTTACTAACTGTAAATGTTAGTAAATACTTTGGTATGTGTTTCTATTATAATTACTGTGTGATTTTTTTTTTGTTGCTTTGTTGATATCTTAGACAGAGAGTTTATATTTTCATTGCAGATAAACTGTTGTCAAAATACGGTATGGAAACAAACTCTGGTGTTACCCTAGGTAAATTGCTTAATCCTCTTGGTTCATTGTTCACATCTGTTCTATGAGAAATTAGACAAGAAAATCTGTACTTTTCCTAGAGCTGTGGCATAACCTACTTAGCCCATGTAACCTATTACCTAAGCTACTGTGGGTGTGTGGATATTTAATTCTTTGTGTGTATCTGTATATGTTTAGATGTGTCCCTCTTTGTGTCTAGGGGTACAGAAATTTAGTAATATGAATAAGAAAAATTACCTAAATACTTTACTTGATTTCATGGTTCTTTTAATAGTTGACTAGAAGTGTAGGTAACATGAGTCGGATTGCTTAGAAGAGAGTTTGGGGTTCCAAACTCTAAACAGTAAAAAAAAAATGACATATAAGAAAAGATAAACAGCAGAACTTTTGGTATAAATGTATAATAAGAATTACTTTACCAAAATTGGAGAACATGCACCAAACTTCCTAGATGAATCCTGTATGTTTCTTTAATAGAGAAATACTAAGAATCCTACCATTAATTTGTGTGAGTGTGTGCTCGTGCATGCTTGTGTATGCTGGCAGTATTGTGATCTACCCTTAAAGCTTAAATAGTCAGACATCATTCCAATATACATTCCAAATGTCTGTTTTCATTTCACATGTCCTTCAAGAATCCTATTCCTCTAGGCCACAGTAATAACAGGAACAGTGGCCTCAATAACAATGATATTAGCAAATATCCACATAGAGCTTATGAGCTAGTGTTTCAGAGAGCTCAGACATATCCAGGGGACTGCATCTACATTAACTTGCCCACAGCTCACGACGTTCCTACAGACTAGTTTGTTTTCATGGTTCCACTTCTTATAAAGTGATGGCATCTGATTTCCACCATACGGTCTGGCCAGAGAGTACTTCCTAGTAATTGACGGTGCTGTGCTCTCCTTCTACTGTTCATCAGCTTACCTGTCACACACAACTTAAAGTTCAGCCGCTACTGGTCTGCTGCGGCCTCGTTCTTTTTTTTTTTTTTTTTTCTTTTTTGCCTTCTCATCAGATCTTCGTGCTAGGATGCAACTTGCCTTAACGCTTACCCTCCACATCTAATCAGTGATCCCTGAGATAATTCTATCCTATCTTACCTTCTCTCAGCACTTTGCCTCTTCATTAAAGGCTTCAGATCAGAGCCGGTGAGATAGCTCCATGGTTTAGGGGAGCGGGCGCCGTCTGTTTTCCACACCCACATGGTGGCTCACAGCAGTCTGAAACTCCAGCTCCAGGATATGAGAAGGCCTCTTCTGGCCTCTGCGAGCAAAATAGCGTATATGCAATGCACATGCCTACATGCAGGCAAACAATTAAAAATAAATAAATAAATCTTTAAGACTAAAATTTGCTGCCACATAGGTCACTTATCTTCTCCCAATGTCAACTCACTTGCACACACCTGTCTCAGGTCATCTTTGTGCCATACTTACCTGTGAGATCATCCACAATAACCATTCCAACCATTCCCCTCAGTCTTTAAAGTCCTGTTGAAATTCGACCACAGATGCCTCTTTGTCCTTCCAACGCTATCTTGACAATTATCCCCACTGTTCGTCTACTTTCATCTTTCCTCAACCTCACACATTTCTTTTTCTTTTTTTAAATGAGACATCTTATGGTTTTTCTTAGCTGTTCAGCTCCACTACAGTCACCGCATTTATTCATACATACCTCATAGCATTTTGAAGAGATATTAAATTTTAGGCACTGAATTAAAAAAAAAAAAATGAACCAAAGAACAATTTCTGTTAGACACAGGACTTGTCTTCAGTTTATTGGAAAAACAAATAGGTCTTTAAAGAAAATAAGAGGCAGAAGGTTTCTCATTTTTAAATAGAAAAAAAAGAGAGAGAGAGAGACTATGTCTCTGCTAAGTCTTGGCTACAAACTGGAAAGGAATTGGAGTGCATCAGGAATGAAAAACAGTCCTTCACGTGTCATGGACAACATCCTGGCTACTCTCAAGGCTGCTTGCTCTATATCAGAGAAAATGTACATGAAGAAATAAAAGCATTCTACAAAACCACATGTCTCTCCAATGCCACCAGTGACATTACAGCTACCTCACGCTTCTATCGTGACAAAGATCACAATAAGAAACCACTAGTTATTTGTTCAATAGACACCAAGATTCCTAGTGAAAGTTCTTTGCAAACATTTAATATATATTGGAGAATTTATATATAGATTTACTTAGAAAGATACTGAGAGCTTAGCAACACTGTGCAAAGAGCTCACTCTGCAAAAATAATACAGAATTAAAAAAAACTAAATTTAAGGTGGACAAGAAAGTAAAATGTGCCCGCGCACGCACACGTGTGTGTGTGTTTGCGCGTGTCCATGTAAAATGAGAAAAGCACTATACATGACAAAAGGATCAAGGCCATTAAAGAATGGAACACTTCTCTGGGAAACACGGGTGCTTAACAGAGTACTTACTAATATAACTAGGTAGCACACAAGAACTATGTGAACAACAACCATAGCAACAAGTCTAGAAAGCACCAGCCATATTCCAGGCACCCAGGACAGGCAGGAGAAGACAAGGTGACAGAGCAAAGTCGCAATGAAATGTTGCTTATCTGATGTACCTCCAGGGATAACACATAACTAAAGAAAAGCCACAGGCCAAACAAGAGCATGCTGCAGGAGGTGTGGTCAGAATATTACAAACCATGATGACTGAGCCCAGTCACTAATGAGAAGCTATGGAATGTATTTTGTGATCACCTTGATCTTTAACAGAAATGAGCATGTGGATTTAGAGAAACTCAACTCCAAGACAGACTGGGGGCCACAGAGAGTAGAACCTAAATGTGAAGGCAGATTTGGCAGATGTCTATCATCTAATTTTTAATTAATTACAGTTTATTCGCTTTGTATCCCACCTGTAGCTCTTTCCCTCCCAATCCCACTCTCTCTCCCTCTTCTATATCCATGTCTCTCCCCAAGTCCACTGATAGGGGAGGGCCTCCTCCCCTTCCTAGCCTATCAGGTCTCATCTCCCTCTTCTGATGTTCATCCTCTTTGCCTTTCTGAATGAGTATTGATCATCTTACACAGAGTCCTCCTTTTTGATTAGCTTCTTTAGGTGCACAGATTTTAGTATGTTTATCCTATATTATTTATCTAATATCCACTTATGAGTGACTATATACTCTGTGTGTCTTTCTGTTTCTGGGATACCTCACTCAGAATGATCTTTTCTAGTTCCCACCATTTGCCTGCAAATTTCATGATTTCCTTGTTTTTAATTGCTGAGTAGTATTTCATTGTATAAATGTAGCACAATTTCTGCATCCATTCCTCAGCTGAGGGACGTCTGGGTTGTTTCCAGCTTCTGGCTATTACAAATAAAGCTGCTACGAACATGGTTGAACAAATGTCCTTGTATACTGGAGCATCTTTTAGATATATGCCTAGGAGTGGTATAGCTGGATCTTTAGGAAGCACTATTCCTAATTGTCTGAGAAAGTGCCAGATTGACTTCCAAAGTAGTTGTACAAGTTTACATTCCCACCAGCAATTCCCTTTCTCCACATCCTCTCTAGCATGTGTTGTCACTTGAATTTTTGATCTTAGACATTCTGATGAGTGTAAGGTGAAATCTCAGAGTTGTTTTGATTTGCATTTCCCTGATGACTAAAGATGTTGAGCATTTCTTTAGGAGTTAAAGACACACATGGTATATACTCACTTATAAGTGGATATTAGACATATAATATAGGATAATCATACTAAAGTCTGTACACCTAAAGAAGGCAAGCAAGAAGGAGGACCCTGGGTAAGATGCTCAATCCTCATTTAGAAAGGCAAACAGGATAGACATCAGAAGAAGGTAAAAACAGGAAACAAGACAGGAGCCTACGACAAAGGGCCTCTGAAAGACTCTACCCAGCAGGGTAGTAAAGCTGATGCTGAGATTCATAGCCAACCTTTGGGCATAATGCAGGGAATCTTATGAAAGAAGGGGGAGATAGAAAGATTTGGAAGGGTCTGGAGCTCCAAAGGAGAACAACAGATCCAAAAATCTGGGCCCAGGAGTCTTTCCTGAGACTGATACCCCAACCAAGAACCATTCATGGAGATAACCTAGAACCCCTGCTCAGATATAGCACATGGCAGCTCATTCTCCAAATGGGCTCCCTCGTAAAGGGAGCATGGGCTGTCTCTGACATTAACTGAGTGGCTGGCTCTTTGATCACCTCTCCCTGAGTTGGGTGCAGCCTTACCAGTCCACAGAGAAAGACTATAAAAGACAGTCCTGATAAGACCTAATAGGCTAAGTTCAAGTGAAAGGGGAGGAGGTCCTCCACTATCAGTGGACTGGGGAAGAGGCAAGGGAGCAGAAGAAGAAAGGGGAGAGAGAGGGAGGGGGATAGGGGGAATTAGAGAGGGGTCTACATCTGAGATACAAAGTGAATAAATTATAATAAATAAAAACTATATTATAAAAAGATATTAATGTTATAAGTATATGGAATATGTCAGTACATGTGTTGATGTCCATATAAAATATTTAAATGATCTAATATTGGAAAGCTAATGCTAAATTTATGTATACATCCATCATAAAATATGTGAAATTAATCAAATCCTTTGAAGGAAAAACTGATTTAAAATCAGTGGCCAAAAAATATCTGAACTAGTCTTTGAAAGAAAAAAAAAAAAAAAGAAAACAATGTAATATTTAGCGGTATAATATTTGAAAGGTACTTGGTAATTTTTTTCTCTCTGGTGTTTCTGTGTTTTCCTGATTATTAAAATTAATAATAATACTTTATAATGATAGCTTATAGTTTTAAATTTTATTAAACCACATGTTACTCTAATTCTTTCTGAACATTCTGCACATGTATACCTAAGTGTGCTTCATTAGAAATCAGTTAACCTGCAGCCCATATATAATTAAAAATTGAGGACAATGCAAAGCTGAGAGCATAGCTCCCAGTAAAGTGCTTGCTGAGCATGCAACAAAGCCCTCAGATCCCCTCCCACACCTGCAAAAAAGTAAAATAAAAATTTAGTGACACAATAAAGTTATATTACCGTTCCTTATTTAGACTGCATTTTTCGCCACCAAACTAAGATGTCATTCTGTAACTTTTCATTGTCTGTTTTTAAATATTACTTTAAAAATATTCACCATTTAACCATGAACAACACATTTGTGGGCAACGGTTTATAATGGAACCTGCTTGAAAGTACATGTAATGTGCACGTGCCAGATGAATTCATTAAGACTCGTGTGATTACAGTGAATGTCAAATGAATTAATAATAATGGGACTTCTAAGTGTTACCATTACTTTCACAGTGTGTTACTGTTTTTATACTTATGAGCCCTGAGGATAAATGACACTCACATATTATCCTTGTATGTTAATTGTATCTGCATAATCAAAGGTTGAAGTAGCAATCTCGTGGGCAGTAAAAATTTCTAACCCCCTGAACACAGAGAAATTACTATTATTTGTAAGTTTCATTGAAAAGTGATTCAATATTTTAGATTCCAATTATAAATGACATTTATTTTATGTTTCCCACATATTCAGCAAAACCCCACACTCTTAGGCTTATTTTTCCATGAGCACTATTTGGAACACAGGATTGAAATTAATGGAGATTTTTTTTCAAAGACTTTATATGTTTTTCTTCACATAGTATATGAGAATGGGCATATACATTCGCGTGTATTTGTTTTTCTACTAGTGTGGTGCACGCAGCAGCACACGTAGAAGTGCATCGGCCATTGGGACACAGTATTTATCCTGGGACAACTGGGGCTTTGATGACTGTTCTCTCTCATCAGCACCATAACTATTCATCACCCATTTTTATGAGTTCCAAAACCCTAACACTAACAGATCCAAGACACTAACAGATAAAAGGCTCTTTCATTTCCTCTAGTCACAACCCATCCATTTTTCCTGGTAGAGATGGTTGGTGGGATGGATGAGGAGGTACTGGGATCGATTAAGAAGAAAAGACAACTTCAGGGATATGTGATAGATAACCCTTATCTAATGCCTAAAGTAACCAACAGGCCTAAGAGAGAGACAGGAAATGCCAGTAAGTCCGATTGAAAAGAAAGCAGTGAACTGTATTGTTTTTGTTTGGTTGGTTTTTTTTTTTTTTTGTTTTGTTTTGTCTTAAAACATCAACACTTAGTATCTTTTAGGCATCAATAAGTGATGGAGGTATTTGTTTGGCTTACATTTTCATTCTCACTGTGGTACTGGGCATGGACCCACTGGATGGTAGGCAAGCACTCTCTCTCTGAACCAAGCCCCAAAATCTTTGCTTTGTGGGACATGCCTCACTACACAGCTTTACTTAGCCTTGAACTCAGATTCATCCCATGTCTGCCTGCCATGTTCTGGGATTACAGATATGTTCTACCATGCCTGGGTTGCTGATTCTCTTTAATGATCCAAATTAGTAAGCCTGTAGTCACTCTCCCGAGTCTCACTCTGCATTCATCACTGCCATTTCATGTGCTATTCTGAGTTCTTGTTGCTATTTAAGGATTTGGTAAATGGTATTTCTGTCCAGTGATAGCTAGTCTGAAAACTCTGCAACATGTATAAAGTGTTTTCTACCAGAAAACACATAGAGTTAAACCTGGCTAACTCACAAGCACACTTAGCAACACAACCAGATTTTAGTACATGTAGGTATTTCTCTTCTGTCCAAAATTTCAGGCAGTGCCTAATTATTACAAACAGTATGTTTATGAAGATATTATTGACATAAAACTGACCAAAAATTTATAACATGGCACTACCCTTATTTGAAAGTGTCTTCATAGCCTTGAAAAAAAAGCCATACTCTCTAACTAGAATGATCCTATTTCTCACACTTCTTACTCTAGGAATTTCGGTAAAGTTGAGGGAGAAGTCAGTAAGGCTTTGTAGAGATGTTTGTAAAAAATACATTTTAGTTGATTTTAAATTCTGGAACAGTAAAACTCTGCTGGTAAGGTCAGATATATGAAAGCATTTTCAGTTCATAGTGACAGATGCATATTCAAAAGTCTAGAAGGAAGATTTGGTAGATCAAACATGGAAATCTGCCCTCACTTAAACACACTTCATTTCAAAAGACATTTCCTAGGCACATATCCAAAATATGCTCAACGATACAACAAAGACATTTGTTCAACCATGCTTGTAGCATCTCTGCTCGTAATAACCAGAAGCTGGAAACAACCTAGATGCTCCTCAGTTAAGGAATGGATACAAAAATTGTGGCACATTTATACAATGGGATACTATTCAGCAATTAAAAACAAGGAAATCATGAAATTTGCAGGTAAATGGTGGGAACTAGAAAATATCATCTTGAGTGAGGTAACCCAGAAGGAGAAAGACACCCATGGTATATACTCATTCACTCATAAAAGTGGATATTAGCTGTATAATATAGGATAAACATACTAAAATCTATAGTCCTAAAGAAGCTAAATAACAAGAAAAACTCTAGGGAAGATACTCAACCTCCTTCAGAAGGACAAATGCGATACACATTGAAAGCAGGAGAAGTCAGAGAACAGGACAGGAGCCTACCACAGATGGCCTCTGAAAGACTCTTTTGATGGAAGTATTGAAGCAGAGGCTGGGACTCACAGCCAAACTTTGGGCAGAGTGCAGGGAATCTTATGAAAGAAGGGAGAGATAGAAAGACCTACCTGGAGGAGACAGAAGCTCCAAAAGGAGACCAACAGAGCCACAGAAACTGAGCCCTGGGGGCTCTGCAGGGACTGATAATGTAACAAAGGATCATGCATGGAGAGGACCTAAAACCCTGGCTCAGATATAGCCCATAGATTCAGCATCCAAGTAGGGTCCCTAGTAAGGGCTAACAGAGGATTTCTCTGGCAACAACTCTGTGACAGGCTCTCTGAACACAGGCCACAGAGGAAGACAGTGCAACCAGTCCTGATGAGACCTGATAGGCAAGGGTCAGATAAAAGGGGAGGAGAACTCCTCTATCAGTAGACTAGGGGAGGGGCATAGAGGGAGAAGAGGGATGGAGGGTGGGATTGAGAGGAGGGAGGGAAGGGGCCACAGCCAGGATAAAAATTGAATAAATTGTAATAAATGATAATAAAAAAGAAGACATTTTCCACTTGCTTCTTTAAGACTAAAGAGCAATGTGGTTCAGGGTGACACAAAACGCACCGCATAAGAAGCTGCCAAGAAAATAATGATAAAATTCAATGAGTAAATCTTAACAGTGGTCAAATGCTTCAAGAACCAACATGTAAAAGAGAAAAGGGATAAATCTGTGGCTCACTGAAGCACAACACCACACCCAGTGGGATGTGGACACAGAGTTTTGTCTCACAACAAAAACAGACATTAACATTAGAGCTGAAAATAGAGTGACAGTTTCAGGAGTAAGTATATTCTCTACAACTGGTAAGGTCGTTTTTAAACATCTTCTTAACACCTGTTAGCAGAAGAGGGTTAATAGTATTACCCACTACTAACTAGGAAGTGTTAATTAGAGACATGTTAGGTAGAGGGGCAGACTTCCGACTGGCAAGTATCCCTTGAGATTCCAGTTCAGGGATCACCTTTTAATGTGACCCGCAGTATGAAAAGAGTTTCACATGAGGTGTACTCACACACAAAAATACATTTGTGACTTTGTGTACATAACTGAAATAAAATGTTTACAGATTAATTTTTATATTACACATCCTTCGTGTATTCCATTCCAGTTGGGTATCAAACTTTTCATTTCCCTACCTGTGCCGATGTCTCATCAGACTATCACTCTGATCAACATACTGGTTAGGGCAAATGTTTCATGGTTAGAATCACATGGTCCCTAGGAGGTTGAGACAAATAAGCAAATAGAGAGAAATCTTACTGATTTCTTGTTGTTCTTTGCGGTTTTAATTTGAATTGAAATTCAGAGCTATAGCAACAAATACATTAAATTGTTGGGCATAGTTATTTCCACATGAATACACATATGCCATGTTTTTAGTCAAAAATAATGTTGGGCAGTGAACTCCCATTCTGGAAACTCTTTGATAATTCCCCGTGTCACTCTTCATTACTAGAACAGAAAATCTAGTCTGGAGCAGCTTTGCGGTGGAGATTCAAAGGCGCATAGGACTTGAGTAGGGTCTCCCAGCTCTTACTTGGAGGACAAATGGAAAAGAGTGAGAAGAAAGCCTTAAAATTGCATCGGATTTACGTTCCCCCACCCAACCGGAAGCCAAGAATTTGCAAACTTTGTTTCAACATTCAGAAGGACCCTACAAAATATTTCTTATGCATCAGGCAAGGAGAAATAGGTTATATGGAACAAGAGGATAAAATCAAAGTTGGTTAAGTAAGTCTGCATTAAGTACATTACAAATAGGGCCTGGAGAGGTGGCTTAGTCAATAGGATACCTACTGCATAAGCAGGATGACATAAGTTCAGATCCCCAACATTCCTACCTGAAAGTGGGTCCCTGGATCTCACTGGGCAGCCAGCCTACTAACTCAGTGATGAAGTAAAAATAATTGAGAAAACCTTTAAACCTTTTTAGCCTACAGATATACACACACTAGCACATGTACACGTAAAAATTACAAAAGTAATATTATAAGTAAATATAAGTCTTTTGGGGGCTTTGTTTTCTATACCTGAGCTGTAACATACATAATTTGTCAGGTGTGACAATTTTCAAAGAAATAGTGTTAGAAGTAACAGTCTAAAAAATATGGCCCATTTTACTGATCGAATACATCAATTTTAATTTCAGTTGTCCTTGATACTTGTGGGTAATTTTTTAACATCTAGTTCACCGTTTGTTGTGTTTTGAATATGAAATGCCCCGAACAAGTTTCTGCAGTTCAACATTTGCTCCCCACATGGTGGCACTGTCGGAGGCTATGAAATCTTTGCAACATGGGTTGAGCACCTAGGTAGGACATGGGTCTCTGGGGAAGCATCTAGAAGGCTATACGGGTTGATGCTGTTCTGCGCTCTCTGCTTTCTGGTCCACAGGGTATAAACAAGTTTTGCTGATTCTCCTGTCATCACGGACAGGACAGCTGCAGTAGCTCCGCCTTTCCCATTCTGGTAGACTAGACTCTCTCAACCAGGAGCCACCTTCTCATGCCTTTAAGTTTCTTCCACAGGTATTCTGTCACATCAATAACGAGTAGTTCCTACACTGTTACGCATCTAACAGTTTGATACCTCTTTAAAAAAAATGTATTCCCAACCCAGTGTGTTGCTTGTGGCTTTGCCTGAAAAGGCTATGGATCTGGAGATGGTCTCTCTGTCATCTCTAGGAGGCTCACACATTTGAGATGTTCATACGCTATAAATTTCAGTCAACTTCCATTCTGCAAATCAAATGTTCATTGCATTATTACTGAAAAATAAAGGTAAAACTGAAGCATGAAATAGTTGTTCTTCTGGTTTACTTAGTATAATCAAATTTGCACTAAGAGCTATCAGACCCATGTGTTTATTTGTTTGGTTCCTGTGTGTATTTTCTTTTATACAGAATAGTAGAAAGCTCCTCGCTAATAATGAGCTTTTATTCTCCTAGCAAAGTTTAGACTGAATCACTCAGAATCTTTCTTGTAACTGCCAGCTATCATTTTAAACCCGTAAAATCTGGACCAACTTTACTTTGGTCACTGGCGATTGATTTCTTTTCAAAGACAAACCTCAATGTGTGGGGTTGGCCTGACAGTTTGGTGTCACTTATCTTTTATTGGCTTTTGTTTTTTTAACCTGAGGATCTTACAGGTAATGACAGGACTGTCTACACACCTACACCTGACTTCCTGCCCACCTCATAGAGTTACCAGATTTTGTCTCCTTGGCCTATCAAAGAAAAAGCATAGGCACAGCAGGAAAGACACTTGGCTACAAGTGACAACCAACACAGCCAACTAAGCAGGGTCCGGGGGGCCTGTGGAGACTGAAGCACCCAACCAAGGACCATGCATGGACTGGACCTAGGCCCCCTACACAGGTGTGAGCAATGGGCAGCTTGGTCTTCATATGGGTGTCCTAGTAAGGGGAATGGAGGTTGGGTCTGACATGGACTCTGTTGCCTGCTTTCTGATCACTTTCTGTTGGTGGAGCTACCTTGCCAGGCCACAAAGAAAGAAAATGTGCTCAGCCCTAATGCAACTTGATATGGTGAGGTGGTGGATGGCTCCCCTTTCTGAGGAGTGGGAAATGGGGGATAGGGAAACAGGGAGGAAGGGTGGGAACAGGAGGAGAGGAGGGAGGGGGCTATTACTGGGATGAATAAACAAATAAAAAAAATTAAATATAAAAAAATACTCAGAAACAAAAAAGAATAGTTGTCACTGCATTTGGGGCCTGATGATGGTAGAGGGAAGTAAAAGAAGGTTGCATTAGTAATAGCTTTTGATCAGGAATGCAACCAAGATCTGCTAGATGTCCCAACCCATAAAAAGTGGATGTTACTATAGCAGCAACAGGTCTTAAAAGTGTTTCTAGATAATAGAACACAAAGTGATTATTCCTGCTAGGCACATAACCAGGGATGCTCATTCGCCCTAGAAGGCTGTGGATTCAAGAGGAAAGCAGGGAGAGTTAAGAAGTTGATCAGATAGCCCAATATAAATATAATGTGAATCTATGAGAAGAGGCTCAATTATGATAAGCTGATGCCATGGAGTGACAAAGATGCCATAGTCCATGGTGGGTCAGCAACAGGAAGTGCTGACACACAAACAGGAAAGGGAAGAAACCAGGCATAGTGCTGAACCCATCTTCTAGATTAGTCCATAGTACAATCTGTCCTCTACAACTGTGGGTCCTTCTTCTACAAACTCAACAAATTGAACATGAAAGCTATTAGTAGATACCCCGGCAGGGCCAGAATCAGGTGAGCTGCCTCCCACGTGTGCTGCAGGTAAAGTTATAGAGGTGGAAATTGTGAATAGGCCAAGAAATGATGCCAACATGCTTTTTGCAAAGTAGCCAGAGAGTTTTTGAGAGTATCGGGCCCTGTTAATAGGGAAAGCACGTGGCGGTTGCCATCAAAAGCCTGAACTGCCAGTTGGTCGGATTCACTCGTTAGCTTCAACTGCTTCCAAATCTCCTTCTCTGAACTTGTCTCTTCATTAAGATGTGAACATACTTTAGAAACTCTAACATGATTTTTAAAATAGGGATCATTCATACAGTAAAGAATATTGTGACATGCATAAATTTTCTTTCTACTGCCCTGAATTTTACTGGTGGATGGCAAAATCTAGACCAACTTATTCTAAGAAAGAAGCTTGAAAGGGTTGACACAGAGAGAGAGAGAGAGGCAGAGACAGACAGAGAGAGAAGCTCAGACCAAAACTTGCTTTCTCACTCCTGGATGAGAACTTGAGTTTGGAACACACACACACACACACACACACACACACACACACAGCAAACAAGCTGGTCATCTGGTCATAGAAATACTGAGGTCCTGGGGATCTACTAGAAAGCAAGTCTTACAAAAGCCCAAGATCCAGGTCCAACCAAAGAACTTCTTACAAACTGAGCTGGAAATCTGTAGAGGACACAAGAGGTTTCCCTGAAGCCCTCATGTGTGTGCACGTGTCAGTGCCTCCCACACAGGTACATACAGGCACACAGCGTTCGCACACACAAAGAGGCTTAGCAAGATTACCCAAGCATCCAGCATGTTCTTCAGTGCAGATCACAGGGTAACCTATGTCAGAGTTTGCCAAGGACCCCAAGGCAGAGCAGCTTCCTCTCAAGCCATGGATGGAGAACCCTGATCTCGGGGCCTCATCTTATCTACCTGCTTCAAAGGAAAAATGAGACAACTTTCTCCACTTGAAGTCAGCATCTGCCTAATGATCCTTTCATAAGAACGGGGACAGAAACTTCTCTCTTCCCAGGGTGTCTCAGCTCGCATTTCCATTCTGAAATCTTGTCTGGGCTTTCCTTGCAGGGAAGCATCTTCGACTCCAATCCCAACACAGCTTCTGCTCTGCTCAAAGCGCCGCTGTGCTCTTTAGGAACAGGGCGTCCTTTGCTGGGCATGTCTCAAAGCTCTGAAGAAGGCTGCTTATTTCCTTTTCTTGTCCAAGAGCCAGCAGCGCTTCCACCTTTCCTGCTGTTTAATCCAAGGGTTTAGTGACAAAACAGCCTCCATGTTGGCACCGTGCCTTAATCAGCCTTCGGGTCAACCTGGTTTACGCTCGGGCAGGAGGTTGGAGGCTGTTAGCCAGGCTCTTTTCGCTGCGTGTCCTGGTGGCGCGCCGTCACACTCAATGAAATTGGATCCTGATTAAAAGCCTTGCCAGATTGGTGTTCCGATGACCCCGGAGCACTCACCAGTTGCTTGGAATGCTGGGTGCCCCTCTAAAGAAGCTGTAGTTCACAGGCTTTCCTGTTTCTTCTGCACACCACACCCTCGCTTTGTTCCCCTCTCTTTTACACAACTCCTGACAGCAGGACCTTGCTCATGAACTAAGGGTCAAGTGGAGAGAAAAGTGGGCGACTCTGCTGGTTTGGATTGCTTGCCTAGGGACGCAAACAACAGACATCTTTTTGTCCTCCTCCTGACCTCTTTTTTTCCATTTTCCCTTTCTCTCCATCAGTTGTCATTTCATCTTTCCCCTCCTCTTTCCTATCTGATCTGACAAGTTCTGTAACACAGGTTAATTCTACTTTGCATTAGGGGTTAGCTAAGATTTTGGAGGAAAACCTCCATCAAATGATTTTGTGCAAGGCATATAATAAACCGTATATCTCCCTCCCAAAACTCCATTTACATGTTTAAATGTCCACCCATCCTTTACTTAGGAGCTGCTTATATAGTTGTATTTTTGAACAGCTGTTTCCTCTGGTTAAGAAATCAAGCTGATCCCTGAAGAATACTACATGCAGCATGGAGCAGTCGTATGTTCTCCTAAATCATATTATTCCCTAATAAAAATCATAAATTTGTTTACTTAGCCTGGACAGCCCGGGCGATGACATGCAATTGATCTTTGTCTGACATAGCTTGAAACAACACACTGATTTCTTGACTCTGGAAAAAAAAAAAAAAAAAAAAGCATTTGGGGTTAAATGTGCCAGGTGTGGGCCGGGCAGATGGCTCAGCAGTGGTGCCTTGTGTTGTCATGCACATAATCTGATTTCTGAAATGACCTCGAGACACCAATTTGCTCGGCTCGATATCAGGTGTGCTGTGAGGAGCCGTGTCTCTGGGGACCATGAGCACCACTTTTCAGCACTTCTCATCTGTGGGCTAATGGACAGCACTCTCATTGGAAATGGCACTGTTTGCTCTTCCAACAGGAAGAAATTGTTCAAATGCTGGGAGCTTTAGCAGGCAGCAGGTGTGGCCATGCTTCCTGAGTAGATAATTGAAAAGATTGTTTTTGTTTTTTTTTTTTCCTTTTAGTTGAGACTTTGGCACCCAACAGTAAATAATACCATTCCTGGCTCCTTCAATTGCACAAGGATTGAGCTTAATTTCTGTTCAAAGCACTTTATTTATTTATTTATTTATTTATTTATTTATATTTACAAAAAGCTGTTATTTTCCATAGGTTAAACCTTGAAAGATAAAGTTAGTTGTGGTGGTACCTCACAGCATTATTGTCTGTTCAGCAAAGAGCAGTGAAAATTAATCTCTGTGTTCATTTCTACTGAACTTCCTATAGCATTTAACAGAACAGGCTACACGAGAAAGGTGTCTATTTTTATCTTACTGAGAAAACATTTAAAAAAAAAGACACTGTCTAAATCTAATGATCTTAAACCAAAGGATTTTTACAAAGTTGAGGAATTCAATTAGGAAACACTACGAAATTTTCCAACTTGATTTTGCTATGTATCTATATTTGCTTTTAAATGTCAGGTATTGTGAGACTGTCTGCCAAAAATATACTCTCATATCCTAAAAGTAGCAAACGAGAATCCTCACTCATCTGTCTAAATTTATGAGACACTCAAACCAGGCTTTTTATTTGTAAATTATGTATTAAGTCAAACAGATATTTCTGATCATTGGAAAATTATTATTAAATTAATAAAAGTAACTTTTTATATTTTAATTACTAGGATTGATACTATGAAGATAGGTTCTGTTAGCATAATACAGGAATTCAAGAGGTTGGATTCTTAACAAAAATATGTAAATGATGAACTAATATTAAATTACTGACAGTATCAAAGGAGGATAATATTCCTACCAGGAATTTTGAACCCTCTGTCTGCCGTAATATTTAGGGACTTCTTGGGCTAGAACTTTAAAAAAAAAATAAAATAAAAATAAAACAAAACAAAACAACAACAACAAAAAAACATTAACCAAAAACTGTTCTCACTAGATGTGGTGACAATTTGAATCCCAGATGTGAGGAGACAGACACAGACAAACTTCTATGAGTTTGAGGCCAGTCTGAGCTATGTAGCAAGTTCCTGAGCATCTAGAGAGACATCAGAAAAATCCTGTCTCAAAAATCCTAATATGTATTAGAAATATTTACTTCCTAGAAAAGGAAAATACATTTTCATATCTTTGACTTTATTTTTTTTTTCTCAATGACATGCATGGTGAGCCCTTTTCATCTTGTGTCTGGGTTAGAATGTTCATTTCTGCCTACTGTCACTTAATTGGTAAACTGGCACCCTGAAATAAATCTGGAAGGCTAGAGGAGGACCTTGGGAGGAAATGGGAACAATAGGAAAACTGACCATTTGAAGAATGCCTACAGGGCTGGGTATTTATCATGAAGTCAGAGGCCAGGGTCAACCTAGACATGCTTCCAGTTTGAAGTCTCCCTAGAGGAAAGCCCCAACTTAAACTCTGAACCACAGGGTTGCCAGCTAAGAAAGGACTGATCTTGACCTGACTGGAGAAAGGTATGTCTCGTTCTTAGAACCTTAGCAATCATCACTTCCTGGCTCAGGGTGGACTTGGTTGTAGTTACTTGAATTCCAGAAATCACTGCAGGTTCCATTCTGTCACCTTGTGTAGAGAGGTCTGGACTTGAACAGCATTATGCCATTACGTCTCTTCCAAAAGCTAACTTCTCTTCACTGCCATGAAATTGCACGAATTCTTTCTCCCTCGGCCCAGATATATTTTGTTATCCATTCCCCACCCTGTGGCATCTGGTCTCGCTGTATACGTTCGTAGTAGCCACCTGTTCTCTGTCCCTAAAAGCTTGGTCCCACAACTGATTTCACATCCCACCGAAGTGTTCATTTCCACAAGGCTAAAGTTGGGAGCAGAAAAATCCAGAATCAACCCTTCTCAAAATAACATTCTAGAGGAGAATTTTCCTTTTGAAAACCTTCGAGTGTCTTAAACAAGAGAGAAGTCACACGTGTGTCATCTAAAATTACATCACAGCAGCCAATGGCACACTGTTAAATGCATCTAAATTCCCTGCCTTCCTCTTTGGAATCTGTTTACAAAATGATTCCTAAACACAGATGGAGCCTCTTCTGCTTGCACATATTAATTTTCGTTTTTATTTATGCACCTCTGATCTTTCTGACATTTTGTCCTTTAGTTTGACACCAAGTCATTTTTTATACATGTCCTGTGGAAAAGGTGGCCCTTGCCCTGCAGTCAACCTCACAAATCCCTGACACACACGCATGCATTTTTTATTGTTCTCACATGTTGCTTAACAGCCTGCAAGATTACTGCTTTACAGCAGAGCAGATGGGTTCTTGCATAGCGGTGAAACAGATGAGATGCTCAAATCGATTGTTTTATCAACAATCAGTTGCAGATAAAAATCATTTTAATGAGAGAAATTAATGGTGTTTGCAAACATGATGTTAATTAAAGAACATTGCTTAGGCAGTTTTTTTTTCGCCTCTTTTTTTTTTTTCCACACACAATTTTTTGTTACCCATGACATCTTTCATTATTGACTCATGCCCCAAAGAAAAGGCGATTAAAATCTGCTTTTGTTTGATGTAGCTTTTATTGAAGAAAGAAATAGATCTTTCTGAAGCTTCCTGGTGAGATGAAAGTCTAATTATCTCCACAAATGAAAGGAAAAGCTTTAATTAGGCCTGTGCGGAATCTGCGCACTGTGAATTTGTGCATTGTGATGGATGGAGCCCGCATCTCCTCCGTGACTGCCGTAGAAATAATGAAGGAAGAGGAGAGGTAACCGGCTCCCAAGATTCAGCTGGCAGAGTGGAATTGGAGGTGCACCTGGGTTGAGAGCCAGTGCCCAGAGCAGCTGCCACAGGCCATGTTTCAGTGCTGTGCATTCGGCTGTTTTACAGCCTCCCTCTGAGCTTTGATCTCTTTGCACACAGCAGGGGTCCTAACAAATCAAGCTTTTCATGTTTCACTCAGTTTCACTCTCTTCTGCTTCACCATTCACACTGGAACTCCAAAGAGGATGGAGAAAATATTGTCTTTTTCTGAAGCAATTAATGATCAGCAGCTGACGTGATTGAAGTGGGTATTATGCCATACAAGCAGTATTTTAAGGTTGACCGTAGGGAGGATACAAGGGATAGAGATGAATTATTTATTTAACTTCTTAGTTGTTTACTCTGCTGTTTGTGGCTTTCCTAATCACTTGTGTGAAGGGCTATCTGCATGCATACACTTTAGGACACTTACTGAAACAGCCATCAGGTAAAAAGGGTGACTTTGCCAATCGCACGAGATGGCTCATTTTCCTGTGGGTAAAAGTTAAAAATACCAAATAGGGCCTGACACTTTATTTTGCCCCACTTTTGCCATACTGAATACAGTTTGGTCTTTTTTCAACTTGCCTTGGTGATGCTGGAGAGGTCAGATTCTGACTTGTTCTCTCATGGTTTCCTCTTAATCTGTTCTTTTCAGAGGATCCAAAAGCACTTCTGACATGAGGGGTGCAGATGGGGCTTATTTCAAACACCTTTTTATTTTTATTTTTTCCAGGATTTTAAAAAAGAAGTTAGAGCAAAATACTAACAAAAACAAGCCACCATAAGCAGCATATGACTTTTCTTCTATCTCCCTCTCATCCACGGTGTGCTAATCTCTCTTTGGAAAGAAGAATTTATTTGCAAGATTTAAATAATAATAATTAATAATAATAATAATAATAAAACAAGGAGTCAACTGAAAAACATGAGAGAAAAGATGGACCTGGAGAATGCCACTTGTATTTTTTAGTGAAGATGTGAATGGAAGATAATTTTGCAGAATCAAATTATTATTCCTAGGCATTTCTGTTTTTGTTTTTTGTTTTTGTTTTGTTTTGTTTTCTACAACAAGACTAACCAGGAGGTTGTTTGGTGAGTAAATGGTTAAGTTAATGGAGATAGGGGTTTTACTTCTCCAGTGGATGGACAATTTGAAAAGAGTAGATCTTGGATCTTGTAAACTGATGAAGCGAATTTGATGCAGGGGCTTAGGAGTTTCTCTGTAATGATTCTGGGTGCCTCCTTCCGATGAAGGTCATTCCTCGTCACCCACAAGAAGCTTTACAGCCTCTGTGTTTAGAGAATGACCTCTGCGGCTCCTAGAGTTTACCTATAGGACTGACCTTCTTGTAGGTGGTGGGCACCTAGCAGGTGGCCTTAGCTAAGTAACAATAGAGTGTCAGCATGGACAAAGCTGACCTTGACAACTGTATTGCTCTACTGAGATTATGTCACTCATAGTAAAAATGAAAAAAAAAAAAAAAAGAGGCTTTACAGAAGAGCTCAAGGTTGAGGATAGCTGGAAAAAGGCTGTCACAGGGCAGCTAAGAGTGGATGAAATCACACAGCTCATTACACAGCATCTACGAAGCCCAGGCTGAGGCCTCTCCTAGAATCAGGAGTGTGAAAGGGAATGTGGGAACTTTCCTAACTCTGTAATTTATTTCAGCGGGGTAGAACATCACAGTTAGATAGTAAAATAAAACGAAAACAGAATGCCAGAGAACAGATGCCAGCAAACACCCTAATTAAAATGCTCACTTTCCTCCCTTCAAGCTTTATCTGCACCAACATTCAATTTCACTCTTCAGAGCATGGCACCAGCTCCTTCATGTGTGTTCAATCGTGGCACAAACGTTTCATGATGGTGTGAGTACCCTGCTTGTTACATAGAGCACAAATGGATGCACGGTGGTGCCACAGAGCTCAAGAGACACTGATGAAAAGGTCACCAGTTGTTGACTTTCACATTAGAAAATATTTTCAAATTGTCTACTTCTTTTAAAAGTTAATGTATGAGCTGGAGAGATGGCACGGCCTTTAAGAGCCCTGGCTGCCGTTCCAGAGGACCCAGGTTTGATTCCCAGCACCCATATCATAGCTCACAACTGTCTGTAACTCCAGTTACAGGAATTTTGTTGCCCTCCATAGTCACTGGATGCGTGTGTTTCACAGAAATATATGCATGCAAAATAGTCATGAATAAACTACATTTTAAAATAAGTAAATAAAACATGGCATTTAGAACACTTAAAGTCAAGTTCAAGTCATCCAGTAAGTAATAAAATTAATCTGAAATCAAAACCATTTAGTCTTGAGAGATTTCTGTTCTCCTGGTAGGACACCCATAATTCTTTGATTTGTCTTAGAGTCTCCAAAAGCAAAAAAGAACAACACGAACACAAACCCAAAAATTCCCAGTGTTTCATAATAGTAGATTCAAATCAACACTTTTATAATAGATGAAATATATTAAAGATAAGTAAATATATTTGCTAACACATTTGAAAATGTCAGAAGAATGGAGAAAGAACAAAAAGCTAAGCAGTCTAAGAAAGAGGGCTAAGGGGTAATGACTATGTTCCTCTTAGGGTTTGGTTTCTAAGCAGTGAAGAAAGAAAAACATGAGCAGTGGGACAGGTCAGTAGGTGAGGGTGCTTGCCACCATGCCTGAACCTGAGGTCGATCCCCACCTCCTCAGAGAACAGACTTCCACTGGTTGTCCTCTGACCTTCTCACATGAACTGTAGTGTGCATGTGTCTTCCAGACATACACAAAAACTTCATGGAAAAAAAAAAAAAGGAAAAATGAGCCTCTACAACATGTACTATAGTAAGCATGAGTGAGTAACTTGTACCTCGAAAGTCAGGTAAATTTAGTTTATTTGGGGAAGCTGAGAGCCCCGAAGGAATTCTGAAAGCCTATGCTTTGTTTTACTGGGCAGTAAAATTTTGAATCTAAGTCTGCGTTTGCTAAGTTATCTTCATTATCAATCACTTAGGCTGTCAGTGTGTGTAGAAGAGGTATCCTAAATTGAAATCTGGAATGGAATGCTTTTGAGTCAGCTCCTGGGCCCCTCTGGTGAGAAAGCCCATATGCATGCTAAGTGTTACATATGTTCAGAGGGTGGTGAAGAAAAGCTAAAGGAAGGGCCCTTCCATCCATGAGCTCTCTCTTCCTCTTTCTGTCTTTCACTCTCTCTCTCTCACGCTCACTCGCTCACTGCATTGAATTGAACTTCGGTAAAAATATGCAGAAAATTAGTCTGTACTGAACATTTCCCGGGTCTTGATTACTCCCCAAACACAGTGAAGAAGGTATTTATGCAGTATCACATTGAATTGGGGATTGTAGGTCATCTAGCTGTATCTGAAAGGGTGCAGAAAGATATGAACATGAAGAAGTTTTGTGCAACACAAAATTGCTCATTAAGGAACTTGACCATCCACAAGTTTTGACATGTGCTGGGGTCCTTTGGACAATCTTCCATGGATCCTGGTCGAACTTGAGGTTAAAATGGTCAAAGATTATGGATATGAGGATTTTTTTTTTCTTTTCTTTTTTTAACGCAGAGCAAACAATGCGGTGTGGAAGGCATCTCCACCCTACACCAAAGGAGCACATAGTACCTCTGGCGAGGAAATGTTCCTAGACACAGGAGCCGTGAGAGAGTAAATCAGCTCACATCATGAGAAAAGCAACTATTTCATCAATATAGTAAAGCTAGGCACACTGAAAACTGGTGCAGTTTCAAGCTCATACAATAGGAGAGAGAGATGGATAGATGCTTTAGAACCTCAACTTTTCCAGATGAGAAAATTTGCCTACGGTATTGTAGGAAAAGCTGGGATGGGGGTCTTGCCGGCTCTTTGGTCCCAATGCCATTGTTACAGAGCTTAAATGAGCAGAAAGGAGCGCCCTGTGTGGATATACCAAGAACGCCTTGTTAGATTTTTTTCCTACACACCCTCCTTAGGTTAAATCATTTTTGTTTCTCTGTTTCCTTGTTTGTTTACCTCTTTATTTATTATGATATTTTGAGACTTGTTTAGCCACGTAGGCCAGGCTGGTTTGAACTCCAGAGTCTCCTGACCCTGGCTGCCTACTGCTGGCATTTCCAGGTGTTCTCCACCACTCCTGCTAAGACTTTTTCTTAAAAACAGAAGTACACTTTCCTCACCACCGGTGGTTGACTGGACCATACCCCAGGGGGGTTGACTCTGATTTGAGGAATTGTGAAACTGCACGCGTATGATTCCTTTCTTTGTTTACTTGCCTCAGAGACCAACAAGAAAGGAGAGCTGTGACATGTGCTGAGGAACTGACACTTGAGGCTAGTAGAGGAAGCGTGCCATCTAGATTCAAAGAAGTGGGTGTCTTTGGGGCAGCCTGAGGGTCAGAAATACCTGGGATCTGCATCCCGTACAGGCATAGCAGTTCACACGTGAGACAGATGAAATCAGCTGGCATCCCAAGACTACAGAGGCCTGTGTCAATTATTAACGGAGTGTGTGTCTCAAACTGTGTGCTGTTGTGGACAGCAAGTACTATACAGATGTAAAAGCCTTCACTGAGTCACCCATTCAGTTTGTTTGAACGTGACAGATCTCCCATGGGCTCAGATGTTTGAACACTTGGTCCCCCACTGAGGGCATTATTTTGGCAAGCTGTAAAACCTTTGGGAAGTTAAGCCTTGATAGAGAAGTGTGTTGACTAGGGGTGAGCCATACAGTTTTATAGTGGAATGCCACTTTCGATTTGTTCCTTGCTCCGTCTCCGTGAAACCAGCAGCCTTAGGTTCTGCCACATCTTCCCTTCCATGTCCTTTCTAAATATGTGTGTGTGTGTGTGTGTGTGTGTGTGTGTGTTTGTGGGTGGGTGTGTCTGTGTATGTATGCTTTTACTTATATATGAATCAGTGTATAAACAAAAACGTGTGTCTATATTTATATATGAATGTCATTACATATATGTAAAAAATACATATTTGTGTGTATGTATTTATAATGTATGTGTACGTATACATATGTTTATGCATCTACATGTGTATGTATTCATCCAAATTATATTCATTTTTCCTTAAAGTTGATTCTTGATGTATTTAGAAACAGCAGCAATAAATAAATAATATAAAATAATATAAGGAATATATTTAAAGTGCTCAAATACTGTAACATTTTATAGCTACTCTCTCTGGCTCTACTTTCCATATTGTTCATGAAAAGAGTTTCTCTGGCTGCCCTGGCTCCTTGTCCCTGTGTCATCCCTGCTGGGCTATCTCCTCCAGGGTGCCAGCCTTATATTCACTTTAACCTTCCTTGATTCTCTCTCTCTCCCTCTCTCTTATGTGCTGTTTATTCTACACTGTCATCACACCTGTTTTTCATTTTATAAAACAGTCTATCCTGTTCCCTTGAACTTGTCCATGGCTCTAATCCCCTGTATCCCAAAGCATCATGCAGTGGTTTGCAGTGGCTTCCAAGTGAAACAGAGGACCCTTTCTTTTGGTTTCCTTACTGCAGTGCAAGAGTGAAAAAAGGTATGGAGTGGGTCCGTCTTGATTATCCCATGTGTGTATTTATAAATTAATATAACTCAGTCCTTTTTACTGTCCAGTGTTTTCGCTGTGGTTTTCTTTTTTACATTTAAATATAAAAGTTAGCTTTTTTTTTCAAAGTCTCAAGACATACAAACTTCCAAATTTAACTTATTTCACTTTCCAGTTTATCACTCAGCCTCTTTTACTTGAGAGCATTTTTCTGCAGCAAAGTCTATGAACCAGCTTCTCTATGGCACTTAAAAGTGTTTTTATAGGAAACAACCAAACATAAGTAATAAATAGCAAAGTACACCTTGCTCTTCCATCACAGTGCTAATTTGCCCTCCAATTCCTAAGTAATGCATCAGGTACACAAGTCTAGACTCATTTAGATTAGAAAGAGCCCTGAATGTGTATTAGACATATACTTATCACCTTGATTTATTAAGGAGCAGCTGTAGAAATATACTAATTAAGTGTTGAAGCTTTCTTTTTGAGACTATAATTGTTTTCCTTTGGGGGAGAAGAAAAAATGTAAGGAAATAAATAAGCAAGTGTATTAGAAGGCATTAAATCTCTTTTATGGTACAATATTTCCCTCCACTTTAAAGTTTCTGACTTTAAAGGAGGGCCAGAGCTACAAAATGTTTTATATCACAGATCAGGGGTTCTCAGCCTATGGCTTGCAACTCATTTGGCAATCCTCCTTCTCCAAAAATATTTACATTATGACTCATAACAGTACAGTTATACAGTAGCAACAAAAATAATTTTATGGTTGGGGGTCACACGACATGCGAAACTGTATTAAAGGGTCACAGCATTAGGAAGGTTGAGAGCCACTGACATAATCATCTAAAACACACTGATGTATTATTTGTAGCATTTAAAGTCATAGATCCTCTGGTTCCAAAGCCTAATATTAAGCTGCTAAACTCGTAGACAAGGACAGCACCTCTTGACGGGGCCTTGGTCTTCCGTAATGTTTCACTGAAGTGTGTGAATAGTCACAGACAGACAAATTGTAAGTATCCTGTATTCTGTTTAGACAGGCAATTCGTATTGTGAATATAAATTTATGTAGAATGTATGTTTTATTATCGAGGAGCGGAGGAGCCGAAACTGAACCAATCAGACTTAGCTGGAACCCCTCAGAGTGTGGCTCAGTTGATCCATTAATGCCACTAAAATACTCAGACAAAAGTAAGAAAAGATACATGCTTGAATTTGTGTGTGCTTATTCCGTCCATTTGCTAGCTGCATGTCAGCATATGTGTAAACTATAGAGACCGCAAATGATGAGAAGAAATGGAATCCCACTGGATAACCTGTGACAATCAAGCATGTGAATAAAGTGAAGGCCAGTGTTCTGGCAGGTTTACTTCAGGCAAGCCATGAAGTAGAAACAAGGTGAAAAGAGAGGCAGACAGGTGCATGTTGTCTTAAAAACAGCTAACCTACCTGGATGGGGACTGAGCATTTTAGCCAGAGTCCTCCCTCTTGATTAGTTTCTTTAGGTGTACAGAATTTAGTCGGTTTATCCTATATTTTGTGTCTATATGAGTGTCTGTCTTTCTGCTTCCGGGATAGCTCACTCAGGATGATCTTCTCTAGTTCCCTCCATTTACCCATTTACCTGCAAGTTTCATGATTTCCTTGTGTTTTTTTTTTTTTTTTTTTTTGCTGAGTAGTATTCCATTGTGTAGATGTACCACAATTTCATTCCTCGGTTGAGAGGATTCTGGGTTGTTTCCAGCTTCTGGCTATTACAAATGAAGCTGCTCCAAACATGGTTGAGCAAATTTCCTTAAAGAAGATGGACATCAGAAGGAGAAAACAGAGGAAAAGTTAGGAGCCTGCCACAGAGGGCCTCTGAAAGGCTCTGCCCTACAGACTATCAAAGCAGATGCTGAGACTTATGGCCAACTGTTGAGCAGAATGCAAGGAATCTTATGAAAGAAGAGGGAGATAGTAAGATCTGGAGAGGACAGGAGCTCCACAAGGAGAGCAACAGTACTGAAATATCTGGGCACAGGGGTCTTTTCTGAGACTGATACTCCAACCAAGGACCATGCATGCAGATAACCTAGAACCCCTGCACAGATATAGCCCATGGCAGTTCAGTGTCCAAGTGGGTGTCCTAGTAAGGGGAACAGGGACTGTGTCTGACATGAACTGATTGCCCTGCTCTTTGATCATCTCAACCTGAGGGCAGAGCAGCCTTACCAGGCCAAAGAGGAAGACAGTTCAGCCATTCCTGATGAGACCCAGTAGACTTGGATCAGAAGGAAGAAAAAGAAGACCTCCCCTATCAGTGGACTTGGGGAGGGGCATGTGTGGATAAGGGGGAGGAAGGAAGGGATTGGGAGGGGAGGAGGGAGGGAGCTACAGGGGGGATATAAAGTGAATAAAGTGTAATTAATTAAAAATTAGAAAATAAAGAATAAACCGCTAACCTAATAAAAGGTGTGAAAACCTCAAATCTTTATTTTCACACTAACTTGAAAACCAAGTACGAAAAAGGAGCCATGTCTTCATAGGGAAACAGCAAGGTTTTAATGATATCTGCTCCCGGCATTGAATTCTACTCCTCACTTACTTGGACCTGAAGCCACTCCCTAGGATCTATAACACCTAAATGTTCCCTAAATGCAGCCAACTACAAGGCCACTGTTAGCTCTCAATAAGGGAGCCGTCCACGACATATCATTAAACACATTTAATTATTTTTAAATTCGCATGAAATTTATTTTAGCTTATCTATAAAGTTTAACTATACATCTTCATGGTATAACTTGTGAGGTTTCTTCTTCTTTTTTTTTCCAAAATCCTTTAAAACAAAACTGGTACAAAAATAGTTTACTAGAAAGTAACTTTTCTTATCAACTAGAAGATTTATACAAATTGGTAGAACTATAATATGACTAAATACCCCCAAATACAGCAGTAGAGATGCTGCCGCGACATCATGAGTAACTGACGGTCATTGGATTGCAATGCAAAACAAGTAGTCTGCAAAAGAGGAAATACTGATAATGCTACAAAAATTCAGGCCAGGTGAGGCTTTTGGAAATCAACCCCTGATGCTCAGTTTTAAGGAAACCCATGGCTGCAGCACTATTTTACTCACAAGGAGGATGTTAGGTGTGGAATTCCTTTATTTTACTTTCCTTTTCTTTTGAAGCTGCTCATTTGTCTGGACTTTATTAAAATTTATGAAAAGGTAATGATATGTATTTGATACATTCTCATATACACAGAATGGAAATACTATGAACAGAAGAATGATAAATGGTTTCATCTTAAAATTTACATTACAGATAGCTAATGTTATCCAAATAGTATGTAGATGAATTAAGCAAGTGTTATACATTCATTTCTTTTTTTTTCTTTTATTGAAAATAGATATTTGCTCACGTAATATATTCTGATTGTGGTTTATTCTTCCTCTGCTCCTCCCAGTTCTCTCCACTTCTCCACCATCCAGATTATCCCCTTTCTTTCTCTTATTAGAACATAAAAAGGCTTCTAAGGGGTACTAATAAAGCAAAAACTCACACAATGAAACTGAACAAAACAAACAAACAGAAGGAAAATAGTCCAAGAGAATGCACAAGAAACAAAGACCCCTTCCTTCACACACTCAGGAATGCCATAAAAATGCTAAAATGAAAGCCATAATATAGACTCAAGGGCCTTTAGCTAAAAAGAAAGAATATATGTACATGTGTGTGTAAAGTAAAAATTAATAAAAATTATTGATAACTCTGACATGACACTATGAGACAAGGAATCCCCAAAGATACTGTTGAATTCATTTCTGTTGGCCATCTACTGCTGGGCATTCAGCCTACTCTTTTTATTTTTATTTATTTATTTTTTTACACTTTGTTCACTTTGTATCCCTCCATAAGCCCCTCCTCCTCCCCTCCCGACTCCACCCTCCCTCCCCCTTCTTCACACATCTCCCTCCCCAAGTCCACTGATAGGGGAGGTCCTCCTCTCCTTCCTTCTGATCTTAGTCTATCAGATCACATCAGGAGTGGCTGCATTGTCATCTTCTGTGGCCTGGTAAGACTACTCTCCCCTTAGGGGGAGGTGATCAAAGAGCAGGCCAATCAGATTATGTCAGAGGTAGTCCCTCTTCCCATTATTCTGTAACCCACTTAGACACTAAACTGCCATGGATTACATCTGCGCAGGGGTTCTAGGTTATCTCCATGCCTGGTACTTGGTTGGAGTATGGGTCTCTGGGAAGACCCCTGTGTTCAAATCTTCTGGTTATGTTGCTCTCCTTGTGGGGTTTCTTTCCTCTCCAGCTCTTACTATTTCCCACTTCTTACATAAGATTCCATGCACTCTGCCCAACACTTGGCCATAAAGTCTCAGCATCTGCTTTGACAGTCTGCAGGGCAGAACCTTTCAGAGGCCCTCTGTGGCAGGTTCCTAGGTTGTTTCCTGCTTTCTTTTTCTTCTGATGTCCCTCCTCTTTGCCTTTCGGGATGGGGATTGACCGTTTTAGTCAAAATCCTCTCTCTTGATTAGTTTCTTTAGATGTACAGATTTTAGGTTTATCCTATAAGTCTATATGAGTGAGTATATACCATGTGTGTCTTTCTGCTTCTGGGACAGCTCACTCAGGATGATCCTAAGACTGGTTTGGTTTGATTCCCCAGTGAGACTCCCTTGGAGAAAACTAAATTTTCATTTGCAAATGGCTGTCAATTGGAGATTGCTTCTGGTTTGGGGGGGATATAACCCCTTTTCTTCCCAGCTTTAGGGTCCCAATCTGGTGCAGACCTGTACAGGCCCTTTGCCTTCTTCCACAGTCTCTGAGTTCACATGTGCATCCTGTTGATTTAGGCTGCTTTGTGTCCTCCATCCTCTCTGGCTCTTGCACTCTTTCTGTCTCCTCTTCCAGGAGATAGATTCCCTGAACCATTAGGGGAGGGGTTTGATAAGAATATCCCATTTGATGCTGATCTTTTTCTAGTCTGTAGACTGTCGTTTTGCTCAGTTGACAGTGTCCTTTGCTTTATAGAAGGTTTTTAATTTAATGAGATCCCATTTATTTTTTAAATTAATTTATTTTTATTAATTACATTTGATTTACTTTGTATCCCATCTGTATCCCCCTCCCTCATTCCCTCCCAATCCCATCCTTTCTTCCTTATCTCCTCACTAAGTCAACTGATAGAGGAAGTCCTCTTCCCATTCCCTCTGAACCAAGCCTATCAGGTCTCCTCAGGACTGGCTGAACTCTCTTCTTCTGTGGCCTGGAAAGGCTGCTACCCCCTCAGAGGTAGGTGATCAAAAAGCCAGCCACTGAATTCATATCAGAGACAGTCCCTGTTCCCCTTACTAGGGAACATACTTGGATACTGAGCTGCCATGGGCTATATCTGTGCAGGGGTTTTAGGTTACTTCCATGCACATATCTTGGTTGGAGATTCAGTCTCAGAAAAGACCCCTTTGCCCATATTTTTTGGTTCTGTTGCTCTCATTGTGGAGCTCCTATCCTCTCCAGGTCTTTCATTTATTGATAGTTGACTTTAGATCCTGCTAAACAGAGAATTCTCAACAGAGGAATATCAAATGGTAGAGAAACAAAGAAATGTTCAACGTCCTTAGTCATGTGGGAAATGCAAATCTAAACAACACTGAGATTCTACCTTACAGCCATCAAAATGGCTAAGAGCAAAAATTCAAGAGACTATACATGCTGGAGAGGTTGAAGAGAAAGGGGAACCCTCCTCCATTGCTGGTGGGAATGTAATCTTGTACAACTACTTTGGAAATCAATCTGGCACTTTCTCAGAAAATTAGGTATGGTGCTGCCTCAAGATTCAGCTATACCTCTCATGTGTATATACCAAAAGTTGTTTAACCATGCAACAAGGACATTTGCTCAGTTATGTTCATAGCACCTTTATTTGTAAAAATCCAGAATTTAGAAACAACCTAGATGTTCCTCAACCAAAGAATGGATCAAGAAATCGTGTATGTTTACACAATGGAATACTACTCAGCTATTAAAAACAAGGAAATCATGAAATTTGCAGGCAAATGGATGGAACTGGAAAATATCATGCTGAGTGAGGTCATCCAGATGCAGAATGACACACATGGTAAATACTCACTTATAAGTGGATATTAGCCATATAATATAGGATAAACATACTAAAATATATAGTCATAAAGAAGCTAAACAAGAAGCAAAAACCAAGGGAAGATGCTTAATCCTCAGTCAAAAGTGCAAACAGGATAGATATAAGTAGAAGAAGACAGGGGACAGGACAGAAGCCTTGCATAGGGTGCTATTGAGAGACTCTATCCATCAGGGTATTGAAGCAGATTCTAAAACTCATAGTCAAACTTTGGCCACAGGGCATGAAATCTTCTGGAAGAAGTGGGAGATAGAAAGACTTGGAGGGGTTAGGAACTCCACAAGAAGACAAAAAGCCAAAAATTCTGGGCTTAGGTAGTTCTGCAGAGACTGATGAATCAACCGAGGACCTTACATGGACGGCACCTAGACCCCCTGCTCAGATGTAGCCCATAGGCAACTCAGCCTCCATTGGGGTTCTTTAGTAAGGGAAGCAGGGGCTATCTCTGACATGGACTCAATGGTCGGCCCTTTGATCACCTCCCTCTGGTGAGGTGGCCTAACTAGGCCACAGAAAAAGAGGATCTAGACAGTCCTGATGAGACCTGATAGGCTAAAGTCAAATAGAAAGGGGGAGGACCTCCCCCATCAGTGGACTAGGGGATGGACTTGGGGGGGATGAGAGAGAGGGAGGGTGAGACCTGGAGGAGATGAGGGAGGGGACTATTGCTGGTATACAAAGTGAATAAGTTGTAATAAATAATTATAATTAAAAATATTAAAAAAGAAATAATGGAAACAACACCTTTCAAAACAGCCTCAAATAACCCTAATTAAGTAAGTTAAAGATTTATATGACAAAAATAAATTCAAATAATTGAAAAAGAAGTGAAAGAAGATTTTAGAAGCTGGAAAGATAGCCATGGATTAATAGGATTATAGTAAAAATGGACAGCCTACCAAGAGCAATCTATGGATTCCTTGCAGTCACCATCAGAATTCCAACACAATTCTTCACAGATCTTTTTAGCTTTATATGTAAACACAAAACACCCAAGAGAGCTAAAGCAATGCTGAATAATAAAGGGATTGCTGAAAGTAACACCATCCCTAATTTAGACTGCAGTACAAAGCTATAGTAATAAGAACGGTATGGCACTGACATAAGTAGACATGTCAATCAATGGAATCAAATTTAGAATCCAGACATAAATCCACACACTTACAAACACTTGTTTTTTGGTTCTGTTGTTGTTGTATGCCAGAAATTAACTTTGGGAAAAGCACCATCTTCAACAAATGGTGCTAGTTAAACTGGTTAGCTGCATGTAGAAGAATCCAAATAGATTCATACTGAACAAAACTCAACCCCAAATGGATCAAAGACCTCAATGCAAAACCAGCTACACTGATTCCAATAGAAGAAAAAGTAGAGAATAGCCTTGAACTCATTAGCACAGGCACAAAGATTAGCAAATTAATAAATGGGACCTCATGAAACTAGAAAGCTTCTGTATAGCAAAGAACACCATAATTCGGACAATTTTCTTCCTTATTAATACTAGCCCTTTTAAGTGTTCATTTGTATTTAAATTATACTTAAGCTTCCCAACTTTTGAGATTGAGAGTGTAAAATGGTGGATGCTTTCTTGACCTAAGAAACTTAGTGGCATAGCATTTCGGGAATTCACTTCCTGATCAAAGCATGGGGAATCCAACAAGTTTTTGATATTTGATTTTCATTCATTTCCAGTGTGTGTGGCTTTCCTTCCCCCACTCCACACTCACCCCCAACAAATCTCTATTACCTCTTATGTCAAAGTTGCCTTTAGACCTCTACATTTCACAATTAAAACTTGACTGATATTCATGTAAAAAGAAAACATATTAGCTCTTTGAGAGCTTCACCCTGTTTGGATCATATTCACTTCCCCCAACCTCCACCCAATCTTCACAGATCCTTTTCTTCTTCCTCACACACCCCAAGCCTGTGTCCTGTCTTTGGTTTGTGATCTTTCATTCAAGTGTGGTTGACTTACTATGGAGCTGCCGCTTAGCAAAAAAAAAAAAAAAAAAAAAAAAAGTGTCTCTTTTCTTCTTCTTTCATCAGGGTAACAATTGTCCATGTATCCATGGCTAGGTATGAGTTTGTTCACTCAGATCCCTTTTCCATGCTTAACGTATACACATGGTGATCAAAGATATCAAAATAAATATTTTAATGCTTTTTAAGTCACAATGCAGAAACATAAATACAATGTCAGAACAAATAACTGTAAATATAGATTGACTGAGGTGTTCTCATTTTTGCCCTGGTATCCAAATGGATCCGTCGCTGTGCTGCCTGCAATCAAAGCAGAAAAGCTGATCTACAAGGGAACAAGAACACAAACTGAGCAGCTATTATTTGCTTCGCCTCACTCGTTTAAGTAATGATATGTGTGGATGTGTGGTTCCTGTAACACTCTAATCACTGTATGTATATTGCTCCATTAAACCTTTAGTTGATAAGTATTACTATTAGTTCTATTTCATAAACTTTTTAAAAAAGGCAAGTAGCAAATCTCAGTGACAGAACAGAGGTTCACGTCTCTCCATCCCAATTCCAGAATGCCTGCACTTAACCAGTACTGATTTTCTCTGCACTTATTTCTATAGTTTCATTCATTTTGATAGTCCTTACTTGTAGATAGCATGAGCACATGCACCCATATCTCTCATCCCCTCCCATTTTTGCTCATTTTTTTCTTTTTCTCAACTACCTCCCATTCTATTTTTTTTAATCTTAATTTTTCAAGTTCTATTTACTTTAGTATTTATACCCTATTTTAAAAGACCCAGGTTAGAAATATATCGGTAAATCGTCAAAACAAAGAACTTTCTTTTTGAACATGAATATACAATCACATATGCCGGGCAGTTATCCTCAGTAGGCAGCAAAGTAAAATAAGAAATACAGAAAAGAAGTAAGTAAAAGTCCAGGTATTTCTTAAAACTCTAGAGAGATCAATTTAAAGATGAGTAATCAGAGTCACCAATGGTAAAAACTATTTTTCAACAAAAATTTAAATGTGAGAGGATGCTGAGTAATCCCTGCTTATTGGCTAGAAATAACAGTATCAGTTCGGATTCTTAAAGAACTTATCTGGTACAGATGAAAATAAAAGCACAATGCATGAATCAGTTTCAGCAGGATATGCTTTTAAATGTTCTGTTTATTTTTAAAGCAACAAATGTTAAGGACAAAGACGTGATGGCAGATAGACAATAAATATGAAATGAATCAGAATATCTTAATTTCTCTTTTGATGGATAATAAACAAAATAATGGAATTCCATGTCTTTACATAAGGGTCCTTCCGTGTGTAGCATAAGGCCACACGAGCAAATCTCGGCTAGCAACAGTGAGTTTAGACTACGCTGGTGGCAAAGGGGCTCAAGCCTGACAAGCAGAGAACGCAGGAAGGAATTTTTTGGCGTCATGTGGTCTCCTATAACTCTGAGAGATCAGTTTCGTTCTAACCAATGTGTCTTGATAGGGAAGTACTATGACCGAATAAGCAGCATTTTGTGCAGGTCTCTAGTAATTGACTGTAGGTGCTGTGAATTTCATGATCAAAATGGCCATTTGTGTCCAGAAGACAGCATTTTTCAGTAACCTGCATCCTTTACCCATTACAGTGTCTCCCATTCTTCCAAAGTGTTCCCTGGGCTTCAGAAGGGATATCCAGTTTGGAGCTGAGGGCTCAGTAGTCCCATATTATCAGCACTTTGATGAATATGAGTCTCTGCTCTGGCTGTCTTCCACTATCAAAAGAGACCGTTCTGCCTAAGGCTGATAGCTGCCCCAATTAGTGGAGCTCCGTCCATTCACTAATTGTCAAGCACCTCAGAACCTTCTGCTTCGCCTCCGGTTGTAAAGAACAGTCTATTCGGTGGTCAAGGAGGAACAGTTATATTGTTGGTATTCAAAACTGGATGAAAAAAAGCGAAAGTAGAGGATGATGAAAACAAATATCTTTATGGGGTCAGTAAAATTTAGAGGGCAGGCTAAAATGTTCTAGAAGCAAATGATTAGGCCAATTCAACTTGTAGCCTATTTTCTTTAAAACAAATAAACTTAAAACATTTAATATGTTTGGATATTTTGCATGTATGTTTGTACACCAAATGCAGGTCTGGTGCCCAGAGAGCTCCAAAGAGGACATCACATAAAACACACATACACACACACACATACACACACACACACACACACACACACACACAAACTCTCTCTCTCTCTCTCCCTCTATCTCTCTTTCTCTCACACACACACATACACACATACACACATACACACCAAAACAAAACACCTGAAAGCAAAACCTGAGACTAAAGTTACAGAGTGTCATAGACTGTCAAATGCATTCTGGGAACCAAACCCAGTTCCTCTGAAAGTTCAGTCAGTGCTCTGAACCACTGAGTCATGTCTCTATTCCTGTGACCATTTTTATTTAATTAATAAGCATTTTGCATTATCTTGAATCTCCATTCCCCCAAAAAAATATATGTGCAATACCTGTTTCTGAATTCTTAATTACTGAAATTCAGATAAAGGGGCTAGAGAGATGGCTCAGTGAGTACGGGCCCTCACTGTGTAAGCACAAGTTCTTGGGTTCTAACAGCCAGCATCAGCATGAAGGCCAGCTGTGTCTCTCTGGGCCTGTAACCTTGGCATTGGCTGCAGGAAGGGACCAGGCAGATCCTGGCATCTCACTGGCCCATCACTCCAATCAAAGCAACAAGCTTCAGGTTCAGTGAAAGAAAGTTGTCTCAACAAATACCATGGTGGAATCACAGAGATAGGTCAGCGGCCATGAGTTTTTACTGCCCTTTCAAAACACCCAAGTTTGGCTCTCACACCCATGTTAAGCAGCCATCCTGCATACATGCACGCACGCACAAACAGACACACACACAGAGATATATACACATATGCAGACACAGACACATAAACATAACCAAAGAGAAGGCAAAGGTAATATGGAGAATGATGGGGAAAGACAACAGAAAATCTCTAGCATTTGCATGTGTATGTGCATCCATGTGCACACATGAACACACACACACACACACACACACACACACACCATTATCTTGTCACTAATGAAAAGCAAATACAGGATATAACCCTGCCTCGACAGAGCAATGCACCACTCTGCAAAAAATGCTTTTGCTCCTCATTATTACAGAAGAGCTACAGGACACAAGATACTAACAAAACGATCTCTTCGCGCACACACCTTTTCTGTGGGGTCTATTCCCATAGCACATTCCAGTTGTATTACAATTGGTTTGTTCATTTATTTTCCAATAACCAGAATGCTTTTTCCACTTCACAACTATTTCATAATAGTGCTGATGCCGGAACCACAGGGAGAAACCCGAATGATTCTCACGCACTATCCTGTGTAGAAAATGTTCTCCCATATGGGGACTTAGCAAGTGATAACAGAATAATTCTCCACTATTATCAAACATGCTCTTTCCCTTTGATTTGTTTCAATTTGGGTGTACCTTTCAGATTTTACCTAAGGAACAGGCCTTGAAAATTTTGCCAGGTTTTAATTAAGCCCTTTCCCGCACGCTCAGGTGCACTCATTCAAAGCTATCCATCACATCCAAGCAAATCAGGAGGAGGGTTTAACATGTGTTGAGTAGTAATCGCGTTGTATTTGTGTTCATCTGTTCATCAAGGAAAAAAAAATTAGTCAATTTGGAGCAACATGGGAGTGGCGATCCATGTCTTTAAGGCAACTGTTGTATAATTGACCTCCTTTAGCATTTAATTTCTCAAGCCTCTAGGAAGCTTAATTTTGAACATCAAAGAAGTACCTGTGGAAGAGTCTGTTCCAGACTGGTGAGTAAACAAATTAGAGTTAATAGGGTCATTAGCTTTTGTGGTAAAATTTTAGACTGGATATTTCTCACTAAAGGATATGCAGACTGTCAGCGTGTGGGTTTTTTAAAAACCTTTTAAAATATAATTAGATCTAGAGTTTGACAAACTGTTATATATTCTTCGCTTAATGCCATTCTGTACGTTTAGATGAGGCTTGCTTTTTTTTTTTTTAACACATTAAAGAGTTTATGAGACGCCTTTCCTAGCCACATATAATCCCTGCTGATAAATGTGTTTTGCGGTGTCCATGAATTACAGGACTCTGTGGATGCAGCCACGCAATGGGACTCTATCCTCTACCATCCAGGGTGCCAACTGTGTGTCAAAGTGTCTGGGTTCTGATTGCCCACAGTGTAATAGCAACAGTGATCTGTACAAACACTTTGAACAATTCCTGAAGATGCAAGGTTGGGGAAGGTGATTAATAAAATTAATCTTTGTATTAAACCTCAAATCTGAAGAGAGAGAAAGGGAGGGAGAGAGAGAGGGGGGTGGTAGACAGAGGAAGAGAGAGAAAAAGTTTAACATAGTAAGAAAGCAGGTTTTTGCTAGCACAGTGAGGAGATTTGCATGTAGCAACTATTTGAGGTAGAAATCTGCAGTTGGGCAATCACATCCAGTGGTAAACTACTGCCTCACTGTGAAAACTTATTGTGCCAGCAGGATTCAGAAAGTGAGAGCAACAGTGAAAACTAAAGAGAGAGCAAGAGAGAGAGAACAGCCGAGATAATGTGGCTCTAATATGTGTCTCGAGCTGCTGAATGTAACTTATGAATGAAGATTTTAAAATGTTTCTTTATTATTTCCTTATTGAAAAAAAAGACATATTTCAGAGGTATTACAGCTTTCCTCATGTTAGTACAAATCAGTTTTACACAAAAATTAGCCACTGTTTATACCTTTTGTCATCTTCTGTAAGCTTCTATCAAAAGTCAAATGTTGGATGTCTGAGCACTGCTTACATCAAAGCTAGGCATTCACATCAATTTTAAAACCTCATAAACTGCCTAGACTCATTTCCTATGTTACATCAGAAAAACTGCCCCAAAACTGTAATGGTGTTTAATAATGTGATGCTCATAGCTCATTGCTATGCTACTTCAGGGTTCGTTCAGCAGCCTTATAATTGCAGAAATTAAAACATCATTGCTTTAACGGGGATGCCTTGGTAACTTCTGTGAATATTTTTTGGGTTCCGAGGAGAAATGTTAGCTCTTGACTTTTCTGTGTCTGTGCCTATGAGCCATAAAAGCCCCTGAAATAGAAATACCTCAATAAGCAAAGGCTGCTGAAGCTAACCTCTGAGAGGAGGGTTTGTAAGTAGATCCTGGACCCAAATGCAGAGCCGGCCCACGTGACTCATTTGGTACATGGAAGCTTTAGAATTGCTCAGGTCAGAATTTCTGTCTTATTTCCCAATATATGTAGCAGTAAATACCCTTCTGGAACTCAGGCCCGGGAGGCTGCCTGGTTACTGATGTTCAATCTAGGTTGTGGGTCAGCAAATGAAGCATTAAGCTTTTCTACAGTATGATGGTAAAGCCCCAAATCCTGTACTCTTTTCAAGCTCTGCCATCCTTAGAGAGATAAACTCTGAGGACTCATAAAGGCCTTAAATTTACCACTTGTAAACAGCCTTATCATTTGATGTCGTACTGACACACCACTTCCGCACAACACAGCAACAACCTGCGTGGCCCAGAGCTCTGCTGTGCTGGCAGAAGGGGAAAATGCTGATGTGCTGGCTTCTGCTGGATTTATGGCCTGAATTTTGGAATATTTCTGTCTGCGAAATACTGCTATCACCGCCGCATCTTTGCAACTGTCATGGTGTGTGCATGTAGTGCGGGTATTTGTGTGTTTTCTGTCTTACAAGAATGAGAAGGATGCAAGGAACAATTTTAATAAGACAACAAAAACTAGTATGCATAAGTATGGTAAAAAACAAAACAAATCCCATATGGTTTTTCTAAGAAAACAAAATAAGAAATTGCTTAAATAGTTTTTTTTTTTTTAACCCAAGATAGCAGAATAAACATTCAGAAATAAAAAGAATAACTAAGGTAAACTTGGGATGTAATCGTGGAAGATAAAATTTATTATTTTGAATATCCACCCGATGAAGATTATTTTACAAATGGTATTACACTCCAATGCGTTCTGTGTTGTACGTTTGTCAGTGCCTCTTGGACATTAAACAATATCACAGCCACAGAAGTTTTCAGTGCATGTTCTACCTGAATTAATCATGTGGCATAAATTAAAAGTAAATCATCAATCATCATTAATTATTTGTTCAACTGATGCCTGTACTTTCTCTCACTTTAATCTTCATTAGCATGTAGGAAAAAGGAGAGTCCCAGAGGGCTGGCTACATGTGTTCGGGTGATGTGCATATGCCTCTCCAGAACCCTCAACCACTAAGAAATAGAGTTCTCTGCTGAGAAGGTGGCACCGGGGGGACCCTTCTTCTGATTAAATCAAAAGGTTCAATTTGAGCGTCCTTTGTCTAAAGCAGATTGGAGCCCTCCACATCTGAGGGTCTGTTCTGTTTCCTGAGTACCTTCTATAGCCCTTGAATAGTCTTCTAAGAATGCATGTTGCCTGCATCTGTGAATCTCAGAGAAACACAGCAGCTTCTCCATTCTCCATTCTAGATGTAGACCATTTACTCATTGGCATGAGCTGTTCTGTGCAGTATGTGTATGTGTGAATGTGAGTCCGTGTGTGTGTGTGTATGTGTGTGTGTGTGTGTGTGTGTGTGTGTGTGCTCTTAAGGATGTCATTGGCTTTCAGAAGAGAAACAGAGGAGGAGTAAATGAGGAGAGATGGGGGAAAGGGACTTGGAGAGAAGGAGGGAAGGAAATTATGGTTGGGATGAGAGAAGAGTATGTAATTATTGTTAAAAGATGCCATTGGCTCTTTTCAGTTCTTGTTAAACATATGATCTTTGAAAAGTGGTGTGCAGCATTTAACATGTCCTGCTGTTCGGTTACTTGATACAGTTTGCTATGAAGGAAAAAGTAAACCGTGAAACTATTTTAACACAACATACAATACACAACATATTTTATACAGAAATTTCCTATTTTGTTTTGTATTATTTCTTCCATTGAAATATATAGACGATCTTGGCACATGAAACTGAAATTCAATGACAAGAGGTCTACATGTATGCTGGGACCAGCCATAGCTTCAACATTGGAACTGTTTCAGGTTAGCCTGTCCCTATGACTGAACTAGTGCCCACGTAAGCTGAGAGTTGCATTACCATTTCCCCAGTCTTTGGCTGTCTCACTTGCAGTCCTTTTTTCTCCATCCCATGTGTCAGTGGTACTAAGCATGTATGAAATGGTCTATCTTATCTGAATCCACTGGAATAGCATGAAAAACAGCTTCTGTATACACAGAAAACATACTGCTATACTTAAAATATTATAGTCTCAGAAACGACATGCTTTCCCACCAATGCTAAGGTCTCAAAGAATCTGAGCAGTGCTCTTTAAAGTCAAATACATGCTGTACACATGCGCAATGAACATGATTGTTGTTGTTGTTTTTTATCTTTCCTTAAGGTTTTAAAATGTTCTGACATGATTAGAATAATCTTAGGAAAATTTCTCTGTGGCACTCCAATTAGTTGAGTTAATCTTCTAGGAGAGGCCTGCAACCCTTTTCCCAGACTCCTTCCATTTAGATATGGTCATAGACCAACTGTTACAATATACTTTCCTTAATGGTAGCTGTGTAACAGGACCTATATTTCTCCCATCACTGAACGGGGAGAATTCAGTAAATTTGGAGAGAGAGATAAAGGGGCTCAGGATTCATTCTTCTATTTTGGCTTAAGGGATTTCCAGACTTAGGAACTTCAGCAGTTACTAAAACTACTTTCCAATGACAAGATAAAGAATGAAGTGAGAGTAGCCATTCCCTGCATATCTATCTATCTATCTATCTATCTATCTATCTATCTATCTATCTATCTAATCTATCTATCATCTATTTATACCTATTTGGATAGACAGATACAGATGTACATGAGAGAGGACTAGACACAAGGCAATTAACCACACTCAGAAAACAGGGTGTGACTATTCTTCTTTAATTCTGGACTCAGTACATCTTTTCCCAAATATTTCTGGCCTGACTAGTCCAAGGCAAGTTGATAAACTGGTACCCTAGTTTGTTTCCTTAAAGCAAGCTTCAGTTGAGAAGAGAGTGAGATGTTACTCTCCCAAGGATCAGAAATCTTTAGACAGGTTCCCTCTGCACCACAAAGTCGTTTCAGCCTTCAAAAGTGGCAGCATCCTTTGGTGTCTTCAGAGCAAAGCCACACAGAACGCCATTCTACAGGACTCAAACAGTAGCATGCAAGAGCTCAATCAGCTCTGAAGGGCTTTCATTTAACAAAAGGGAAAGGAAACAAGTCTTTGTTGGTTGTCCTTTTCTTTCTTTTTCTCACCCCCAGAAACAAAAGGCCATTCAATTCTCTCTTCCTTTTTTCCTCTCCATTACCCTCCCTGAATTCTCCATGGTGTGCTGCTGTAGAAGACAAAGGTCACCAGCTCCTTTATAATCCATGCAACAATACCCTTCTTAACATCATGCAAATTTTTCTTTATAACCATTAACCTGTAAAGACTTGGGGGGAGAACCCTTGCAGTGATTTCCATGGCTTTATGAACATGAGAATATAGAATTTTTCTATTTCCACTTTGTAGGTATGGTTGAGAATTTTTTTGTTACAAAACACGTAGATAATTTGTCTAGTAAATTGTTTGTTCATTCCCTGGTAAATTTGAAGATGACCATGCCTGCAAAAACAAAACAAAAACAACAACAACAACAACAAAAAAAAAAAACTTTCTCAAATCCATGTGCTAATGGAATTAAGGTGAAAGGCTTAAGTAGTAAAGACATAAACTAAACATGTGTGTTTTGGATTGAAGGTATACGTGTTCAGTCAGCTTTAGTATATTGAACTACTTATCTATGAGTTTAGGGGTCTATTTGGTTAATCAGTTCCTAGCAGGTTTTACTCATTAAATTTACTTTTGCAAAAGACTAAAGTTATTCTTATCCATATCTCTCAGTTTGACTGATTAATTATCTATGGTTCCCAGCACATCCCATGATCACAGTAATGTTCTTTGGAGATAATAATCATCAAAGAGCATCCCTTGGTTAGTATGGTACATGAGAAGGATATAAATAATGAAACAAAACAGGAGCCATTAATTCGTTCTGTTTTGTTTTCAATGCTTGAAGGTTGGTTTACTAGGTAGGGGGTAAAGAAGAGTTAAGAAGTGAAGGGGAGGAAAAATGAATTTAGCAATGTCCCTTTCAACCCATCCATCTATTGGGACCATATAGTATAAGTCCTAGCAAGCCTTAGAGGCTTAGAAGTTCTTACTTTTCCTTGCCAAGCTTTCAGCATCACAAAGACATATTTGGAACTAAGAGTAAATTTCCCCCAAATCAGATGGTAACCAGAAAGTGCTTGCCTGCGATGCAAACATCAACCTGATGTTTGATGCAGGTTTTGAAACAGTTTGTTGTAAATAGTGTATAACAATATTGACATCGTATTGTTTATTAAGAATTTAGAAGTAAAGAGGATGAAAAGAAAAGCTTCCTAAGAACAGGCACCACTGACTCTGAAAAGGATTAAAGAGTTGCTTAATTGATCTGTGGCTAATGACCAAGGCTCATTTGGTACCACCCTGTACTGTGTATTGTTTTCCCTCATGTTGTATATTAATGTCAAGAAATTTTCAACCCTTGACCCTATGTCATGCCCTTTCACCTACTCACAGTTTTCTTTCTGTGTATATGTTTCTTTTTAGCTTCAATATTTCCATTATGTAAATGTTTTGGAATAAAACTGTGGCCAACCAGATTACTTAATACTAAACACTTTTTCTCAAAGGTAATGAATGAATCCTCCAAGGCTATAATGTAACATGTCCTTTCCCGGCGTTTGAGGGAATGGCTGGATTAGCGTCCTCAGAAAAAGCTAAGGCAAGCAGAATGCTGCTCTCCCACATTGTCCTATGGGTAATGAAGTAGGGAGTACTAAAGCCAGCTAACAGAATGTCAGCCTGTGCCTGGGTTGATGGTTTTTTTCCCACTTCAAAAAGGGTAGGGTACAGTGGTTCTTTGCCAAAATAATGTAATCAGAGAAGGCCTAAGGAAGGCATGACTTTTAGAATCTCTGTATTCAGCTTTCTAAAGGAAGAAAATAGTACATGCTTAATTTCAAATTTTGACTGGGGCTTAGGAGCTCAAATACGTAACAGTATCATCACTCTGTCAAGCTCCAGAAGACAATATCCAAGCATGAATGTTACCTTGGAATTGTCATCTTGAATAATTTGAAATTTAAATTACTGGCCTGTTTTCCTGGTTGAACAAGATGGTTCAACCTCCTAAGAGAATGAAATAGTACAGATTTTGATTATTATGCTTTATGATTTTTAAATAATCCAAATACCAAAGGGGAGAAGATTCATCTTTTTTCAAAAGAACCAGAAAAATGAGTGAGTCCTTGATAAGGCCTTATGGGATCTAAAACATATAGTCTGCCCTCTGTGTCTGCTTTGACCCTGTCAAATCCACATAATCCACATTTGGATTTAAGCATGCACTCTTTTCTTTTCTCTTCCTTTTTATTTCTTTCTTGGGGGAAGGGGGGCACTATACCCCACAGTATTTTACTTGTAACTTGAAGAGTCTTTCAAAGCTTAACAATGCAGGAATCGGTTCTATCTGATTGTCATTCATGAAAGTCTTCTTGGAAGTGCTCATCTGAGTCACTCATATTGAATGTCAACTTGATCGTTGGCTCTGAGTGCATGGGATTCTTTTTAACACTGTTGTGCGACTCTTGTGGAGGTCAAGGCACTGATACTTGATATTCTCTTCATTTGGAAGAGGGATTTTATGGCCAAAGTGTCAGGAGGAGTTGGATCGCTATCAGGAAGATTTGATTATAGCTTAATAGTAAATTCTCCTCCACTGTCCTTAGAGACTCCCCCAATACATATTCTCTCCATCTTCACCTCTCTTTTTCTATGTGTCAACTTTTCTATCAACTTTCTGTCTATAAATGGGAAATATATTAATAGATGCCTATAATTTTATAGCAGTAAACATTAAATTAAGTTCATGGTCAAGCATTGCCCCTATCAGGATCTAGAGACCTTTCTTCTTGGTCCTTCTGATTACAAGTGATCCCATTCTCCACTATTGTTCTGTTTAAAAGGAAGGGGTAGATGAAAGACCTAGAGGGGGCAGGAGCACCACAAAGAGAACAACAGAACCAAATATTCTAGGCACAGGGGTCTTTTCTGAGACTGATACTCCAACCAAGGACCATGCATGGAGATAACCTACAACCCCTGCACAGATGTAGCCCATAGCAGCTCAGTCTTCAAGTGCATGTCCTAGTAAGGGGAACAGGGTCTGTCTCTGACATGAACTCAGTAGCTGGCTGGCTCTTTGATCACCTCCCCCCTGAGGAGGGAGCAGTCTTACCAAGCCACAGAGGAAGACAATGCAGCCATTCCTGATGAGACCTGATAGGCTAGGGTCAGATGGAAGGGGAGGAGGACCTCCTCTATGAGTGGACTTGGAGAGTGGCATGGGAAGAGATGAGGGAGGGAGGGTGGGATTGGGAGGGAATGCTTGGAGGGGCTACAGCTGGGATAAAAAGTGAATAAACTGTAATTCATATAAAAATAATAAAAATATGTATATTTATTTAGTGTGTATATGTGCATTCATAAGAAAATGATAATTGAGGCAGTTACAATATTTTAATTAACAGAATTATATGTAATAGAACATTGGCTGCCTGTGTAGTCCATTTAAATTCCCTTGGCATCTTAGTTCATAAATACTTTTAGATCACATTTCTCCTATTTAAATATTCCACAAATACTTCACATTTGTTAAATGTTCTCCAAAATATTTTATTGGCTAAGCCCTGCATTGTATATACGTGCAAAAATATATTGAAAAAATACTTTTGTATAAAAAAGGAGAATATATTCTTATAAAAATCTCTGAGTACTTCTAAAAACAAAAGATAAATAAATTTATTTTATTTAAAATAAATAAAAACATTCATAAATTTTAAATCAACTTTTTTTCTTTTTTCTTTGAATGAATTATATTTTTATGTAATTATATTTTTATTTTTAAAGTTTACAGATGTCCTTTTTCTGAGGATCTTGTGTGTGAATATACTATATGTAACTCCCACTTTCCTTTTTCCTAAATTGGCATTTGTTATATTAATTGGTTAGGCTGGGTTTTGGTTCGTACATATAGCATTTTGCAACAAAAGCCTTCTAATTTCTACATATTAGTGTAAATAAATAGCTTTTGAGCTAAGAATATTATTTTTATCTCCAAGGGAAAATTGAAAGTTTTACACTGGCAGATAGGAAAAGGAAGTCCTATAGAACTACACGTCTTAGGCAAACACAAATAAAATTCGGTATTTATCTTCCTCTTTTGTTTGGGTATAGAATACCTTTAAGCACTGGACTACTAGTCCATAAGCGCAGAGGCTCTAGATAGGCCAGCTCCACTTCTCCGTGTTCAATGTGTTCTGTGGGAGTTATCTGCAGCAACGGTGCCTTGCTATCAGTTTGTAGGAAGCAACAGCCTGGGGTGTTTGGGGTTCCCATTGATCCCTTTGGCCAACAACCCAAGTAGGTGTAACCCATTTCCAGCCCTGGAAGTGTCATTTGGTAATGAGAGATTGTCTAGCTGGGGCTCTGTTTTCTCAATTTTTGGTGATTTCATTTAAATCACCTTCAAATATGTGTATATTTAACGAAGCTTCTGCTACATTAGTTTTCCATATAATCCCTCCAATGGACGTTAGGTTTAGCTGTCCGTCCCTCTCTTCCTCCCAACCTTGTTTAATTCCCCATTTCATGTCCCCTACCTAGTCCATCCATAACTATCTCCTCCATTTTCTTTCTTCCTTTGCGGGAGAGGTCACTCTGTCCTCCTGGCACTGACTCTATACCTAACCCCTGTGGTTCTACGGATTGTAGCTTGCTTATCTTGGACTTAACAGCTCATATCCACTTATATGCAAATACATACCATATTTGTCTTTCTGAGTCTGGATCCTCACGCATGATGCTTTTGTTTTTTTCCTAGCTCCACCTATTTACCTGTGTATTACATGATTTCATCTTTCTAATGGCTGAGTAGTATTTCTTTCAAATGTTTAAGTACTCTATTTGCAGCCTCCGACCTGTGAGGAAATCACAACACACATTTTTAAAGCCATATCATAGATGAGAAAATTAAGGTTTCAGAGAGATCGGAATGTCTTTTAATATGCCTTCTAGCTAGAAGATCTAGTAACTCTAACCCAGGGGTCCTTCTACTGGGCTATTCATCTGAAATAAGACACCATTTTACAACTCTCTCTCTCTCTCTCTCTCTCTCTCTCTCTCTCTCTCTCTCTCTCTCTCTCTCTCTGTGTGTGTGTGTGTGTGTGTGTGTGTGTGTGTGTGTGTGCGTGTGTGCTGTGTTTGCTTATAGAAGCCAGAAGAGGGCGTCAGATCCTCAGTAGTTAGAATCGCAAGTCGTAGCAAGCAGTCCGACATGGATGCTGGGAACACCTTGTCCTCAGAATCAGCAGCAAGTGCTCTTGTTTCTTCGCCATCACTGCAGCTCCAATAGCGCACTCTCTAAAGTGTCCAAAAGCGTAATAGGAAATAATGAGGACCACCCTGGACAAGAACAAAGGGTTGTACATTGTGTGTTTTGATCCAGACAAGAGAGGAAAATGACTGAACTGCTCTGGAAACAGCAGGGGCCTTTTAACATACAGCAGAAAGGGAGAGCTACTCAGTTCATTTCATGCTCCTGTCCTCCGCGGTAATAAGAATTAACTTCAAACGGAAAAGCAAAGGAAAAGTGAAGAGGATGTTGTGATTACTATGAGCACAAATCCTTTCATCGAAAACAAGAATTTAACTCACAGCCCAAGCTAAGTACAATCATGTGGGAAGATAATTGTCATTAATGCCAGAATCATGTAACTTCTTCCTTACAGCAGGTACACAGAAGCCTTTATTATGCTTATCTTGGAAGAAAATATGCTGGTATGAAGTCCCAATTATTACATTTTTATGAAGCCAATAACTGGAATTTAGCCCTGTTTCTGGTCAGGGCAAACACTTAGGAGATGGCTGTTCAGTAGCCCCAGTTCTATGGACACGATAGGTTTGACAAGCACTTGGGAACTGAACTCTTAGAAAGAGGTTGGTCTTACAAGGGTAGATTCTTGATTCTCTCTCTCTCTCTCTCTCTCTCTCTCTCTCTCTCTCTCTCTCTCTCAAACTTTCTACATGGCCCAAAGTCTTTAAAACTTCAACTAAAACAAAGCAAAAAACAGGAATAGGACATATCACAAAGCATTTTGCAGCCATAAAGACTTAACTCTTCCCTTCCCATTCCTATTTGGATAAGCTAGAATAATAACTGTGTACAAATGTGTCTTAATTTATGCTCCAAATGAAAGAGCGTGTGTGTGTGTGTGTGTGTGTGTGTGTGTGTGTGTGTGTTTTCTTTAAAGGGAGGACTTTTTAAGTGTCACAGAAAAGGCATATTAAACTATTATTTCTTTCTCAGGGATCATAAAAACATGCATTCTGAAATCAGGGCAGCTAGATACTTAAAAGGCCTACATACATGGTAATAAATAAAATGAATGAATAATTGAAATTTTGTATTATGTTGCACCCATAGATTAATTTTTATAATGACACTTATTCCCAGTAATCATCGTAGGAAGCGAGCTCTCATTAGTGGCTGTCAGGGAATGGGGGAGCCAACTAGCATTTGCCATGGAGAGTGAAACTGCAAGGCCACAGTTCACATTGACCCTTAAAAGCATTCCACAGGTCATTCATAATCAATTCAACAAGCTAAGCTGACTCTATTGCAGATTTTGACGACATATAGATTTTTTTTCTCCCAGTCATTGCCAATTCTAGCATTTTTTTAAAATTCAAGCAACTCTTTAAAAGTTTTAAAACACACACACAAAAAAAAAAGTTTTAAAACAAAGAACTTCACCTTTTCCAAATCATGTAAATCATGTAAAACAGAAATCTTCAAAGAGGATCTAGCCATGAAAATAGAACTAATCTTTAATAGAAGTTGATTCAGATAAAACTATTGCAACTTCAAATGTCGCATTATTTGCATGAATATGTGCACATATATGGGTATGTTAACTGTTTCAAACAAAATTATTATTTTTTTATAAATTTACTTCTATTCCTTTCTCTTTGTAATAATCTACCATATGAATAGCAGTTCGGTGTTTCACATGTTAGAATGTGGCTTTTGCTAATCTCATATTTATGTCTCGTAATGCATGGCATGTGTGTATTATGTCTGTGCGTGTGTGTGTGTGTGTGTGTGTGTATGAGTACATATTTGTGTTTGAGCACAGGTGCATGGATGGTGCTGTGGATTTGGACTTTGGAAGACAATGTCAGGTGCCATTTCTCTTCTGCTGTCTTTGAGACAGTTTTTCTTGTCATCCATGGCTGCGTACAGCAAAGTAGCTGGCCCATAAGATTTCAGGGATTCTCCATTCTCTGTCTACCATTTCAACATAGGAATTCTGGGATTACAGACATGTACTACCACATATGTTTTTACATGTGCTCTGGAGATCTGATTTCAGGTCTTTGTGCTTGCCCAGCAAGCTCTTCACCATTGAGCCATCCCCCCAGCCTCTTACTATTATTTTCATGTCCGCCCCAATTGTTCATCTCTTGCTCTGGTTTCATTGCCAAAAACTTCCTGAAAAATCTCATACCTCTTTATCTGAAATGAATATTCGCATCATCTTCTTCAATTCAAAACAGCTGTCCATTTTTCTTCAGCTGACGATTTAAATGATATGACACTGCATTTTGCTTATTGGATGAGGTAGTAATTGGAACTAGCTTGAAGTCTAGGTAAAGAAAGTGGAAAATAGCGTGACTCACCAGTGGATGTGAGAGGAACTTCTGAAGCCAAAGGGTCCAGAGGAAATCTGTCACTCACTCAGCACATGACTTAGCATCAATGCTCAGAGACAGGGTTCTGACTGCACCAGGGTCCATTTCTGATGGTTTTGTTGGTTCTGCATTCTTTCTACTTTAATCTCTCCTACTAAGAGATGGTAGCAATTAAGGATCCCACAACTTTTTTTTTTTTAATCAAAAGCCTACCCGGTGGATGTAAAGTGTAATAAATTATTGAGCAACCATAATCCCCAATCTATTATGTCAAAGGCTATCAGGTGTGGAGCAAACGGGACAGCTTGGCTTGTTACTTTAAAGAAGAAGGAAGACACTATGCAAATGAGTACAATGTTGGGTGCTGCAGAAGAGATGCCTAGACTGCAGTGGAGATGGGAGGTGGAAGACCTAGCACAGTGTAAATAGCTGCAGATGCATGCTCTGGTAGAAAGGGAGTGTCCCCAAAATGTCCTGAGGGCTCCGTCAACTTGGCAGAAATGTGAAGGAGAAAGCAGCGTTGTTAGTTCTTAAGCATTGGTGCTCGCCCCTCCCAAGTCCACTGATAGGGGAGGTCCTCCTCTCCTTCTTTCTGATCTTAGTCTATCAGATCCCATCAGGAATGGCTGCATTTTCATCTTCTGTGGCCTGATAGGGCTGCTCTCCCCTCAGGGGGAGGTGATCAAAGAACAGGCCTATCAGATTATGTCAGAGGCAGTCCCTCTTCCCATTGCTATGGAACCCACTTGGATACTACACTGTCATGGACTACATCTGCGCAGGGGTTCTGGGTTATCTCCATGCATGTTCCTTGATTGGAATATGAGTCCCTGGGGAGACCCCTGTGTTCAAATTTTCTGGTTCTGTTGCTCTCCTTGTGGGGTTCCTGTCCTCTCCAGATCTTACTATTTCCCACTTCTTACTTAAGATTCCATGCCCTTTGCCCATCCGTTGGCCTTGAGTCTCAGTGTCTTCTTTGATAGTCTGTAGGGCAGAGCCTTTCACAGGCCCTCTGTGGCAGGTTCCTAGCTTGTGATGGAATTTCTTTATGTAGCCCTGGCTAAACCAGGCTAGCCTTGCAGAGATCCTCCTCCTTCTGCCTCCCAAGTCCTGGGATTAAAGGTGTGTGCCATGACACCCCACTGAATGATTTCTATAAAATGTACTGAAAACATCACTCTTTATTTCATTCTAAGTGGAGTGGGGAAGCTTATGAATAGCTAAACTGTTTACTTTCATTACTGTTATTTTATAATTTTTATTTTGATTGTGGGATGAGGACCATGGCCAGCTCCAGCCCTCTACAGAAACTGGTGCCAGCATTTAGACTGGGGTGGGTGAGACTTAGGAAGAAGAAGAACATATAGATTCTTGGGATTAATGTAGTCCATCATACCATCTCACAGAATGAGGCGTGATTTGACTCAGATTTTAATATACTGTGGCTTAGGCACAAGATGAGACATATAAATAGAATATTAAATGGGGCATGAAAAGTAGTTCTCAAAGGAAAAGATCTCAACCTTAGGCACCTTAGAAATAAAACACATTTTCGTGTATTCACAGCTTTTATGTGTGTCAAGATTATCTGAGTATGTTAAAAAGATCAGAAATCAGTAAAATTAAAATATATCAAACTTCATTAGACCATCAAGAAAGAGAAGGAAATCTTATTTTGTTTTTCTGGTCATTTTTCTCATATAAGAATGACTATTGATTATTGATTAGGGCTGGAGAGATGACTCAGTGGTTAAGAGCATTGGCTGCCCTCCCAGAGGACCTCAGTTCAAATCCCAGAACCCATAGGATGGCTCACAAGCATCTGGAACTCTAGTTCCAGAGGCTCTCATACTATCTTTTGGTGTCCAGGGGAACCAGACATATGTGTAATGCATACACATAGACTCATACATATAAAATAATAATAATGATAATAATAATTATTATTATTTTTTTAAAAGCCTGGCATGATGGTGCACACTTTTAATCCCAAGAGGCAGGTGGCTGATTCTCTGTGAGTTTGAGGCCAACCTGTAGACTTAGTTCAAGGCAAGCTAGGGCAACACAAAGAAACCCTGTCTTAAAACACCAAATAAACAAACAACAAACAAATAAATGACTCTTGATGAAACTGTTTTTCAGGTGCTGTAATTTTTGTGTTTTTAATGTTTGAGAATTTCACACAGTGAATGGCGTGTTTTGATAAAGCCCACCCCTAATTCCCTTCCTTCCAGCTCCTCTACTCTAGTCACTATCACTATCCCCATCCAATTTCCATTTGATTTCTCTAAGCCCAATGGTTGGCTGAGCTCTACCAGTATGTACGTAGGCATTGAGCCATCTATTGGAGCATGGGCTGCCTCTCAAGAGTTGTATCTTTGAAGAATGCTGACTCGATTGCTACCGATCGAGTAGAACGCTACCGATTGCCAGTAGCCTCAAATAGGGTTGGAAATTCTGGGCTATCTCCCTTTTCCCTTCTGGAGTTGTGTCTGGCTTGATGTGTATGTTGCACAGGTATTCAGGAGGCTGTCACAATCTCTGTAAGTTTCTATGTGCAACTACGCCATTGAGTTTGGAAAACACCTGCAAAACAGTGTTTTCTACTGTCTATGGCTCTTACAATCTTTTCACACACACACACACACACACACACACACTTCTCTGATGATCTTTGTATGTTTGGGGGCTTGTTCTCTCTGTGGTGACTAATTGTGGGTCTCTTTACTAATCACCATTTATTACAAAAGGAACTTTGTCTGATGAGGCATGAGAGAGGCACTGATTTACGGGTAGAATGATAAGTCATTAGGAGTTCATGTGACACTAAATCTATTCAGCAGAATAGTCATAACAGGTTCACCCCACAACCCATGATCTACCTTACCACAGGTCTTTGGCCCTGTTAATGATGCCAGAAATTACTACACCTTGTGGAGCAGGCCTTAAATCTGATCCTGATGCCCTGATCATTCCCATAAAACTTGCCAGAGCAGTCATTACTGTAGCTCACAGAGAGAGTATATCGCTGAGTAAGACTGATGATTATTTTTCTTCCTAGGCAGTGTGGGTATCATCTTCCATCACTGGTGGAAGTAGCAGAGATGAAGCTACAGGTTCAGTACCAGCTTGATAACCCCGTATTCTAAGACTCTAGTGTGTTTGTATCTTCAGCAATGGCATCTTAGCATCAATTCTGGTGGTAACCAAGAGCATTGGCAATAGTCTGAAATTCGAGGGATTCTGTAGAAACCTATTGATCAACGACCCCAAACAAGGTGACCCATAAGTTACACTGAACTTGTAGCCCATAGTGTCTGTGTGGCTGTGGTGTGTTATCTCACTGTTACTGGGTAATTTCATACACAGAAATGGAGCCTTCTACACTAGTAGGTCTCTGTATACATTTTTCAAATACATTTACTGTTAGTTATCCCTTTCATACTTCCTCCATCTGCCCTCCCATGTCCCATTCCACTTATTCCTTCTTGCTCGATTATTTCCTTTCATCTCATACATTTTATAGCCCTCTCTTGAAATCCCCCCTTGGTCCTGACTTTTGTGGACGTCCCAGCTTAAGGGATTCACATCTAGGATTCAATGAGAGAGAATATGTGATGTTTGGTTTTCTTACTCTGGGTCACTTCACTCAATATAATGTTTTCCAGCTAGATCCATGTACCCACAAATTTTATTTTTCTTTAGAGGTGAGTTATATTCCCACTTGTGAAATGTACCACATTATCATTCTTTTCTCATAATTTGACAGATATCTAGGCAATTTCATTTTCTTCGTGATTATGAACAGAACAGCAGTGTTTATGGATAAAAATATATCTGCAATAAATTAGTTCTCAATTTTATTTTACCTATATTTTGAGTATATGCCTAGGAATGGTATAGCTTCAAATGTGTTCCCCCTTCTCCACTTGCATGTCAGAATTTGTTGTTATTTGTAATTTTTGTTTAAGCCATTCTGCCTGGAGTAAGATGGAACCTCAAAGTAGTTTTAATTATCCTGTTGACTAAGGTTGTTAATTACATTTTTTTTCTTTTTTGGATTATTTCCTTTACTTTTGAGATATTTTTTCAGTTTTCTGAGGCTTATTTCTTTTTTTATTTTTTACAATTTATTCACACTATCCTGACTGTAACCCCTAGCTTATCTAGTTCGGGTCCCTCCCTTCCTACCTCTTCCCTCCAGGAAATCCTCCTCCCTTGCCATCTGACCCTAGCCTATCAAGTATCATCAGGACTGCCTGGATCCTTTTCTTCTGAGGGCTGGCAAGGCTGCATGGGGGAGATGATCAAAGGCACCATGGGGAAGTGATCAAAGATCAGGCAACAGAGTTCATGTCAGAGACAGCTCCTGCTCCTCTTACTCTGGGACCCACGTGGAGACTGAGCAGCCTATGGGCTACATCTGGGCAGGGTTTCTAAGTCCTCTTCATGCATAGTCCTTGGTTGGTATATTAGTTCTGCAGGGACCCCTGGACCCAAATTTTTTGGCTTTGTTGGCCTCCTTGTGGAACTCCTCTCTCCTCCAGGTCTTTCTCTCCCTGGCTTCTTCCATAAGACTCCCTGCCCTCTGCCCAAAATTTGGCTGCATCTCTGCATCTGCTTGATGCCCTGTTGGGTCGAGCCTTTCGGAGAACGTCTATGGTCTATGGTGGGCTCCTGTCCTGTTCCCTCTCTTCTACTGCTTCCAGAGATTATAATATAATTACATCTTTTCCCACTTTCCCTTTCTCCCTCCAAACCATTACATATGTCACTTCCTGCTTTCTTTAAAGTCATTGCCCTCTGTATTCATGAATTGTTGTTCCACACACACACAAACACACAATTTCTAATATAACCTACTCAGTCTGTATAATGTTACTTTTGTTGATGTCTTCTGAGCTGGCCATTTGATGTTAAACTTCTCCATTTCTATTTCTTCTTTTGAGAATCCTACTCACTTCCATCTCCCAATTTTTAACTGAGTTGTTTATTTTCTAGATCTTTAGGGTTCTGTTTGTTTTCTGTTTGTTTGTTTGTTTGTTCTGCTTTGTTTCTGTTTTTGTTTGGCTGGTTCTTTGTAAATTATGGACACTAATCTACTATCAGAATACTGGTAAAGATCTCTCTCCATTCTGTAGGCTGCCTCCTCGTTTAGATAATGGTGTTCTTTATTGTATAGGAACTTTTCAATATTATCAGGTCCTATTTACGAATTATTGGATTAAACCCATGCTACAAGTCCTATTCGCAAAGCTTTTATTTTCTATGCTTAATAGTTTTAAATATATCCCCTAATTTTTCGTCTAAATGATTCAGGGTGTTAGGATTTATGTTGAGGTCTTTGATCAACTTGGAGTTGACTTTTGTGTAGCATGGGAGATAAGGATTCAGCTCCATTATTTTACATGTTTCTCTCCAATTTGATTAGCAATATTTGTTGATGCCATCCCTTCTCCAATATGGTTCCTACTTCTGTCAAAAATCAGATGGCTTTAGGAGTGCATGCTTCTCAGTGGGCCCTCAAGTTTACTCCATTAACAGAGCTGTCTGTTTTTATGCCACTGCCATGTTGTTTTAGCACCATAGCTCTACAGTATAATTTAATGTAAGAAATGCTGATACATACCAACATTCTTATATTGTTCAGAATTGCCTTGCTCATCCTAGAAAATTTGTTTCTTTATATGAAATTTGTTTCTTTTTAAGTCTGTAAAAATTGCATTGGCATTTTCATGGGGACTATACTGAATCTACAAATTGCTTTGGTAGAATTTGCAATATTAATTTTACAAATGGAGGAGCACAGAAGCTCTTTCCGTCTTCTGATGTTTGCTTCATCTTTTTCTCCAGTGGTTTAAATTTTCATTGTACAACCCTTTAAGTTTCATGGCTCAAAGACTTACTGGCCTTTTTGGCAGTTATTGTGAATTGTAATATTTCCACTATTTATTTTTTAGTATGGTTGTTATACATAAAGTTTACTTATTTTGAGTTAACTTCATATACTGGTACTTTTGTGGAAAGTATTTATTATCTATAGGAATTGCTGATGGAGTCTTTTGGGGTTTTATATAGAAATTAGAACATCTGCAATAACTATACTTTACATATTCATTGTCTATTTAGATACTCTTCATCTGCTTTCTCATCTTGCAGCTCTCCTTAAGACTTCAAACACTATATCCCTGAATCTCAAGCAGGAAGCTGATTAGATCATTGTGACTGATCTTTCTGATATGTTCTTAAATTAAGTTTGTAAATATGTTATTTAGAAATTTTGCATCATACTAATCAGAGATATTGGCATGTGTGTATGTGTGAATCTTTTTGTGGTTTGTTTGTTTAGGTGTCTTGGTAATGCTGCTATCATAAATAAAAATTTGGACTTCCCCTTCTCTTTCTATTTGATAAAATAATTTGAGGAGCACTGGTGTTGGTTTTTCTTTAAAGGTCTGCTGATTTGGGGTACTGATTTTTTCTTTTGTATGGTCTTCCTGTGCATCACTAAGGTATTAAATGATCAAAGAGCAGGCAACAAAGTTCATGTCAGAGACATCATTACCTGCTCCCCTTAATAGGGTACCCACTTGGAGACTAAGCTGCCATGAGCTACATCTGAGCAAGAGGTCTAAGTCCTCTGCATGCATGATTCTTGGTTGATGTATCAGTCTCTGTTGGCTCCACTAGGCCAGGATATTTTGGCTTTGTTAGTTTCCTTGTGGAGCTCCTTTCTCCTCCATGTCTTTCTATCCCCTCCTTCTTCCATAAGACTCCCTGTACCCTGGCCAAAGTTTGACTGTGTGTCTCAGCACCTGCTTCGATCCCCTGCTGAGTGTGGTCTTTCAGAGGACATTTATGGTAGGCTCCTATACTGTTCCCTTTCTTCCATCACTTCCAGTGTCTATCCTGTTTGCCTTCTGAATGAGAATTAAACATCCTCCTTAGGGTCCTCCTTGTTGTTTAGCTTCTTTAGGTCTGTAGATTTTAGTATGTTTATCCTATATTATATGGCTGATATCCTCTTATAAGTGAGTATGTATCATATGTGTCTTCATGCTTCTGGGTTACCTCACTCAGGATGATCTTTTCTAGTGCCATCCATTTTCCTGCACATTTCATGATTTCCTCATTTTTAATTGCTGAATAATATTCCATTGTGTAAATGTACCACAATTTCTGTATCCATTCTTTGGTTGAGGAACATCTAGGTTGTTCCTAAATTCTGGCTTTTTACAAATAAAGGTGCTATGAACATAGTTGAGCAAATGTCCTTGTTGTATGCTTCAGAATTTTTCAGATATATACCCAGGAGTAGTTTAGCTGGGTCTTGAGGTAGAGCTATTCCCAATTTTCTGAAAAAGTACCAGATTGATTTCCAAGGTGGTTGTACAAGTTTTCACTCCCACCAGCAATGGAGGAGGGTTCCCCTTTCTCCACAACCTCTCCAGTATGTGTTGTCACTTGAGTTTTTATTTTAGTCATTCTGATGGGGGTAAGATGGAATCTCAGAGTCATTTTGATTTCCATTTCCCAGATGACTAAGGATATTAGGATTTCTTTAAGTGTTTTTCCAACATTTGATATTCCTCTGTTGAGAATTCTCTGTTTAGCTCTTTATCCCATTTTTAAAATTGGATTATTTGGATTGTTGGTGTTTAACTTCTTGTGTTCTTTGTATATTCTGGGTATTATCCCACTGTGAGATATAGGGTTGGTAAAGATCATTTCCCAGTAGGCTGTCATTTTGTTCTGATGGCAGTGTCCTTTGCTTTACAGAAGGTTTTCATTTTCATGAGGTCTCATTATTAATTGTTGATCTTAGAGCCTGGCATGATGGTACGTGGTACTAGCATAGAAACAGACTGGTGGATTAATGGAATAAAATGAATGACCCAGAAAGAAACCCATCTATTTATGGACACCTGATTTTTGACAAAAATACCAAAATCATACAATGGAAAAAAGATAGTATCTTTAACAAATGGTGCTGGTCTAACTGGATGTCTACATGTGGAAAAATGCAAATAGACCCATATTTTCCACTCTGCACAATATTAAAGTCCAAGTGAATTAAAGTCCAAAGACCTCAATGTAAAACCAGACACACAAAATAGATTAGGTGAAAAAGTGGGGAAGAGCCTTGATCTCATTGGCACAGGAGACAATTTCTTATCTTACCACATTAAACACAATTGTTCCTGCAATGTTTTTCTTCCCTTTGTTCAAACAATATATACTCTATCTTTTGGTCTGACACCAAGCTTTGTGTTTTCTGGAAAGCCTTTCTGATATCCCAGAAGATGAAAGATTTCATTAGCAACATTCCCAGAATGCCCATTGGTTCACCTTCATCCTATTGCAACACCATTGGAACTTTCTATCCTGGCTAAGCAGTCTTCCTTCCTGACTTCTGCTGTTTCCATCCTGGTCTATAGACTCCTGCTTTTTAGTCTATAAATGTTATTGTAAGCAAGACTCACAGATTTTCAGTCATTTGGGTACTGTAATCTACACTAGTCCTCCTTGGAAAGAAAGAATACAGTGTATATAAACAAATCACAATAACATTCATGTGTGGAAAATGTGTAAGGGGGGTGGAAGGTGGCTCAGCTATTAAAAGTGCTTGCTGCTCTTCCTGAGGACCTGAATCTGGTCCACATAAACCCTTCTGAGTGTCTTGGAATCACCAGAAATATTAGCTCAGAGAGATCCCATACCCATCTTTTCTGGCTTTAGCAGAATTTGCATGTATGTATGCCTACATAGTCACACAAATATATATACAATTAAAACTAAAAGAGGAAAGTGTAACAATTAAATCCATTATTTTATATGAAAAAAAGTTTTTTTTTTATTTAATAATGTATGACAGTCAGTCAGACAGACAGGCAGACAGACAGACAAAGAACCAGTCTGACATCTGCTTCCATTTCCCTCCTTTTTCTTTTAAGTTAGTGTTCTGGAAGATGTTTCAGAGGAGCCAGGAGCCTTTCATTACTCATCTGTAATGGTCTTGCTCTCTATTTCTGTGTCAGTGGATCCCTCTGCTTATCCACGTGTTCTGTGTAGTAGGACAATTAGGTAAATGTTTTAAGCAGGAAAGAAGAGTTTATCCAGGTTTGCGTAGTCCCAGGATAATCCCACTCATTCCTTCAGCTCACAAATTAGTAGATGGCAGTTCTCCCACAGGCTCCCACAGCTAAGGCTTCACACCCTGCCAAAGTGAATATTTGGAAAAGGCAATCGGTATGCTCAATATCAACTAGGTTTTTCTGCATTCATATCAATTTTGGAAAATTCAAAGGACCTCACCACAACCATCAAATAACCTCAGTGTAACTCATTCCATTCCCACCCTCACTTTGTCTCCTTTATTTCACATCTGGACAGGCTTTAAGCAGCCAGCGTCATGGTCAAACAATTCTCATTCTCCTGGAGTCTTACAGTAGGTTTATACTGAAATCGCACTGCCTTCCATCACCCCAGATGTCTATAATAGGTAATTGGGAGGGCAGTCTGGTAATGAAAGATACAACACATTGCACAAAATACTCAAGTGTCTGCCTCTAACTCAGTCTGAGGCAAGGTCATTCTTCATGCAGGCTACAAATCTGAAAAATTCAGCCTCCAGGACGCCACCTGCATTCTCCTCTGTTCTAGCCGCAAGGCCCTTTGGAAGGCTCCTCCACATATCAATGTCTATCCTCAGGCCTTGTACTCTCTCTAATGCCTCTATCAGCAAGGATGATCCACTCATATGTACAAAGCTCAGCCATGCTCCATTAGACCTTGCTTGAAGTTCACCGTGGTTAACTGTCCTCTATAAAGCACCTGGACTAAAGGGTGGCACCAATTGGTTTACCCTACCATGATTCGTTTTTATTTACAGTGGTCATTACCAGGTTACCTGTTATGGATTGCTTGTTGTCCATCTCATTACGCACATACAAACACATATACATGCTACCATATATCAAGTATAAAAAATAGAATTTACATATATGGTCATTGCCCCTTGCTTTATTCATCACAATAGTTTAATTATTAGAATGTCTCTAGCAAATACATGGTGCATTTTCAACAAACATTTTGTTTGAATAAATGAATAAGTTAATTAAGAATCCATCAACTACTCTCTAACTTTGTACCAATAAAACAGAGATCTTGTCTTTTCTACGTGTTCAGTCACACTAACATGACTTTGACAATGTTGAGAATAGGGCCCCTACCCTCTTCTAGAGAGAGATGAAGAGCCTCCCACTTGAATGCCACATCCCCTGACACAAATGCTCTCTAGCACTCCTCCATTTCTTTACTGATATACTGTAGGATGAGATGTGGAATTGAGTTTGGCAGCCTCTTATTAAATCTACAGATAGGAAGAAGTCTGACTCTAATTGTTGTTGCTCATGAGGCTATTTTTAAAATGAAGGATATTTGCACCTAGAATAGTCAACATTGGATTTCAGCTATACTTCCACAATAAGCATTTTCACCCAACATCTTATTCCAGACTTATATAGTCACAAATATGCTCCTTTCCCAATTAGATTAGAAGTATAACTCATAAAGCTGTCATACTATTTTACTAAATTTTTATAATTGCATAGCATAGGCCCTCATATACTGCACTTAAATACAATCTTAGGAGCCAACCTGTTTAAGATAAAAACATTTATATTCCCTTTATTGATGTTTTAAAGTTACTGCTGCCTTTGGATAGCTTTCTCCCTTCTTGTTTCTGCACGAGAGGTGATTGTAAAGTCTGGCCATATTGCATATCTGCTCTGATACATAAAATTCTGAGCAAGCTTCTCCTTTTCCTCACCTTAAGTGACAAAATATGCCTACTGTCTCTAAGATGACATATCTGCACTGTATTCAAGAGAGGGTCACTCTAGCATTTTATCAATGTAGATCTGTATTATTTTTAATTATGCATTTGAGACAGATGTGGTGTCTCAAAGCCACAATCCCAACACTTAGGAGACTGAGGCGTGGAGATGCTGGATGTTTGAGGCCAGCCTGGGCTATACAGTCAGTGAGTTCCAGCTAGCCTGAACTGAAAAGTTACAATATGAGATCCAGTCTCAAAAATGCAATATAAATATATATATGTCTGTACATATATATTTCTACATAAAAGATGTGTCTATGTACATATACTTACATGGGTGTTTTATAATAAAATATGTGTATATGCATTTGTTATATTTCAGAATCAGAGTCAATATCACATAAAATAACGCTCCTTTAACTATCATTTAGAAGAATGACAACCGCGTAAGGAAAGGTTAAATTAGAGATAAATTCTTAGCTTTCAAATGAGGAAGTCATCAGACTGTTTATTTATGCAGTTTCATTAGTTCTTAAGACATTGGGGCCACTGACTAATTTGATTCTTCTGGCTGCCCTGTAACATTAGGAGTTAATATGTCTTTGAAATGGATTCCATCATTCTGTTCTACCAGTAAGTTCTACTGTACAGAATTATTCAATAAAGAATTTCTTCCCATGGTTGGCACATGGGTTTTTTCCCCTGTTGGATGAAAAAAGGAGCAGTGGTACGTGAAATTGCAGAATTAACTTGCAATATGAAATAAGGAAATGGGAAGAAGACCCTTGTGAACCCTGCTCCCTGTTACAGATTGACTCATAAAACCTTAATCAGAGATCCATCAACTTACCAACACCAGCTAAGGCCAATGGCTACTGATAAAGTATGAGTTCACTCTGACAATATAGAGAATTTTTTTTCTAGAGGTAATAGAACTTTATATGTTTATATTTGTCTTTCCTGAGTTCTAAGTCCTCCATAAATCTTACTCCCCCGTCCCCCCCAAAAAAAGACAGAGAAAAAAAATGACCTTTGATACACTAACACAGTAGGCTCGAGCTTTGATTAAGAAAGGGAGGCTATAGCACAGTTTGAAATCACATCCAAGGTTCCTGACTCCTGGTTCAATGGTCGAGGCAGATTTTTATACTGTTATGATTGCTACAGGTTATTCTGGGAATTGAGCCAAGTGTTTTCTGTGGGGGACTTTCTTGTGAGACCCTGTGCCACCACGTAAACCCTATAACTTAGCAATGTCAAATAGGCACTGCACGTGTAGAATGGACCAGTGAGCTGAGTCCACCGAAAAATATAAACTCAGGAAACCTTCCTAGTTTATGCACTTGAAGAAAGAGCCGGTAACCAGTTCAGAGAAAAGACAAAATCCAAAGATTGTTCAAGCAAAGTGTTATTGTATCCGAGTGCATCGGGGGAAAGGAAATTGCTAACAGTCAATGCACGTATTTTGTTTTCTAAGCACTATGTTACCAGCTTTGCCTAAAATACTCAACCACACATAATTTCCAGGTAATGAGGTGTTTTGTTCCCCATAGCAATGCTCAAAAACAACCTGATAAGACAAGCCATTCACCTGGTATCACACAGCTAATAAGAAGGAGGCTAAGAAGGTACATTTTACCTCCATTGCCTCAGATGTTATATGTGCAGCAATAAATGTCTAACTTAGCCAAAGTTAGCAATATAATAGCCTTTCTTGGTCCACATTAATTACCAGTGAACACATCTATAAGTGGTCTTCCACTGCACACATGTATTATGTAAAACTTAATTTAAAATGCAGCTTAGAGCTTCCTACTATGTATGAGGATCTGTGTTCAATCAATAATAGCAATAAAAACAATGATAACAGCTTAAATATGTATTACCTTACAAATATGAAATAGCTTCTTTGTATATTTAAGGGACTGCACAGTTTTGGTGTGGGGAAAACACACAGATACACTGGCACTTCACACATTTTGGAATCAGCACAATCTACTGGCTATACAATTAAATGACTTAAATATGGGTGTGACGTTTTTTTTTTTAATTTGAAATTACTGGCTTCCTGTAATTGATGAATACAAAGAAGAAACTGTGGAAATATCGTTAAGTATAAGATTAAAATGTTAAAATGAACATAAAATCAGTCGCCTGCTGTTTGTTTTCAGTGCGTAGATTAAAATTAGTCTGCCCTCCCAACATGGTTAGAACTGGGCCTATAACAAGCACAGTTAAAATAAGCTTTCAATTCTTCAGCTTCTACTCAGCTAAACACTCATGCAATCTGCTTTATATTTATTAAGTTCCTTGCAGGGACTTGTCTAAAGCAGACTACAAAGATAGATGAGATAAATGTTGGAGGGAGACTGATAGTAGCGGGAGAGTGTGAAGAAGGAGAAGGTGATGGTGAATGGAAGGAAGAAACAGCCACAGAGAAGGGTGGAAATTAGAATGAATAGAGGGCACCAGGAAACCCACATCACAGCATCCATCAGAGCCAGATTCCTGAAGATCCGAGGAATGACTGTAGAGATAGAAAATGCATGGGAAATGAAGGCTGAAAATTAAGCACAATGTAAGACAGAATGTAAGGCACTCAACAGTTAAGTGTGGCTGTAAAAGTGCTTGGTGATCCCTGAGATCGGAGCCCGTAGGTAGTCCCCAACTACAAGATGTAGACGTCGGGACTTCCTTTTCTTGGAGAACAGTTGGATGGGCAGATAATCGTCAGAGTGATGTTTGTGAATTCAGTAATCAAATCCCATACCAAAGACCTTTTTGAACCTTTGGGATACAAGCTTGGAGTGATGAGAACCCGTACAATGGCTTTGCATAGATAACAGGAAACTGCTTGTGAAGGACTATGGGTAACTCTGCAAAGAACTGATGGTAGAGAGGATAACGATGCTTCTCCAAGCCCATTGCAGTCACTCTGAAAAATAATCAGGATTTGCATGATTAGGGAAAAATCGGGGATGGAGATAACTAGATGTATTTGAAATTTGCAAGGTGGCAGGTGAATTGGATATAGTCAAGAACGGTATGGATTAAAGAAAAACTCTTCTTTTGATTTCACCTGGAAAATTTTTCAATTAACTGGTCTTCCTAGCCTTGTGTAACTTATTCTGATAGTATGAAAATAATTGATTAATTGAAAGATCACATCTAAGGCCTCTAGTCTTTGATCTCCAAAAAAGGGATATTCTCTTTTCCTAGCAAATCTCCGATATCTCCGAGTGTTTCAGAGTTTGGGTGAAAGTATCAATATGGTGTTTTACGTAGTTCATGACTCAAAAACACCAAAGGCCTTTCTTCACTGAAGTACATCAAGGATGCTAGCACCCCCTGTACCCACCTACGTATCAAAGACGACCTTCCACCGAATGCATTAATATAGTCTGCATGGTTTCCCTCCATTCCATCTCAACCACCTCTCAGTCACACTAAATATTTGAATGGAATAACTGCAAAGAATGGATATAGGAGAACTAGACACCAAATGTTTGCCTGGATTTTGCCACAAAAATAAACAATTTGCTCCATAGTATCCTTTCTCATCAGTTTTGTATACAGTTGTCTTTATTAGTAAACACTCATTCTGACTGTCTTTTATTTCATGATGGACATCATGGGTGTCAGAAATGAGAGTTTTCTGATAGATCCAGGGCTCTGAGAAAGCTCAAGTAATAATAGGGGTGGGAATGGAGATGGAAGAGTACAAGAAGAAGGCCTGGAAACAGGAGACAAAGATCAGAACAACCTTAAGAAATGGATTCAGGGAAAGCAAACAGCGATCAAAGGAGTAAAACCCTCAGCCAAAACTCTGTCTCACTTATTGCCAAGAGAATTTCGTCTTGTGATGCTTCTCTCTCTCTCTCTCTCTCTCTCTCTCTCTCTCTCTCTCTCTCTCTCTCTCTCAGTTTTCCTTAAATTGTACTTTCTGATTTTCATAATGTTAAGCCACCACCTGACTTTTTTTTCCCAAATAAACTAGGGGCCAACCTTCTCCTGTATGTCTATCCTGACCTGACCTTGCATACCGAGAGAGCTTGGAAAAGCCAGCACACTGTGGGAGTGCTGATTACAAACTAGACACTGACATCCCAGTCCTTCAAGCTGGATCCCTGCAGAAATGGACAAAGCGCATTCTAAGCTGCTTTTGGGTGTTTTAACATTCTATCAGTGCACCAACAGTGTGCCGTGCATAAGTCAATTATATTTTGATGGCTATCACAGGATATGTTCTTTAAATAAAATCATACCAAAAAGTAAATAAGTAACGAAATATTTCAAGGAACTAATATATGCTAGGTGTATTTGTGCAGGCCTGTACTCCTAGACACTTAGGGATGTGAACCAGGAGAATTGTGAGTTTAAAATCTGATTTAGTTACAATTAAGCTAAGGTCAACATGGGCAACTTAGAGACCCGTCCATGGTTCAGACATTAAAATGAGGGCCGGGGCTCTATCTCAGAGGTAGAGAGCCTGCCTGTCATGTAAGGGACTTTAAGTTCAATCTTCTGTACTGTAATTACACTCATCAAAATCTATTTTTTATTTTAATTTAAATTCTGTTATAACAGGATACCGAATATGCTTAAGAAATTATCTGTCCATAATCAATAATGATCAGTTCATTTGCTAAAATTGTATCAAAGTAAATCAGCAAGGTGAATTTATGTTAATGTAATAAATTTGAAACTATAAAATACACTGTAAGGATACTTCATATTTTTTTTTCTTAAATGAATACCTAACTTGTATGTAAGTAGTTAAGCTAACATGAAAATCTGCCTTTTACTTAATATTTTAAAATATGGGTTTTTGCATTTAGATACTTCAAAGTGATATTTTCCCTTCAGGACTGAAAGAAAAAAGAAAAAAACCAAGTATGTCACCAACTATCAATTACCCACATTTGGAAAATTCACATGCAGTTCCTCATAGGAATGTTTAATTTCAGTCTAACTTACCTTTGCCACCCTTTTCTTTGTTGCTCCCTACTGCTGTCAGTTGGCATGAGTTCAAGGAATGCAAACATATTTTAATATTAGTTCTGGCAAAGCACTAGCAGGAAGGTAAACCTCCCAGGGAAAATTCACATAATGTATTCTAAAGTCAAATATAAAATGATTTTGGATTACCGGTCCCACCATAGGCTTCCATTCAGACTGATAATTGAGAATTGACTGTACTACTGTGTTCATAAACTACAGACCACACGTAGCCCACAAAAAAGAGATGGGTTCGGAAACACAAATTAAAATAAGGAAGCCATAAGGTACTGAGAAAACAGTGGGTCTTCATAAAGAGAGAGCTGGAGCTGACAAATGGTTTTGCTTTTTTTTTTCTGCATGAGACTATGAAGTTTTAAATGATATGCAGGCAGAAGCAAGATGAAATTATAGCTCTCAGACACTTTATAATTCTGAAACAGATATGTGATTGATTGCGAGGTGGCATTGCTACTGGCAGTTTTTGTCGGCACATTTTGATGATACAGTTTCTTAGGTGAACTTCAAGTACACCAGTGACACGCACTGCAGTTCAGACACATTGAATGATTTTGAAGCTAATAATTTATGAGAGCTTTTGGAGCAAGTTATTAGATTTGAGTCAAGAGAGATTTATTTTGTTTAATCCTAGGTTCCTTGCTGTGTGCTCTGTTTATCTCATCTTAGGTTGCTCGTAAACAAATATGTAAAATTTGAATGCACATGGATCGCCTGTATTGCAGACCTCCTGCACCTGACAAGATATAACTGCCCTACCAGGAACACATATACACATACCAGGAACACATATACCAGGAACACATATACACATACCAGGAACATGCCGCATTGTTTCTGAGGGAGGATAGATAGAAGAAAGCATCTCGATTTTCCATAAAAGAGAAACTGAAAGGAAAAATAAATTATTTGCACCCAATTTAGGCATGAAAGGATCATCTACTCACAAATTTACAAACTTCCTGGAGAGTTTATTTAATGATACTAGTTGTATTTACAAAGTGTTGAGCTCCCAGAGGCTTCAAGAGGCCTTAAAGCCATATTAACAAATAAATGACAACACAGTGCTTTCAAATTCTATAATTATCTGTCTTGCTCCTTTTTCTTCACACTTCTAGAACCTCGTATGTAAGGATGTAATGAAAGAATGCCAGCATTCTGCTAAACATTTATTCATCTGTCGATTAACAGGAATAGTAAAGGCATTGCCAGCCAAGTTCTAAATTCAATTATTAGAAGAGTCTTTGGAGCATATTTTACTTTTAGTGTCTGATGGGTGTTGTCTTTGTAAAATTGTACTCACAATAACTAAATGTCTAATCCTTTTTTTGTTAGAGTTGACTAATAGTGAAAGAAATTCAGCAAATACATAATTTTTTTGTGCAATAGTCTTGCTTCTTCTGATTTCTTAGTTTCATTGTGTCTGTTATGTTCTTGGTCTGAAGGAAGAAGAAAGCATGTGAGCCTCTGTGTTGCTTTCTGCATTGTTGGAGCCATTGACTTTTTCCATAAAAGAGACCCATCCATGGAGGAGAACTGTCGTTCTTTGGGAAACACGTGCGTTGGGAGAGTGGGGTCAGCCTTCTCGCCTTGTCTTTAGAATACACACAGAAAAACTTGATGCATGGCCTACCGCTGCCACTGTTGGTCTGGCATTTTCTCTCCACTGGGAACTGCAAGGATTTGTGCAGTTATCCATTGTCTACAAAGCTACTGTGCACGTGGGTATCCTCTCAAGACCAGCCTGTTCAGACCGTAGCTCATGTCTTCACCCTCTGCAAAGGTATTGCTGCTCTCTTTGCCTTCCCTGTACCTTCTGATTAGTTAAGGATGCATTATAATATTTTTGGAAACTTGTCCTCGCAGTGTCACTGCCAGGCCATCATGAAAACTCAGCATCCAGTGACTAATTTGTCATTAAGAGCACTTTGTTCATTATATCGATTGTTTTCAGGAAAAGTGATTGAACTGGAATGTCACCTTAGAGAAGTTCAGACCTTCCTAGACAGAGGTTAACTAATATGCTGTGGGGATTTTCACAAGCGAGAACAGCCTGTCCTCTCTCTAGGCTTTTAACTTGATGTGATTTAGTTTGTTTGGGAGAAAATAGGGTCACTCTGTTGCTCTTGTCACCTCTTACTGCATTTCCCCTAAATATCGTTTGTGATAGCATCTTTCTCTAAGATAATATGCACTCAGAAACTTTAACCAATAATCTCTGTCAATGTGCACAAGCATCTCAACCTCTCATTTTGCTAGTTTGTTCTAAGATATAAAAATACAATCGAGAATCCTAACACTTATGAGAAAAAAAAATGTTTAGGGCAAAAGCAGAAAAGCAGAACAAAATTAGAAAATTGAAAAATGGTGAAAGTAGAAGTGGCAGAACATTTCAAATTAAGTATAACTAATAAGTGCAGAAACATAAATGGTATTTTATAGAGAAAGAAATAACTCCTTACAAATCTCAGAAGTTTAAAAAGTAATACTATCTTTGAAAAATGAAGTTGAACCAATCTCCTGAATAAAATTAAAAAAAAAACTGTAATAGAATAATCTAAATTATTTAGAGGATCAATCCAGGGCATGTAATATCAAGCTAGTAAAAATTCAAAAACTTAAAGAGAAAATGGGAATTCACAAATCATTTATGAATATGCAAAACATACAGGGATTGAAAGCAACTCATGAGAGGTAAAAGTGCTTGTTGATGTTCTGTTCATAGGATGAATAAATAATTATAAATACTTCTACAGATCATTCTATTAAAGAAAAGTCAATTAAATGCCAGATTATTCTTCACATCAAAGACTGGATAAGTGTCTGAATTATTTTGAGTTTATTATTCAATATCTTCAAATGATGTTTCCCCAATGATAACTCCGGTTTCATATGTGTGCTTCTATTTTTATCCTATGAAGAAGATGCATAGTTGAAAATCAACTGACCAAAGGTTTCAGAGAAACAGTTCTCCATGTTCCTTTCCCAGGAAGCCTTTGAGGTTTTTCATCACTCAACCATGAGACTAAGCTCAGAAATAAGGAATTGATTGTCAGCCACAGCACATAGAAAAGGCCATTCTTAGAATGTTAATAGAGACATGGCAGAGGACTAAAGAGGGGATTGCATTGGAATAAATACCAGTTGTTACCCATTATTACAGATCTTTAGTGATGATTGTGATTCATGCTATTGGTTACATAAAAGGTGAAAAAGGTAGAAAGATTAGATAATAGATAGATTGATAGTTTGATGATAGCTAGAGATAGATAGATTGATTATAAATTAATGACAGCTAGAGATAGATTGATAGATAGACAGACTGATGATAGCTAGAGATAGCTAGATGATAGAAATATAGATAGATAAATAATAGCTAGGTATGTTATATGATATATAACTAGATAGAAATATGTAGAAAAATTAATAATAATACTTATTGTAAATTTTGTTTTCTTAGAATAAGGAAAAATATATTTAAAACCCAAAGCAGAGAGATACTCATTTCAGTCAGAGGCCTTCTCCTTTTTAAATTGATATCTTAGAAATACTCTGAGGCTTTTCCTACTTATAAGAATGACAGTAAGAGGGCTGGAAATCCAGCCTAGTTTTCACCTTGGGCAAACAACCATTCTCCATTTCTCACCTCATGCCCTTGAACCTCCACTCCAGGAAAGGTTGTGGTGCCAGAGATTCCTATTAATAAAGAGGTTTGAGCAGTGACAACTGGAGGTGATGACCACCCATTCGGACTGCAAAACTGACGATCATTCCCGAGGTTCAAAAGGAGACAAAAGTGGCAGCTCACATTGTTCTTGGGAGGATTGTCGGGCAATCTCTTTCCTTCCCCCTCCAACTTCATGACCTGTTCAGAGGTTGGTAGTGTTTTTAATCCTTATCCTCGTTGTTAATAGTCTGACCTGCTCACCCTGGGCTGCTTTACGTCACACACCTTGTGAGGCTGAACAGCTTGTCAAACAGATCCCCTCACGTTACTTCCCTCAGTGCTGCACAATTATTCGATGCGCCAGGCTCCAGCACATCTCCTTGACACGAGGGAGTCTGCTTTTCTGAGCACGGCTAAATGTTTTTCTCTAAGTATGGATCACATTGTATACGTGTGCGATTATTGCACGCTTTCACGTAGCCCATATTCTTAAATAGTGACAAGTTGTTTGTTTTTGTTTTTTTTTGTTGTTGTTGTTGTTGTTCTTCTGTTTTTTGTTTTGTTTTTGTTTCCTTTTTTGCAAGAAGTTATAAAAGGAGGCTCAGGGTTATTCTGTTGACCCTGCTATTCAGATGACAGTTCCTCAGGCTGTCTTTGCTGAATATTGTTCAATGTTTGCCTGGCCTGGATGCAGAGGCTTGCATCTTTTTTAGTACACTTTAATATACAACATTTCTCTCCTTCCCTGTATCTCTATAAACCCTTCCAAATACTCCTCTCCTCTTGCCTTCAAATCCATGGCTACTTTTTTGCTAATTGTTCTTACATAAATATATATATATATATATATATATATATATATATATGCATAGATACATATTTACATGACCCATGGTAGACTTTTGACACTTTCTTCTAGAGGTATTCAAGCCACAGATGCTGGACCTGGCTTACTAGTTGGATTTTGTACCCTATAAATATCTTTTCAGCAGTAAATCTCTCGGATTTGGGTACACCTAATACCCAAATGTGCTTTTAGAAATCCACACTTTTTTTTTCTTTTTAACAACTTAAAGGTATAATGCATATAATGTGTCTCGTCAGCATTTCCCATGGTGACAAAAGTGCTTGGAGTTCATTTTGCACTTCTGGTTTTTCCAATAAAGTGTTAGGTAACACTTTCAATTGACTAAGAAATGTGGCAACCTAAACATCAGAGTTACAGTGTGTAGGAGGCAGAATGCTTTAATGGAAATCACAAAATATCTTGTCAGAGAGTCCTTAGAACAACTTTGTTCATGAGAACCCGATACTATATATTTTCAAAATGTAAGATTCAAACTATGGTAAGAGTAATCATCTGATTGAAACAATTTTTTTGGAGAAATCTAAATTAGTTCATGAAGACTTTTCTATTTGATAAAAGTAAATGACTAATACTACCTGCTTGCAGCAAAAAACCAAATAGGATAGTTTCCACCAAAGGTAACAGACAATGAATAAGCCAATTCTAGCATCTCTGGCTTGAATATCTCTATAAAGTGTCAAAAGTCTACCATAGGTCATATGTGTGTGTGTCTGCATGTAAATGTATATATACATGTATATATATATGCATGTAATAACAATTAACAAAAAAGATTTAAAGGAGGGAGGGGAGGAATATGTTGAAGGGTTTATAGAGAGACAAGAAAGGAGAGAAATGTTGTAATCATATTATTATTGCAAAAGTAAAATAAATATCATAAGAATTAAATAAGAAAACATTAAGTTTTTTAATATTAAGATTGTTGGTAGGAAAGTATTGACTCAATATTCAATATTATAAAACCTCACAAAACAGGAGCATTAGAGGTGTAAATGATTTATCTTTTAAGATAAACATGTGCCAGGCATAGATGTCTGCCAGTTATCCCAGGAACAAAGAAACTAAGACAGAAGGAGTACAAATTCCAGCACAAGCAGGCTACACAGAGTGCCATCTTCTCTCATTCTGCTTGTATGTAACATGATCACATGTCTGTGTACATTTTTGTTTTATTGTTTCTTTTTGTTTGTTTGGTTGGTTGGTTGATTGGTTTTGTTTTTCTCTCAGAGTGTAGCCCTGGCTATCCTGGAACTATGTATACCAAGCTGGCCTTGAACCTGGAGATCTGCTTGTCTCTGCCTCTCAAGTTCTGGTCTCAAAGGCATGTGCCACTACCACCAGGCCTAAATACATATTTAAGAACAGCATAATGAATTTATAAGTTCTCTATATGTTATTAAGGTACTCCTCAGTGTTTATCCATTTCCCTTGTAGGATCTCCAGTTTCATAGAGAGGGGTCTGCAGAGGCCACAGAACTGACCCATAATCCACAGACAAAAGTGGCTGGGCAACTTGTGGTGAGACTTGAACTGAAATCTGACACAAAGCCCACTTTCTACCCCAAGCCACTCATGACACCTAACAGGATCTTTTTGCCTACAAGAATGTGGAGTCATTCCCTGTTCCTGGGCAGTGTACCATTAAGTTTTTCAGAGTCTCCAGGCCAATGGTAGAATAAGACCCCTCTTACAGCATGGAACATCTCGGTGGGTTTACAACATCTCTGACAAAGAGGAGAGAAGGGACTTTTTTTTTTTAATCCAGAAAAGTGGGTTACAGTGTCTCCTTAACTCCTCTTTTGATAAAAACAGAAACAAAGTCTTAAAAGTGTGGATGGTGTTACTCAGTTATCTCTAGAATGAGTAAAACTGTATCTGGTTTTGGTCTGACTTGAAAACCTAACATGAACTCCTAGGGAGGTAAAACTGCATCTTGAGAAGGAAAAGATATTTTCCCATTGTAATTGATAAAGGCCTCACTTGAAACGGATGCTCTTCCATTTGCAGTAGACACACGCTCAGCAGCTGAAAACTCAGTATGCCATGCTCACATGATAATGTTTAACGTGGGCTGGTACTTAGGGCTTCCTGGAAATATGTTTTGATCCTTTTTGATCACACTAATAATAGACTATGAAGGTTTGCTCTGTTGGATGTAGTTAAAGCTTATTTGAGCTTTGTAAACCACTGGCACTTTCCTGGGGGGAAATATCAGAACATTTTTATTTTTATCTCAATCACTCCAGAAAACTTCATGGAGAATAGTCTCTGCCAGTGATATAGGGCAATTGTTGTCCCAAATAGTATCTGAAAAGAGATGGCCTAAATCGTCAATATACTGTGCTGGAAAATGGTGAATAAAATGATTCGGTGAAAAATCTAAACTTTCTTTGAAGTGGAGTTGCTAATTTTTCCCTTCCTTTATCTTTCTCACAAATAAAGGAGTTAATAAATATCGTTACCCATAAACCCTTTTGCAGCAAATATTATGACAGAATAGGGATATTCAAAATCTTCTAGATACTTTTCTTGAGATTCAAATACTTATGGTTTAAATTATTCTCGTATTTCTAATTATTTTCATGGATTTTACTGTAAAGAACTCTAATCATACCTCTGTGGTAAAAAAGAACAATTTTATTTTTAGTGTGAATACTAGACAGTATCACAAATATATCAGCAAGTAGAAAAAGTAGAATATGGGATACTTTTATTAATCCATTGGAAAGTATTTATAAAGTAAGCCATACTTAATGTCTCAAAGGGCCAAATTTGTGGCACTTTCCTCTTTGGCAGCAAAGATCTCTTTCTCTTCCCCAGGCTGAGTATGGCACGGACAAGTGCATTAGAAGGATCATCTTGCAAATGTTCCTTGTATCATTATTGTTTCCAACACCTTACCAGCATCCTTCTCTGTAGAGCTTCAAAGTCATGGGGCAACAGAAAGCAGAGTTGCTAGTGAATGCAAAGGCTCTAGTCCAAGAGTCAGTCCTTACTAGTTCTTGGTAAGAGCTTCCTCAAAGCACCCATTAACGTCCCATCAGCTCAAAATGTTTTTTTCTATAAACCAAAAGCTTCTATGGATTATTATTTTCAGGGTGTGCAGTGTCGTGGCTCGAGCTTTGTATATTTTAGGCATTTCCAGTCACTCTGGGGAAAACTATGCCTTAATATTTTCTAAGTGTTTGAGAAGAGCAAGATTTAACGTGTTAAAGATTAAGAGAGTGCAATTACAAGATTTGGAATAGGGAGAAAGGTGTTAAAATGACTTCCTTAAAACAGATTCCTAAGGTACAGAAAAAAATCTGCATTCAAATTATTCGCCATCAGTTTGGTGGCTCATTTGATTGTATAATTTTAGAGAGATCTCCACATGGGCATCCATGATAAATACCAACCCAGGCATGTGAACACACTCAGACATGCCCACTCATAGTTGTTGCACACACACACACACACACACACACACACACACACAAACCCACGCACACACCCATCCTTGTGAACAAACTGGGATAGATTAATGAGGCTCTCTTTGACCTCCCTTATCAAAACTAGCAATTTTTGGTATTCTATTACTGAAGCTTGTTTGCATTCAAGTTCTCCTCTTCCTGCCTTAGTGCTGTTTTTATTGGCAGACATGAGTTTGTGATTAAGTGGACTTAATACAATTATTCAAGTCCCTGCATCCTAGAATCCTCCTCCTGAAGAAGAAAAGAATTCTGAAGCTGTTTGGACGCTCTTTTCCTCTCCCTCTCATTTCCTGTTCTACCTCTGTCATTGTCTCCTTTTCTCTCTACCTCTTCACACAATAAGCAGAATTTGGGTTGTTGACATCACAAAGGCCAAACTTTGGTTCTTTATTCTGCCAACTAATAATTAATACAACTAATAATTAATAAAACCTGAAGGAGGGTCTTTACCCTACTGATCAGCTTGTAATTCAGCTCTCTTCCTCACTTTGAGTGTCTCAAACCTATTCTTCTCCAGCCATGGACTTTGCTTCCTTTTGCTACCTGCCCTCCCTCTTACTTCTTTGATAACAGAAATTCAAAATGGTGACACCGTGCACTTGGAGTGACAGAGGGAAGAGGAAGGACTAAAATGGCAAAATGGAGCAAGAGTCAGAAGCCAGCTCTGTGAGGACAAATAGATATCTGTTACTAAGTTAGTATTTGGAAACTAATTCTAGGGCAAAAAACCATGTCTTTGTGACCTAGACTTACTTCATTGAAGGGTGTGCGAGAAAGCTTCAGAGATCTGTCCAATGCCAGCTATAGACAAGTGGAAAAATAGTTCAAGAAACATTTGGCAGAGCAGATTTAAGGTGAGGAGTACGATGGAAGAGTAATGCTCTTTCCTGATAATAATCTACTCAATGTTATTTCTTCAGAAAGTTGGTTACATACCATTCAGTATTGTATGTATACTAATAGCCAATGATAAACATTAAAATAGCAATGCTACCATTATTTATGATGAGCAAGATTGAGAAGATGCAGGCTGTTCTAGCATCTGAAGAACTGAAGAAATATTTTCCACAGAATTACAAATAGCAAAACTATCTTCGTATGGTCTTTGTCACAAACCAGAGATTCCCCTCCTCCCCATTTCCAGGGTCTAGTTTCCATGTTACATGTGAAAAGTCCTAAACCCTTTTTTTATTAATTTAGTTTCTTAAATTTTTCATGGCAAACAGTGTGCCAATTTAAAAAATAAAAAATAAAAAGAAATTCTTGTTGCATAGTCATGAGCATCACCCTTCTAAATAGAAAAAGTTTCATACTGAAATTGAGAATTCATTAAATTTTGGCTTTAGAATATGAGCCTACATGGGAGCAAGTTCTCTGTCAGGAATAGAACTTATTGAGCCTATCCAGCCCAAAGAGCTGGAAAAAGAAAAAGTAGAGGGTTTAACTTATGAGTCAGTATCTTTTTGAGGATCAGTTTACTTTGAGCTATCCAATGTTTAATATTCCCTTTAGCCAGAATTGTCTTTAAAATCCCTAAGGTACAGAAGTGACTAATTTCATGTGTTTATCACTTGATAGACCTGCTTTGAAGTATGAGCGAGCTCTAGCACATTAGCTTTCATTAAGAACAGCAATCTGGAGGCTATCCCCTCCTGAGTAATTCCTGGGTGGTTGGAGGCACAGCTTTCTGAATAGGCTGCTTTTCATTTTTATAACCATGAAGACAGTACTATTATTTTGCTCAAGTGAGAGGTACACATGCAAACAAGTGAGAGTAACAGAGAGAGACAGAGACAGATAGAGAGAGAGACAGAGATTTTAAGAAGGTTCCACAGCAGCCCAGGGCATACAGAGAGTAACTACTATAAGATAGGATATTAACTGAGTTCCATCTCATTGTAGGATCTGTTACCTTGGTCATATTAGCCACAAACATTTGTTGCCTCTAAACCAAAGTGGATAGAAAAGTAAGTTATTTATCATTTTCCACTCAATAATAGGTTTATCTAAAAAATTCTTTGTGTAGAAATTTGAAACTAAATTATAACAGTATCAACCATATTTAATTGAGAAAACAAACCATAAGCATATGAAAATTAGATAATTTACTAATTTTCATAGAAAATAATTTCTATTCCTGACCTAGAATTTTCTCTGTGTGTGAATTAAGTTAAGCAAATTTTGTCACAACCTCACTCCCATTTCCACCTTTTCTATTTCTTTCTTTCTTTCTTTCTTTCTTTCTTTCTTTCTTTCTTTCTTTCCTTCCTTCCTTCCTTCCTTCCTTCCTTCCTTCCTTCCTTCTTTCTTTCTTTCTTTCTTTCTTCCTTCCTTCCTTCCTCCTTTCCTTCCTTCCTTCCTTTCTTTCTTTCTTTCTATTTTTTTTTTTATTTTGGTGGTTCAAGACAGTGTTTCCCTGTGTAGCCATGGTTGTTTCTGACTTGCTTTGTAGACCAGGCTGATCTCAAACTCACAGAGATCCTCCTGCCTCTGCCTCTGTGAGTGCTGGAATTACAGGCACGTGCTGCTAAGCCTGGCTACAAACCTCGTTCAAGTGGCATAAATGTTACAAATCTTAGTGCAAATATTCTCAAACAAGTATCAATCAGTTCTCTACTGCAAGTACCCAAGAGCTCTTGTTTCTTCTAGCTGACTTTCTACAGTCTCTTTGAGCATTAGGGTTTCCGCCTACACCCAATAGATTTGACCAGACCTTGTATAGGAAGAAAGAATGTTAAAGGTGAAGCCTGAAGGTGTCTGTGTCTCCTGTGCTAGAATATTCTTGACCAAATGCTGCCGTAGGACAAGAAGTCATGAAATTTGACTCTTACACTATAAATAGAACATGGATAGCTCCCTAGCTGGCCCTACTATGGCCAGCTGCCAGATCAAAAGACTTAAGTTCATAATACATTTTCCATGTGCCCAGGTGCCAAATATTATCTTAGATATGTTTTGTTCTTTGTACGATTATCTTTAACACTTTTTTTGTCCTAAGTTTATGGACAGTATTATTTGTGTTGCCAAAATATTCACTGGCAACCATCAGAAATAGTTATGAATTAATTTTATTTATCATTTTCCTCTTTAACTTTTGGGAGCCTTGCCTATCTTTCTGTCCTTACTTACATCTTAAGGACGTGACAGAATGTTTATATTGTAAGAGTTGGAGGCATGGAACTGAAGTAGAATTTATGCATAATAACTTACTAATTGGGCATTCAATCTATTCTAATTAGTGAGTTTTTCATAAAATTGAGCAATGCATAGCCTGTCAATTTTACAGCATAAAGTTATGAGTTTTTGACATTAATTTATAAACTGTAGTTCAGATTAACATACTCTCATACTGCTGTTCTAACAGCAGGCTAAGAAACTAGACACCAAGAATCAAGCAAAACAGTTTCAAAGTTTATATGATTTTTTTTTAAAAAAATGTTTACTCAACACTTTTTTTTCTATCACAACCAAATTTAATGTGCATTCACAGTCAAGGGCTTTATTGATTATATGAATATGGCCCATGTGAATGCAACTATGTTTTCTTGCTTTTTATACACCCACCTCAATTCCTTCTTATTATAGATTACTCATCCTGAGTGTTGATGCATTCTCGGTGAAATTATTCTGTTATTCTTGTCTCAGTGGGTCATTACCATGAGATTTCATAACATTTTTCATTTGTTCTTTTGTGAAATTGTGCATTGTCTTCATCTTTTTACGTTTAGACTTTATAACTCGCAACATCTCAAGTGCACGCTACACCAAATTCAGTTTAATGAGAAAATGTAACCTTTTTTACCCTATGAAAGCTCTCCAAAACTCTTTGATTTCATGTAATATTCCCTCTTTCCCCTACAGCCTTGATGTAAAAATCCTTGTTATTAATGATGGTTTAGTCACAGATGTATCTGAAATTTTACTCTACCATCTTTTAAAATTCCACATATGGGATCTTTCTCCCTTTGATGAAAATTTAAAATACATGTAGTCAAACGAATAATATTAACAAATGCTATCTGGTGCTACACAGGATAAAAAGGGCACGTAGTGCTATTTGTTTAATGAATAAACAAGTGTGCAGAGTTGTTTTATCAGTCTCATTTACTCTCTTTTTCTGTGCTCAGTAAACAGAGTCAATGTACCCAGATATCAGTATTTAGAAGGGATTACTTGGTCCTCACATCCTCAAGGAGGCCAGTTTTACCCTTTCTGACTGTATATGTGCCAGCAGATAAAAGATAAGAGTCCACTTTTTAACTTTTAGGTGTGATACATGCCTGAAAGTTTAAAATGAAGCAACAACATTTTGAAATACATTTTCAATTTTAAGTCATTTAATATATATGGGAGTTCATTCATAAAATTTTGGAAATGCTGGGCATTGGAAATAACACTAAGTCTATCTACATAAATTAAAAAAGATAGGAAATAAAATAGTATGTCTTCCTGGATTTGCACAAATGCAGACTTTAGGACTATGAAGGGGTTCTCAAGCTGTGTTGAAACATGAAGAGGTCTTCAGTGGCTCAGGTATTTCTCTGGTGATTACCAAAGCCAACAGTATTCCTTTAAATGATAGTGTGCTTACTGTGTTTAATGATCCCAAATGCAGTTGGGAGATGTAACCCTCTGGAGATTTTGAAGGGATTTGATTTTTTGATGCCTAAGTACTATTGAGAAAGTTCAGATATTGAAGGAGTGTATAAAAAAAATCTATTTGAAAGATCAATTTCACAAGTACTTTGTAAAAGCATCAGACAAGAGTCTCACTTGACACAGAAATATAGAAGTTCTTTGCCAAAAATTTGTCAACACACTCGATCTTGTGGACAAAAATATAGATCCAGCGTTAGAGGGTATGATGAGTTGTCAAAGCACCGATTACTCCACAATAGAGTCCAACAATAAACTCTGAGATGCTTGCACAACCCAGCACTGACATGAATCCTGACGTGAATAAACAGTTCGGCCACAGCTCTGCTAGGATGAAAATCTCTGTCATGACATGGGTAATAAATTAGTTTATGAACTATTCAATACAGGATTATAAACTATTAGCCAAGCACTTATGAAAACCCTCTCTCATAAACCATTCCATAATCCAAGCAGACAGTTTTCTGTCAGTCCAAATGGATGCCTTTATGGTGTACAGGAATGCCGGGGAGAACTGTTCTGTTATTAGTGGTGGCAGCCATGCCTGTGTTATAAGGATGTAACATTTATCAGCAGTCAGTGTTCTGCAAAGAATATGGGCACACCTGGCAATTCTCCAAATGCGCAGACAAGCTGGTATATATGGCCGACTGTAGAGGTGTATGAATCAAGCTGAAGATGCTTGGGTTAATCAAATCATGTGGTAAAGAAATACCTTGCATGCAAGGACAACTTTAAAAGAATCGAAATAGAATACTATCCGAGTTTTGTTTGTTTGTTCGTTTGTTTTTCAAAAAAATTCCATTGTAGCCATTGCTTAATATTTGATAACTTCAAAGGCATTTGCATTTGGGGGACTTAGCCTCAGAAATATAATTATGGCTCTTGATGATAATTTGAGTGTAAATGTGTTGAAGTGAGTTTCTGGCAGTGCAAGGAACCACCCAACATTTGTTTATCTTTTACCTTTTATCATTGATATTTTAGAGGGAAGAACTGAAGATTTAAATTTAAGGATTTGATTTGCTTTTCAAATTAAAGGAATTATCTACAATTCTAGTGAGTATGGATAAGCAACGTGCTTCCTAAAGGGCAATTGGAGTAATTATTCAATAATGACAAAAGGGAGACTTTAAGATTTTAAAATGTGTTTCTTCTGATAATTTCTGATAATCTACCGAATACTTAGCGGAAAAAAAAAAAACTCCCAAATGACTCCCTATGACTCAGAAATTGATCTAAATCATTTTGAGGCTTATATTTTGAGGCCTCTTTTAAACTATGGCTTAATTTTTTCTATAAGATTTTACACAGATTCTACCATGGAATAGTCATTAGAAATATTCCTAAATTTAGATAATATGGGTTCAAACTCAACCAATCACCATTTATGTGTGTGTGTGTTTGTGTGTGTGTGTGTGTGTGCGTGTGTGTGTGGCATGTATGTAAAGGCCACATACTTATGCATTTCTAATCTTCATTTTAAAAGTTGTCAAATTATGTTTTTTTGAAAGAAAAATGACTTAATGTGTCTAACATAGAATGACATATACCATATATTAAATGCTTGGAAATTGTCAGCTATTAATTTTAAAAGGTATTTTTATTTGCCTGTTTCGGTTGTCCTGGAGGCTTATTGCCTCTGTCTGCTAACCTAGGCCTAGCCCTGGAAGCTGCTAGCGTCTGTATAATCTAAACCTAGACCTAGAATGTTTTCTGTCTCTGAGACTGCTGAATAAGCTCACCCTTTCTTGTTCTTACAGAGCTCTGGGCTGGCTTATTGAATTCAGCTGTTCTGGCTCAAACTCCTCTCCCAGCTAATGTACTCAATCTGGCTTTTCTCTCAACCCCTAAATTGCTCTGTGTGGCTTCAAACTAACTCCAGCAATTTGCTCTAATCTCCTGGTTCCTTCTCATTCTCTGACTCATTCTGTCTTCACCTTAGTTCTCTCTCTACAATGTGTCTCTCTCTTACTGCCCTCTCTATTACTGCTCTCTCTTTCTGACTTGGCCCTTGGAAGCTTCCATTTCCTCTCTCTTTTCATGATAGTTGGACAAATCCTATTCTGTCAAATCTTTCTCTGATTTGCCACTTTTTCTGCCAATCAGTTAGACATCACTTTCAAACATGGGTGCTTCCTTCTACAAACTAACTTTACCTAAACTTTTTTTTTATGTGAAACTTGCTCTATACCAGGCTGGCCTTGAACTCAGATCTACTTGCTTCTGTCTCCTGGACAAAAGGCATGTTTGTATTCCAGCGAGATCACACAGACTTAAAAACGTCTTTGGATGTGATCTTTTACCAGAATAGCCATGCTTTGAATTAAAATTTCTCTACAATTAATATTTTGAGGATTTTAATAGCTTAAAGGGCACCTTCATGCCCATCTTTTACCATCATTTTTACCTATGTTCCATTTGCTAAAACCTGTTCTTCCCTTTACCAGTGAGTCAGTGCAATACAGTAAACAGCATTACAGTTCATTCCCAGGGACACACAGAGGTTAAGTTCCTCTGTCTGTCTTTTCATAAACCTGCATTATGTGTAGGGCAGCATTTCATTGAAATATGTGTTCATTGATCTCCCTATTTCACTATATTGAGCTTCTTGTGTACGCTCCTATCAAGGATGGGAGGTCCTTGTTGGCTTCCTTGTTGGCTAACAGAAGAATGAACAAAGGTTACTCCAACTAAATTTATTAGCTTAAATGTTTTGCAGTTTTAAAAATGTGAATCTGATTGATAAGTCCTATATGCGTCCTTTATGAGGATGATGGTGCTATGTTTGATATTCTTATTTATATATTTGTGCTACCGTGACAGAATACCATAGGCTTCGTGACATACAAACTATTAACATCCACTCTCCTCTGACATGTCAAGGGGACAAGGCACTTCTGTTAATTAATAGTATACATTTCTCTGATGACAGCCTCAAATCCTCCAAAACCAACTATTCCAATAGTATCACTTTGAAAATGGGAGTTTGAGTATATGGATTTTGCAGGGAGGCATTCAGGGTATAGTGAGGATGTACAGTTAGGATGTATGATTTCTAAAATTATTGTTCTTGTTTGTTTGTTTTTGTTTATAGTTGTTTATGAATCAGGTTTTTTTTTTTTTTTTTCAGTGTAGGCTTGGCTGACCTGGACTCACTTTGTAGACCAGGCAGCCTTGAACTCACAAAGATCTGCCTGCCTCTGCCTCCCTGAGTACTAGGATTACAGGCGTGTAGGGAAGGTCACCCACTCCTTCACCCCTACTGCTAGCTCCTCCTCATTCTGGTCACCACCTTATTCGTGTGTGTGTGTGTGTGTGTGTGTGTGTGTGTGTGTGTGTGTGTGTTTGTACATGAATGCACACATGCAATAAGGGAAGGAGAGCATGCCTGTGAACTTGTACCATAGACACACATACAAACAAACACTAAAGTTGGGAAGAGTGTAGTATTCTTTTTTATGAGCAGTTAGACATATTTTTTTCTGATGATCAAATTTCATTGTAAAAAAAATGAGCATGTAAAAATGTTTTCTTTTTTCTTCTTTTAATATTAGTTATAGTTTATTAACTTTGTATTCCAGCTATATCCGCTCCCTCGTTCCCTCCCACTCCCACCCTCCAACCCTCATCTCCTCCCTGCCCCTTTCCAAGTCCACTGTTAGGGGAAGACCTGCTCCCCTTTCATCTGACCCTGTTTTATCAGGTATCTTCAGGACTGGCTGCAAAGTCCTCCTCTGTGGCCTAGCAAGGCTGCTCCTCCCTTGGGGGTGGGGAGGTCAAAGAGCCAGCCACTGAGTTCATGTCAGAAATAGTACCTGTTCCCCTTACTAAGGTTTCCCACTTGGATACTGAGCAATCATGGGCTACATCTGAGCAGGGGTTCTAGGTTATAGCCATACAGAACAGGAGCCTACCACAGAGGGCCTCTGAAAGACTCTACCCAGCAGTGTACCAAAGCAGATACTGAGACTCATACCAAATCTTCGGCAGAATTCAGGGAATCATAGGAAAGAAGGGGAAATTAGTATGACCTGGAGAGGACAGGAGCTCCGCAAGGACCAAGGGCACAGGGGTCTTTTATGAGACTGTTTCTTCAACCAAGAAAATGTTTTTCAAAAGATCATCTCTAGCAGGACAATAAAAATTAACCTTTCATATGGTTTCTGGACATTACACTGATAGTTGAAATTTGAGGTACAAACTTTACAACTAGAGATTTGATATAAATCTCTTAAACAAATGAAACATAGTTTTAAGACCAGATGTTGTACTTTAGTTTCTAATTTTTGTTATTAATGACAATAATGAGTTGTGTGTTGAGTTTAAGGTCAGATGGAACTAAGAAATAACCTAGTTTCAAAAGAATTTGTGTGTATGTGTGTGTGTGCATCTATGTGTGTGTTAGTGAGAATGCCTCTTCTACTTCTCCAAGTAAACTTCTTAAAATTATTTTTGAAAAGTAGGAATTCTAACTCAAACAGTATGAGCAATACTGTAAAATAGTGTAAAGTTTTTAGATATGTATTTATTTTCTGTTTGTTGTTGTTATTGCTCATTGATTCTGTTGAAGATAGATTTAAACTGCATGATTTTTGTATATCTTAACCTTCCAATATAGAAGTGAGTGTAAATGTTCCTGCATGAAGAGTCTTTCATTGTAACATTAGCAATCTGCATATTCGGTGATGACTAAACCCATAGCTAACTTACCGTGTGGACAGTGTGGACATTGCTTTGTGCCTGCTTATGACAAGATGCTCACAGGGAAAGAGGGATAGTGGAGAGCGGGTACTGAAATTCGGCAGAATCTAAGTAGATGAACTAAGATTTTAAGTATGGAAGACAATGCAGCCACTTCTGGTGAGACCTGATGGACTAGGATCAGATGGAAGGGGAGGAGGACCTCCCTTATCAATGGACTGGGAGAGGAACATGGATGGGGAAAAGGGAGGGAGTGTGAGGCTGGAAGGGGCAGAGGGACGGAGCTACAGGTGGGATACAAAGAGAAAAAAAAACTGTAATTAATAAAAATGAAAATAAAATATTATAATAATTAATATATATATATATTCAGCAAAATAAAGATTTTAAATATTGAGACAAATTTCATGACCAGTGTGCTCAACTATCAAATAAAACTAATGTATCTACATAGAATGTTGCCTTTCAACACTGAACCTGCAGAATATTACATAAAAAATATTAAAATATCCTTCCTTCTCCTGTCCCTTTCAGTAGTCAGGTGGTCTCTCTGATATGAAGTATGGAGAGTTAATAAAAGAGTTCATAGTTAAACCCAGTCAACCACTAGTTCTGACCTCCCATAATTTGCAAAATATTTTTGTATCCTTAATGAAGGCATCCATTTGCATAAGCCACAGCGTCCTGCTGGGCAAGTCATTGGCATTAGGCAGGTTCACCTTTACAGAATTAATGAAGCTCCACGTTTTTCTCTTTAACATCTCAGTGGGCAGATGCAAGGCTTCCTGATCCAACTCTCCCTTAATAAAGAAGCTATTAGCAGTTTTTATCAGTATAAGTCTGGTCCAGTGTTAAATCTTCATTTCCTAGGACCCTAACCCCCTAACATACATAAAGTTAGTAGCTCAGCTTGACGATTTATTTCTGAATATTTAGCTTTCTACTGAGAGAATGTATAGGCTGTTCATACTGTTTACAATGAAAGCATTCTTCAAAAGTGAGGGTTTTTTTTTTTCTACTCAAATGATTCCCTAACTTATAAATTGCTTTCTCTTCCCCATATTGTCTTGAGGCCATTACTAGAGGACCATACTGTCAGAGGCTAGAAGACAGCGGGCAACCAGGAGTGGCACCTGGCATACATGAGATGAAACTCTACGAATGATTTCAATCTTTTGGGAGCAATCAAAGGCTCCTGTGCATGTTTAAACTCAGGCTTTCTAAAAAAGAAACATGTTTAAGGGATCAGTTTTGCTGGTTACCCTCTACTTAGGGGTACACTACATGTACTGGTGAGTTTTTGTCTGCTTGACATAACTAGAGTCCCCAGGATGACGGAGAGTCATCTCTAGATTTGCCTCCACCAGATAAGTTTTCAGCAAGTGTGGGACATTTTCATGAGCATTGATTGCCTTGGGCAAGACCAGCACAGCCATCCCAACAAGGTAAACCTGAGTTGTCTAAGAAAGCAATCTGTATAAGTCATGGAGACAGGAAGGCAGTATTCACTGAGCCTTTGTTTCAGTTTCAGCCTTGAGTTCCTATCTTGGTTGGACTGTAACCTGTAAGATATAACAAAGATTTTCTTCCCCACTACCTTTTGGCCTAGCATTTATCACAGCAGCAAAAGAATAACTAATACATTGAGTTATGGAGATCAAGACAAATATGCCCCAAAACAAAACAAAACAATGAACAAAACAACAAAAATCTATCCTGTGGAAGACAGTGTTGTGTGACAATTTGTTTTCCAGAGAGATGTAACGCACATGCCTACTCATCCAAGACAGAGCAGACAGAACATACCAAAGTACAGATCCCAATAAAGTCTAACTTAGTGAACCTATGAGTTTTGTTGTCCTTTCAGGAATATGGGTGAGGGATTACTTACAGTAGCAGAAATGACCCAAAGACAGCTGCATCATGAAAGCCCACCATAGCATGGATGACAAGTCACAAAGCTGAGGATCTGGCTCACCCCACAAAGTCTGCAGGCAGTTCAAAAGGGTGCAAAGTGACCTTTCAGGGTTGCTCAATTGGACTAACCTCTTCCAGTCTTACAGGATTTTTTGTAACTTTTCTCCTCTGACAGTATTCTTTGCAGCTCAGTGTCCTTCCTTTGGGGGGAGATTCTCAGCTTCTACGGCTTCCTCTGGCAGGGAGGAGGGTAGTGAATACAGTCAGTTTCAGAAACTTCCTGAATCTATTTTGATATGTTCACCATCTGTAGGATGGAATGTTATAACCTCAGAGGAAAACGTCGCACAATAGACAGACACGTAAATAATAAAGGCAATGTTATAAGCCTTTATAGTCTGTTTTCAAGATTATCAGGACACAGAGGAGAATTTATGCCCTAAGTAGAATAACGGGCATGCATATATCATATTATAATGACATAGAGAAGAGCACATAGCACATTCACAGGGTAGAGGTTAACAAAGTGTCTGCCCATATAAAAAAAAATTACATCTGGGCAAAATATTAAAGGAATGTACCCATTAGCTACACACTGAATTGTAGTATTTTACTAAAAATATAGTCAGATTTTTTTGTTGTTGTTGTTCCTATTCTACTTTATCTGTGTCAGCATTATACTGGATAATCATATTTAGAAGTAAATTTTAATCAATAAAGTTTCCTTTTATACAAAATGATATTAGTACATCATTTTAAATGAAAAATTCTATGACTTTTTAGCATAAGAAGAACTATTGAACATATTCTTTTTTAATATATTTTTATTTATTATAATTAATTCAGTGTGTATCCCAGCTATAGCCCCCACTCTTGTCCGCTCCCTATCCTGCCCTGCCTTCCTCCCTCATCTCCCATCCCCATTCCCCAGTCCACTGATAGGAGTAGTGCTCCTCCCCTTCTATCTAACTCTAGCCTATCAGGTCTCATCAGGACTGTCTTTCATAGTCTTCCTCTGTGTCCTGTTAAGGATATCCCCTGCTGACTGGAAGGTGACCAAAGAGCCAGCCACTGAGTTCATGTCAGAGACAGCCCCTTACTAGGACACCCACTTGGACACTGAGCTGCTGTGGGCTACATCTGTGCAGGGGTTCTAGGCAATCTCCATGAATGGTCCTTCTTTGGAGTATCAGTCTCAGAAAAGACCCCTGTGTCCAGATTTTTTCATTCTATTGTTCTCCTTGTGGAGCTCCAGACCCTTCCATGCTTTTCTATCTCCCCTTCTTTCATAAATTCCCTGCACTCTGCCCAAAGTTGGGCTATGAGTCTCAGCATCTGCTTTAATACCCTGCTGTGTACAGTCTTTCAGAGGCCCTCTGTGGTAGGCTCCTGTCTTCTTCCTCATTTTTCACCTTCTTCCGATGTCTATCCCCTTTGCCTTTCTGAATGAAGATTGAACATCTTACCCAGGTTCCTCCTTCTTGCTTAGCTTCTTTAGGTGTACAGATTTTAGTATCTTTATCCTATATTATATGTCTAATATCTTCTTATGAGTGACTATATATCCTGCATGTCTTTATGCTTCTGGGATACCTCACTCAGGATGATCTTTTCTAGTTCCCACCATCTGCCTGCAAATTTCATGATCTCCTTGTTTTTAACTTCTGAGTAATATTCCATTGTGTAGATGTACCACAATTTCTGTATCCATTCCTCAATTGAGGGACATATGGGTTGTTTCCAGATTCTGGCTATTATGAATAAAGCTGCTACAAACATGGTTGAGCAAATGTCTTTGTTGTATACTTGAGCATCTTTTGGAAATATGCCTAGTAGTGGTATAGCTGGATCTTGAGGTAGCACTATTCCTAACTGTCTAAGAAAGCTCCAGATTGATTTCCAAAGTGGTTGTACAAGTTTAAATTCCCACCAGCAAAGAAGGAGGGTTCCCCTTTCTCCACATCCTCTCCAGCATGTACTGTCACTTGACTTTTTTATCTTAGGCATTCTGATGGGTATAAGGAGAAATCTCTGGGTTGTTTTTATTTGCATTTCCCTGATGAGTAAGGATGTTGAACATTTCTTTAAGTGTTTCTCTGCCATTTGATATTACTCTATTGGGAATTCTTTTTAGCTCTGTACCCCATTTTTTAAATTGGATTACTTGATTGTTGCTTTTTAACTTCTTGAGTTCTTTATATATTCCAGATATTAGCCCTCTGTCAGATATAGGGTTGGTGAAGATCCTTTCCCAATCCGTAGGCTTTGTTTGAACACATTCTTAATGCTTAGAGGAGTCCTAACTACTTGGACCAAGAACAGGAAGTGATTATTGAATTTGTTACTTTGAAATAGGCTGGAAACAAACTACAAATATGTTTTAAATTATGAGAAAGGGGATAGATATCATATGTTCCTACAAGCAAAAGGCACCATCAAATGACTTCTACTGAACTCGGTCCTCCAAAGGTGTTTATTGACATTTGACAAAGGAAAGATGTTTTGTATTTAAATAACTTAGGGAAATATGAGTTGAAATAAAACCAGAGAGATTTTCTTCTTAAAAGACTTCTTAGAACTCTCAGAATATGATGCCATAGCTTCCTTGAATTATTGAACAGGGAAATTGTCGCTTTCTTTCTTTTTTTTTTTTTTTTGAAGGGAATTCCACATACCAGTGACATCAATTTCTTCTAAATATGTTTTTTTAAAATATCATTCTCTGTTACTAAATTGAAATTCATCCTTGGGTTTCCATTCCCCTTGATTGAAAAGATCTTAGTAATCTCAATGTCAGCTGTCATAAATTAGAGACTGTTCACTTCCCTATACCTCAATGTTGCTGCATTAGAGCCCTGAGCAGTTTGTGAGATCACGTTAGAAGACAGATGGTAACTGTCCACACGGCTACCATCTGTGGTTTGTACAGACTCATCTGGTTTTCAGTTCTGTTCTTACTCTCTGAGATATCTGACTTTCCAGCTGTCAACCAAGCCCCCTATTTACACTACACACAGGTCAGAGTCCTCTCTTTCCACTCAGAAACTCTTTCAGGCCAGCTAACAATTTATTAGTTGATTTCTAGGCTCTTCTTGAAACCAAGGAAAGATAGGTCATTTCTACTACACCACAGTAGTTGGTAGGATCTTTCTTCAGATGGTCTTAATTTATGTCTGCCTTGAAAACTCAACTGTGTCAAGAGTATAAGGACCTGCCTGTAAGGATATGTAAGAATCAAAGCAGGAAGTCTTCAATCTAGCCTCCTCCAGTTTGCTTGCCATCAAATGCTCCATCCCCTTAAGAAAAGCTGGGTTTACAGTAGAGTTAGATTGAGACTTAATTACTCTATATTCAGTAGTTCCCAGAAGAGATAGTCCCACACCTGTGGGCAAGATGAAGCCTATCTTCATGATTGTATATGCTACCTTATCACTTTAAGGAATTATACCTCACATTTGAACATTTTTCAGTTTGTGTTTTGTGTTTAGAGAGTTCTGAAATTTTAGCTTCCAATTTTGAAGTTTTACCTTTAAGTTCCCAAATTGAATATACACAACTATGTTTATGTATATACTGTAAACTTTTTGAAAATGTAGTGATTTTGTCTTCACTTAAATAATATTAGCAAGAAGGGAAAACCTAATGGGAGTTAACAAATTATGCAGCCACCACATAAGGCAGACACCTTTAATTGTGTGTCTTTGTAAGTAATACCAACTTCCTTCATCAGGGTTTTGGACAAAGCAGCAAAAGTGGTTTAAAACAGTTCTGATCTTAGTGCTAAATGATATAGGTGTAATTGGGGGGGGTTACTTTATTGAGTTCTTATATCTACTTCCCTTCCAACCGTTATTCCACCCCAGCCCCTTCCAATCCCCTAACAATAGTTAAGAGAGAAAGAAGATTAGAGGGAAAAGGGGGCATAGACCTCTTTAGACTACTTCCTGCTGACTAGAGGCATCACATTCCTAGGGGCTAAGCCAATCTTCATCATCAGAATATCCAGCAATCCAGTAAACCAGCAATAGCAAATGCAGCAGCAAGGAACAGCAGAGCAAGGGAGCAGCCGCAACCACAGGCTCTCGCAAGGCTCTCCCATTTGTGCCCTCTCCAGAGTCCCTAGAATTAAACTTTCTGCAGCTGGCAAAAATCATGCCTGTCCTAGAACATGAGACAGTTGTAGTTAATGGCTGTGGACAAACTGAAGCAGCCCCGTATCCCACATCTGGGCTTAAATTCATATTGCATAACTGGGTTTTTAAAGAAACCAAAATTCTCAATACAAAATGAAACAATGAGGCATTTTTATTTCTCCTTCTATGCCTGAATGAGCTGTGTAGTGGTTTGAATCGGAATGACTTTTTCAAGACTTGGCTTCTATCTGTGGAGCTGTTTGGGAAGGATTAGAAGGTATGAGGTTGTTGGAGGAGGTTTGTCAAGGGGTGGTCATTGAGGTTTAAGAATTGTGCCAATCTCAGTGTGAATTCTCTCTCTGCATTCTACTGTGAATAAAGACATGAGCTCTCATCTATTTCTGCTGTCATGCCTTTTAGTTGCCATCATGGACTATAACACTCTGAAACCGTAATCTCAATTAAGTGGTTTATTTCATAACTTGCCTTGGTCCTTTTCCCACAGTGCAACTGAAAAGTAATTGATACAAGGTAGGTTAAAAATTGGGCCCAAATAGCATAATATCTGTATTTACATGAAATAGAACTTGATGACAACCCAGTAGAATTACAAGAGTTATTTTGCAATGTCTTAATCTGCCAAGGGTCAAGAGAAAAGGCCTAACATGAGTGCAGTGTCAGCACCCATTAAGAAGGGAGTAAGACAAAATAGAAAGGAAGAAGGAAACCTATAACTAAACCTATATTCTTCCATCCTGGCTGCAATGGGGTAAGCAGGTTTGGTCTGCCATGACCCACCCACCTGGAAATCCGCCCAGCCAACCATGCACTAACTGTCTAAACCCTGGGCCAAAATTAATCTTATTTTCTTTTCAACTTGTTTATATCAGTTATTGTGTTCCAGTGGTAAAAAAAAAAACAATTTATAATTATTACTTATTGTGAGCACAGACTGTGATCACCACGTTGATGTGATTTATACAGATTTATAAAGCTATAAGACAGTATAGCTTACAGCTATATCTTCTGTCCACAAAACCTGTGAAATTTTCTGCCAACCTACTTAGCAGAGATATATTCTCTACTATGAAAGAAGAAATCATGAATCACACTAGATAATAGGTGGGTTTCTTGAAAATTGAATAAAAAATAATCTAATTCACGTTCTCCTTTTCTGTGATTGACAGTTTTTGAGGTTCTGGACAATCACTTGTGCTTCCTTTCCACTGATTTCTGTCATTGTGTGCCCATATTTTCTTTGTCACCTCAGATTATGAATAAGCTCCCCCATCCATCCTCTAATTCCTCAAGGTACCCTGGGAATTTTCTTTTAAAGACTCCTTTTCCATAGACAATATTAGCCCTTAGAAGTTCTGATATTCCAGTCAACAGCCTAGAATAGCAGGCTTCACAGAGTGCTGCTCGTAAGAATATGGACCCCACCCACCATAATCCGTTCTGAAATGCCAAGATCTAGCCTTTTCCAAGAGAAGGCTTCAATCCTTCATATAATGAGTATCTGTAAATCCACAGCTTTTTGTAGGGTAGACCAGCAAGAGCCCTCACCACCACCCTAGGCAAGGGATCTTATCTCTTTCCTCTTCATTTTACCTCAAAAGTTTAGAACAGTGCCTAGCACATTCATCCCATTTAAAAACTATCAAATGTGTGGAACTGAAAGGGGAAAGGTTATAAAAGTAACTTTTTTCTGTTTCCTAACTTTGCTCAACGTTCCAAAGTTATAATATGATATAGATATAACCTCATTGTATCTTCTAGTTAAACCTCAAATTTCATTTGAATTCAAGTTTGTTATCATGCATTGGTGAACCTGGATATTCACTTCTGACATTCATATTCTAAACCTTTCTCTCAACATGTTGAGGGATTTGTGCATTTTCATGTATACGTATTTTTTTTCTGTGAGTAGATATAACAAAATATAAGAAGTAGTGGACTCTGCAGCGAGGAGATTCAGCCACTGTCTAACTTATTTACCCCCCTAGGGTCTGCTTGCTTTTCTTATCAGATTTCTGTCTTCATGTTAAGATTTACCAGATTTCTCACTGATGTATACAGCTCATGTGAAATATCTAGATGTTGTACTTTGCCTGTAAATTTTTCTAGGTCCCCAAAGTATGCATTTGACCCTTTTCAGTTGTTTGGACTTCAGCCAGCCAATGACATTACTTTCTGGTCTAGGGATAGTTTTTCTTCCTGCCACTAGATGTCAGGAACAATAAGAGTCAGCTTATGTCTGCTTCATCAGAAAAGAAACATTTAGGTAATTCAGTCTTGCTAGGGACTGACATTCATATATTAATATTTCAGAGCCTATAGTATATGTGAGCTACAGGTTTAGGAAATAAGGATGAATAAGAAAATAATGCAGATAGAAACCTAATTACTTTAAAGAAGGAGGCATAGATTAAGCAGTGCATACAGAATGGGTTGAAAAGCAAACAGAAAGTAGGTGATATTCAGAAAGGAAGCAGTAAGTGATAAGAGGCAGAGCAGAGAAGGGTAGCTGTCTTTGAAAGAGAAATGCAATTTAATAGAAAAAGGAAAAGTATGGTTTTGTGGCACTGCTTCCCAATGCAGATATCCAGGGCAGAGGTCTACTTGGGGAAGTTCCTGTGTAAGAAGATGCAGACAGAGCCTGAAAATGTGGGCAGCCTGGAAACTGAAGAGAAGTTCTGATAGTGACAAGAAGAGAGGGATATCAGAAACATTTCACAATGGAGGAGACATGTCTCACTCTGTAAGGCTTCTATGACCTCCAGGCTGATGACAGACCCAATCACAAGTGGCCCAGCTCAAAAACCTGTGTATCTGAGAAAGGGGCCACATCAGACCTCCATGGGTTGCCTAAGGGCAGGCTGCAGCCTTGTGGTCTTTAGTGGATTGAGAAGGCCAATAGCTGCTATTCTTCAATAGCTCAGAACAGAAGAACATCTGAGTGGCACAATTTAAGTACCAAAGAAGCGAGGGGTAGGAAAGTAGAAAATAAATGAGTCTATGGAGAAACTGCAAACATTTATTAAATAAACTATTGCTTAGTGAAGAGTGCAAGGCAGACATTCATTAAATATCATTAAATATCATGAGGTATTTACCTCATTTATAAATATTTATATTATTTTGAATAAAGTTTGATAAAAACTATTTAGTCATAATGATCAACCCATATGTTCCCAGTGAAGGGAATTATTTGTTCTTTTTAATACACGTCTCTATTTTCGTTAGTGTAAATATTAAAGATGTTCTAATCTTTATAACATATGAAGTTTTCTAGATATAAGAAGAGGGACATTGCTTGCTGTGCATTTTTATTAGCTCCTTTTTCCCAAAAAATAATAAAACTAAAAAAGAAAGAAAGAAAATATATGCCAAGGTGTTTGGCCAGCATGAGCGTTTGAATACATATTATCTCAAAAAGAAATGGTCACCCTCATGCTATAGCACTTGTTTTCCTTAGATTTTATCTGTAGAGAAACCTGAAACTTGAAAGCTGTAGAGCAAATTCAACTGTGATGAAATATGAAATTAAGCAGCTTGATAGGCACTTTGCTATTTAGAACTATCTATCCATTTCAGGTATTCAGTTCAGCAGCTCTCAAGCTGAGGATGCTTGAAGACAAATTTCTAAGAACAAAAAGGATTAAAAAAAAAATTGAACTGGGGGTCTTGGGAGAAGTTACCTGTTGAAGCTTCTCTCTGCTTCTAAGATGCTGCTGAGAGAGTCCCCAGAGAGTTTTGCTGTCGTTTTGCTGCTTTAAAAAACAAACAAACAAACAAAACAGCAAAACAAAAAACGTTTTGTTAGTTTTTGTATTTTTGAAAAGGTATGCATAATATAACGTAATATACCAAAGCTTGCAAAACACGAATATGTCTATATTCAGTTAGAAGAAACATTTTGGCTTAAGTGCCGATGGGGCTCACCAACCACTCGCTAACAAGCTGTAGACCCTTTAAATGCCTCTTTTCTTATATAAGTATGACCCTTTGTTTTAATTTAAATGACCACGTGATTGAGCATCACTGTTCTGTTTAAGTAGAAAATGAAGTGGAAATGATAATGTCAAACTGTATATACTAGACAAATAAGGAAGATGTGAATTAGTGATGGCATGAAAAGTACAGAAAGGAACTAAAGAAGATATAATCGTTTTATTATTATTATTATGTTTATTTACTTTATATCCAGATTACAGCTTTCTCTCCTCTCCTTCCAGGCCCTCCCTCTCCCATCTCCTCATCTCTTTCTCCTCTGAGATGGACTGGCCTCCTGCAGATATCAACCTTCCTTGGCATATTAAACTACAGTAGGACTAGGCTCATCTTTCCCTGTTTAGGCTACACAAGGCAGTCCAGTAAGAGGAAGAGTATCCAAAAGCAGGCAACAGTCAGCTACAGCCTCTGCTCCTGCTGTGAGAGGTCCCATGTAAACACCAAGCTGAACTTCTGTTATATATGAGTAGGAGGCCTAGTACAGTCCCAAGCAAGCTCTTTGATTGGTGGTTGAGTCTCTATAGGCCCAGGTTAGTTGATTCTGTAGGTTGTTTGTTTGTTTGTTTTTGGTGTCTTTGCCTCTCCTGGCTCCTTCAGTCCTTCCTCACCACTAGACTCTCTCAGCTCCACCTAATGTTTGGCTGTGGGTCTCTGCATCTGTTTCTGTCAGCTTCTGGATGCAGCCTCTCAGAGAACAGTTATGCTAGGTTTCTGTCTGCAAGTATAGGAGAGTATCATTTATGTGTCATGGGTGGGCTCTCTCTCTCACGGCATGGGTCTCCGGTTGGGCCAGTCATTAGTTGGCCTTCCCCTCAATTTTTGTTCCATCCTCATCTCTGTATATCTTGTAGGCAGGGCAAATTGTGGGTTGAAGGTTTTGTGGGTGGGTGCTGGGTTGGTGACCCCATTCCGCCACTGGAAGCCTTGCCTGGTTGCAGGTGGCAGTTGTTTCGTGTTCCGTATCTGTTACTAGGAGTCTTGCCTAGAGTCTCTCTCATTGGTTCCTGAGAATTCCCATTGTCCTCGTTTTCTAGCTCATCCAGAGATGAGCCCCTACATTGACTTCAGTCCTCTCTCCCTCTGTTCTCCTCACATTTAATCCCCCCTGCTCCTTCTCCCATCCCCCCTGCCTCCCTGGCTACTCCCTCCCTCCATGATTATTTTATTTCCCCTTCTCAGTGAGATTCAAGCATCCTCCTTTGAGACCTCCTTGTTACATAGCTTCTCCGTGCTTATCCTGTACCTTGTAGTTAATATCCACTTTTACATGAGTACATACTGTGTGTGTGTTTCTGGGTTTGGGTTACTTCGTTCAGGCTGATATTTTTCTAGTTCCATCCATTTGCCTTCAAATTTCATGATTTCCTTGTTTTTAATAGCTGGGTAGTATTCATTCCATTGCATAAATGTATTACATTTTCTTTATTTATTCTGCTGTTGAGGGACTTCTACATTGATTCCAGTTTCTGGCTGTTAGAAATAAAGCTGCTGTGAACATAGCTGAGCAAGTATCCTTGTGGCATGGTGGAGCATATTTTGAATATGTGCCCAGGAGTGGTTTAGCTGGGTGTTAGGGTAGAACTATTCCAAATTTTCTGAGAAAGCAGCAGATTGATTTCTGAATTGGTTATAGAAGTTTGCACTGATTATTAGGATAATGTAATTTCTCTTATACAATTAGGATCACTCTCTCTCTCCTTCTCTGACTCTCCCATTTTCCTCTCTCTTTTCCTCCTAGCTACCACAGCAAAAGAAGCACAGATAACTTACTACCAAAAATTTGAATCCTTTATATTAATTACTTTTCTTCTAATAAATTACCCTGAAAAATGCAAGTTTGGGAGAAAAAGGTTATGTTTCACTTATACCTGTATCCCTGAGGGGCTCAGTCCATTTCGTAATGGAAGGCCTGGAAGCAGATGAGTGAAAGTGGTTAACCTCATTTCTTTCACACACCGGAAACAAAGAGAGAGAACTTAATTCTCATTACAGCTGTGCTTAAAATATGTTTTTTGAAAGCAGACGAACACTGAATGCAAACTTGTATCTCACTCTTGTCCCTATGTTTGCGGAGCAGGCTTCCTTTGTGCTACCAGTACTTTCTTCAGAACGTTCTTGTATTTCCCCCAAATATCCCAAGCTACGGATTGGCGGAATTCAAGGAAAGGTAGTTTAACCAGCAGGGAAATCTCCTCAGGACATCATACAAGCATAGTTTGCACAATGAGAACCTTGGAGATGTGTTCATAAATCTTACAAATGTTGAGGACTTAGGAAAGAAGCCATTAATAAAACTGGAACTTCTCCGGATTTAATCCTGTGAAAAGCACAGTGAGAGATCTGCCTCTGGTATTGCTCCAGTGCTTCTGGCCAAGAAAGTTTCTTTTAGAAGTTCCTGCCCAAACCCTTCTCCTGAGGTCTGGGCTTTCTAGGGAAATAAAACTCCCATAACTCCCTAGAAATGTTTTCTCTTTTCATTAGGATATAATCATTGATTCAGAAATAAAGAAGTTCTGCACGCACTGCAGGAGACAAACTCCTCAAGAAAAGATGAAAGGATACTGAATTATTAGAGACAGAATCACATAGATATGATTATCAGTCTCTCTATATTAAAGCAAGAATTACCTTATTTTTAAATAAAGCACCCTTAGTAAAAGTCAGAGAAAATAAAAACGGGATGGTAAGATGATACAATCAAGAACTTCATTTTTAAAAATTAGTGAAGATAAATTACTAGATGAAGGACTAGTTGTAAGAAAGTTGAGCAGTTACACAAACAATTACAGGGATACCAGGATGCTGTAAAAGTTTACAAGAGGTCACCATTAAGATCTTTTTGTCAACCATTTAAAATATCATTGTAACTTTAACCAGTTTAATTTGAGTGCTCTTCTCCTAGAAAGACTTTTTGCAAATATTTTTTAAGTGTTAGCATCTCAAGAAGACATAAAACTTCATCATAATACTCACTCATGTTTTCTGCAGAGATTACCATTCACATCCATTTAGAGTGTTTTAGGAGGTGTAATTTCTACTTGTGCTTGGGATTCTTTAATTTTCTTCAAGCACCTCACTTCAATTCCTATTAGCTTCTGAAATGTGTGTCCTGGGAAGGCCTTGATTTCTTTTTATAATTTAAATACTTGAAGAAAACTGTGTTCACTTACTTTCATGAGTGGTGTGTGTGTGTGTGTGTGTGTGTGATGTTTGTGTGTTTTGATGGGGATGAAACTCATGGCCATGCATGTGATACGCAAGTGATCTACCACTGAATTTCATGCCAGGTCCCCTCTTACTTCATTTTTATTTGTTCCTACTAAACTCCTATCAAATAAATGTAAAGGGATTAAATTTGCCGCCATCACTGACTGTCCTCTACCTAGTCTTATTCTTGTGTTTGCTCTCCATATAGTTGATCAAATACTTCAATTCCCCTTCAAAATGTCAGGCAAAATATGTATTTACCTTTTTGTATATTTTTTCATCGACAAAGTCAATAGTTAAAGTTAGAAATTATATTTAATCTTCTTTATCTACATTAAATTGCATAATCTGAATGGTTATAACCAAATATTTTTCTTTGCAAAATAGAAAATGAGTATTTCTATAGATTCAAGTATGCTATATTATAAAGGGAAGAGAGTAGAGGTTTTTTTTTAATTTTAATTTTTTATATGGATTACAGTTTATTCACTTTGTATTCCAGCTGTAACACCCTCTCTCACTTCTCCCAATCCCACACTCCCTCTTGCATCTCTTCCCATGCCACTCTCCAAGTCCACTGTGGTCCTCCTCCCCTTTCATCTGACTCTAGCCTATCAGGTCTCATCAGGACTGGCTGCAATGTCTTTCTCTGTGGATTGACAAAGCTGCTTCCCCCTCACGGGGGAGGTAATCAAAGACCCAGTCCCTGAATTCATGTTAGAGACTGTCCCTGTTCCCATTACTAGAGAACCCACTTGGACACTGAGCTGCCATGGGCTACATTTGTGCAGGGGTTCTAGGTTATCTCCATGTATGATCCTTGGTTGGAGTATCAGTCTCAGAAAAGACCCCTGGGACCAGAATTTTTGGTCTGTTGCTCTCCTTGTGGTGCTCCTGTTCTGTTCTGTCCTGTCTTTCTATCTCCCACTTCTTTCATAAGATTCCCTGCCCTCTGCCCAAAGTTTAGTTATGAGCCTCAGCATCTGCTTTAATACCCTGTTGAGTAGTCTTTCAGAGGCTCTCTGTGGTAGGCTCCTGTCCTGTTGAGAATAGAAGTGTTTTAACATACAACAAATACATTAAAGTCGGCTGGGGAGATGGTCCAGTGAGTGACATGCAAGTTGAGAGATGCAGTGAGGTCCCCAGTACTCGTTTTTAAAAGCTCAGTGGTTGAGGCTACCGGCCTAGAGTCTCAAGAACCGATAGGGCAAGCTAGCTAGTTAGACTAATGGAATAAGCCAGATCTGTGTCCTCAGCAAATAAACTAGAGAGCAGTTAAGGGTGATTCCCAACACCTACCCTTGGACATACACAAAACACACACACACACACACACACACACACACACGTATGCATTCCCAAACAGGTGCACTCAAACACACACCACTCACTTGAGTTAAGTTAAAAGTAATCAGGAGAGTCATGTGACTGGAAGGGAAGAAGGGCACTAGATGACATCATCATTGTTCCGTAGTAGATATCCCCACCGTTTTGAGGGCCACATGGCTGTGCCTTTCCCTCCTCAGAAGCTCTTAAATACAGGAAGGATCTCTCTGATACCCACAGTCCCTTCAAGAGACAAAGTGACTCTCCACAGAACCCTGGAGGAAAATGGCAGACTGTCAGGGGGTTGCTTTCTCACACAGGAAACTCTCCAGAGTAAATGCTGATTTGAAAATCTGATAACCCTCATATAAGATGTTCAGGCTCCTGATGAGACCTGATAGGCTAGGGTCAGAGGGGAGGGGAGGAAGATCTCCCCCATCAGTGGACTAAGGGAGGGGCATGGGAGAAGAGGAAGGGAGGGTGAGATTTGGAGGGGAATATTGAGGGGGCTACAGCTGAGATACAAAGTGAATAAATTTTAATAGATTAAAAAATAAATTAAAAAAAAAGCTGTTCAGGCTCTCAGCACCTGGTAGGTTTAAGGCATTCAAATCTGATAGTCCCCTGCTGAGGAAGGAGAAAGAGGAGGAGATGTGTGCATCCTGGATACTCTTAGCAAGAGAGCATCTTACAGCTGTGCGGAGGAGTCAAAAAGAGGCTGCAGGACAAACTGGAGAAGAGAAGAATGCTCATGCTCATCATTTAGCTTGGGCCTGAGCTTGGCCTTAAGTAAAGACAGAATAAACCTGCCTCGGGATTTATCTAGGCGGGAAATACTCTAGATGTAATACCTGGTCTTAATAAACATTGCAGTAGAGTGAATCCGGTGGTTCTGTACTTTCAGAATCACTTAGAATCAGAAAAAGAGAGAGAGAGAGAGAAAGGGGGACTTTTGCCAAATGGGACAGTGAGAGTAGAAGCATGTATGATGTGGTTCAATTTCCTACCCCAGAGAGCTAGCCAAGTGGCTAGGTCATCTTTATCTCTGACTTATTTCAATCTTTTAGTTGATACATAGTAATAGTACTTACTCACAGAGCCAAGTTGCTTTAGATTTACAGCTTTCCTAAAAAATGTAAGGTATGGAGCTATGAACACATAATGTATGCCTATTCTTCTCTGCATCAGATAAACAGGAATGATAGCATATCCAACACAGAAAGAAAATTGACTCCAGGAAATGGACCAAAGGAGGAGCAAACAAAAAGAGAATTTCATCTGTTCCTTCAAAGCTCTCATGTTCCCCTCCATGTTGCATTTTGCAAACTTTGTAAGAAACAGCACATAAGACCAGGCTTTTTTTTTCCCTCTCAAAATTGCACAGTACGCTGAGTTTATTAAAAAAAAGGAAAAAGTAATAAAACTAATTTTGGGCTTCTCAATAAGGCTCATGGAAAACAAACAAACAAACAAACAAACAAAAAAAAACTTTGACCTGGTCTTTTTCTGTCATAAACCTCTTCCTCTGTTATATAACCTTCTCCAAGGAAGGATGCAGTGTCCCCAGTTTACTGCTATCGAGCAATGACTTCTCAGTGAGCACAGGCTCATGTTGTAAGGACATATGCTTGCCTTTGAATAAAGTTGTTAATGGCTAAATGTAGTCCTTGTCCCTGGTTTCACAAGCTCACGATGGCAGGCACCATAATGTTTTCCAAGTACTTGCTGACTGTTTTCCTCTGCACAGGGCACTGGCCTGTCTCTCACATTCACAGCTGTTATGCCTGCTTTGCATTGAGAAAAAGAACGGAGCGTGTGAAGAGGGAGGGAAGTAATCTGTGACTGCTATGTGAACAAGAGTTAGCTTATGCCCACGCTCCCTGGGATGAGTCTGAATTGCCTGGTGTCTGTGTGCTTTACTGAAAATGAACCGGGACACTCACGGGTGCAGGGGAGTTGGGCTGATGAGGATGAAGTTGTAGCTACTTTAACACACACACACACACACACACACACACACACACACACACTAGCATCCCACAGTTAGGAGACTGAACTAAATCTCCTTTGCTGTCAGTAGTGAGACAGGAACTCAGAGTAACAGACCAAGGTCACATGGCCAGCTCTCCTATACAAGGACTCCCTCCTACTGGTGGCCAAGGTCTTCAGAGTCAGAAAGAAAGCCTGACACCTCTTTAGTGAGGTCAATGGACTTAAGGGGGGAGCGATTTTGTTAATTCAACTTTGAAGAAAATTGTATGTCCTGAACAAAAACAATTCATCCTGAAAATGCTCATTTCTTAAGATACGAAGTATATTATTATTACATAAAAAGCATTAAGGACATATTTATAACTACGGAGAAAATAGTCCCACCTGGGCAGGAGTAGTGGAATAGTTAGGAGGAGAATTTTTGCTTTTTGTTTTATACCCTTCTGTAGTGTTTAAAGTCTCTTATCTTATGCAGATATTACTTTTGCAATAAAAAGAAATCAGTAACAGCCACGGGATTTCCCACCTAATATCCTTATACTTGAAAACGATCTCTGTTATTAGAGCAGAATTATGTCAGACTTCTCTATGCACAGTTCTACCAGGGCATACTAGGAAGCGAAGAGCTGAGGTTCTTGTCCCTACCTCGGGTGGGCAATTCCAGCTAACTGCTGACCAGAGTCATCTCTGCTGACAGTGATGTAGAGAATGGGTGACTACACACTTCCGCTTTCCACCTTTGTCCTGGCGTGCTCAAAATTGTCATGTTCCAGCCAACAAATTCTATGATTGGCCTAGTACTGATGGGCGTCTATCTGGCCCATTTGTGGCATATTCATCCTTCATGATACAGTATGGCAAGGGCATCTACTTATTGCTGCAATAGCTGCTTAGAATGTGTTTTATATAATTAAATCTCATAATGGCCTTCTGGGGCAGGTTTTTTTTTTCTTATTGTATGTTAAAAATAAAAATCAAAGATGTAGTAACTTGTTAATTTTGTAGCTACAATCTTCACCATCTTTCTTCTTTTGAGAAATTCAGTCATATTCAATTATGAGTTATGCCTATCTTTTCTTTTTTATTGTTTATTATTATTAGTTACATTTTATTAACTCTGTATCCCAGCTGTATCCCGCTCCCTTATTCCCTCCCAATCCTACCCTCCCTCCCTCAGCTTCTCCCTGCCCCTTTCCAAGTCCACAGATTGGGGAGGACCTCCTCCCCTTTTGTCTGGCCCTGTTTTATCAGGTATCTTCAGGGCTGGCTGAAAAGTCCTCCTCTGTGGCCTAGCAGGACTGCTCCTCCCATGGGGAGTGGGGAGGTCAAAGAGCCTGCCATTGAGTTCCTGTCAGAGATAGTCCCTGTTCCCCTTACTATGGGAAACCAATTGGTTATTGAGCTACCATGAGCTTTGTCCGAGTAAAGGTGCTAGGTTATATCCATACATGGTCCTTGTTTGGAGAAACAGTTTCAGAAAAAAACCCTGTGCCCAGATATATATGGTCCTTGTGGGGCTCCTATCCTTTCCCCGTCATACTAACTCCCCTTCTGCCGAAGGTTTGGTTATGAGTCTTAGTATCTGTTTTGAAATGCTGCTTGGTAGGGTCTTTCAGGTGCCTTCTGCAGTAGACTCCTGTCATGCATCCAATGCACATCTCATTTGTCTTTCTAAGTGAGGATTGATCATCTTACCCCATGTCTGCTTTCATGTTTATCTTCTTTAGGTGTATAGACTTCATTATGTTTATCATATCTTGTAGGTCTATATAAGCAAGTATATACCATGTTTGTCTTTCTCCTTCTGGGATACTTCACTCAGAATGATCTTTTCTAGGTCCCACCATTTGCCTGTAAATTTCATGATTTCCTCATTTTTGATTGCTGAGTAGTATTCCATTGTGTAAAAATACCACAATTTCTGTATCCATTCCTCCGTTGATGGACATCTGGGTTGTTTCCAGGTTCTGGCTATTACAAATAAATCTGCTACAAACATGGTTGAGCAAATGTCCTTGTATGCCTATCTTTTCAAAACATTCTGGTACACAAATACTCCTTAGGTCTGTGTATGTTTTCTGATAGCATAATCTCACTACTTAAGATTAATATGTATTTCTGAGATGGATGTTATTTTCTCAAACTCCATTCCTTCCAGGAAGCTTTTTCTGTCTCCTTAACCTGTATCAATTTTTTGTTACACACTCATGGCCCTTCTCAAAGCAGTCATCTGTTTACAGAGATTTGTTTGATTTATCTTTAATAGCCATTATTGCACCAGCACCAAGCTCATTACAGCAACAGGATCAATACATTTTTACACATAATCACTGGCAATATACTGCACAAAACGTGGTAAAAGTCCAATAGCTCTCATATAAAAACCAACAAATCACATGATTATATGAAGAGTCGGAGAGAGGAAAAAAGAGTAGGAGAGGAGAAAGACAATTTTTTCTTATAGCAATGGTTCTCAACCTTCCTAATGCTGTGACCCTTTAACACAGCTCTTCATGTTGTGTTTACTCTTCACCATAAAAGTGTTTTTGTTGTTACTCAGTTTGCCACTGTCTTAAATTGTAATATCCAACTTAAATTTAATAAATGTAATAAATGTAATATTTAAATTTAAATATCCAATAGGTGACTATCAAAAGTATTGCAACCCACAGGTTGAGAATCGCTGCCTTATAGGCTCCAATAGTCTATTAGCAAAGCCAGAAGATCTTTGGTTTTCTGAAACAGGCATAAGCAACTCTATCTTCAGGGGTAATTGTTGAAGTTTTTCTATACCACACTCTGCTTTCCTGTAAAGACTGGCCTCCATTTGTGTCGTTTGTCTTTTCTTAGCCCCAGTACCTCTGCTTAGTCTTGTGGGTAATCCTTTTGCTGTCACAGTTAAGTTCAAACATACTCAAAGCCATGCCAGAGAGCAATCACTCATACTGAATAGTGAGACAAATGTGAACATGACCACATTATGGGGGTGAGTAAGTGGCTCCCATCTCCAGCCAACGCTTTTTAATGATTTTAAGAGGCTTCACTATAATTCCTATTTTATGGTTTTGTAAATTATCTTATCTTTAAACAAAGAAAAGAAAGGAACAAACTAAATAGTATCACTGGTTACAATTTTCTCTCAAAAATCTCATGCCTTAAACAAGTATTTTACATTAGTGCAGAAATGGTAATGTGTAGTACAGATCTGAACATAAGTGAAAAATTCACGTTAGCGGCAAGCGCTCAAAACTTTGCACACAGAGTTTTCTTCTCTAGCAATATTTGTTCCATAAATCTTAAAACAAAACATGTATCTGTAAATAATTGTAATTAGGTCTCTCTCTCTCTCTCTCTCTCTCTTTTCCATTGCGAATGACAGCAGTGTGCACAAAAAAGAGTACCTACTGCAAATTTTCTTTTCCCTTGGAACATAGCTGGTTATGCATTTAGATGGCCAGGGCATAAAGGATAGGTTGTTCTTGGCATTACTTCTGGACTAAATTAATCCACAGGGATGCTCACCAGCTGAGGAGTATGAATCCGCACACAGGAAGGACTGGATGCAGCAGAAGCATGTCTAGTGTCATAACATTTTTCCTCATCCTAGTTATCCAATGATTTCCCCAAATAAGGATCCCGAGTCTACCCTAGAAATGGCTACATTAACAAGCCTGCAGCAATGGCAACACCAATGGTCGTGTTCATGCGGAGGTAAATTTTTGTGGTGTTCTATCCCTAGACAAAGAACTACAGGCAGCTGATGACTCCTGGGAGAAGGAGAATTACAGGCTCCCAGGTAGGAGTCCACTTAACGGCTATCCAGTCCGAAACTATGAAACCATATCTACACCTCCAACAAGAGCAGACTCAGCAATTTGTGTGTGTGTGTGTGTGTGTGTGTGTGTGTGTGTGTAAATAATAGTAATCAAATAAAGAGAGGCTAGCAACTTTGGTGTGAGGGGTATGAGAGTGGGTGTGTACCTGTGAGAGGCTGGAGGCAGGAAATGGAGGTGAAAGTGATATTATACTATTTCATTTAAAAAAATATAAAGAAGATTCTATATAGTTTTACCACTACCTACGCTTGAAGGTTTTCATGCTGTATGCATGTAGATTTTGAAACTAAGCATATAGGTTTCAATTTTTATAAGTCACTTCTTTGGAAACTTCAGAGAACTTTGTATTTTATTCATGGATGGAATGAATTATTTTTTAAACCATAAATATTTATAGTTTTCAAAAATAGATTATATTAAGGTATACAGAGAAAACAAATGCATCTTAATTCAACTCTAGTGTCTATTCTCTTTTTTGTTGTTGCTATATGTATATCATTGCCTTGCCGGAAGCTTTGGGCATCATTTGATTATTCATCTATCAGGCCAAATGTGTGAGAAAATGAATCTCAAAGTCCAATAAATGTGCATTGAACTACTTAGCTGCATCAGTTAATGTAACATAAGAGAAAAACTCTATCTTAAACGTGATGATCTACTCAATAAAGAGACTATTTGGCATTATACTTTCCCTACAGCAAGGCAAAAGGTCATTTGGTCCTGTGTTTTCATTTCCTTTTTGTTAAAAGTATTGTTTAAATAGGACAAAAATAATGTAATATAGAGCAATTATCATTAAACTCCCAAAGTTAACAGCAAATGTGTCCATTTTGATCAGATGCCTAAGATTCTTTCAATCAGGTGTTTGCTCTTAGGAAGACCATACAAACCACTTTCAAGTCATTAACCTTTGTCCCACATTTTAATATTCTCAACATTTAATTTTTCTTCGTATTAATTAATACTAAATAATGTAGATTTTTTCCATAAAAAGTCCTACATATTTTTTAGAGTTTGCAATGGACTAATTTCCAAAGAAATGAAATCAGTCTGAGTTTCTCCAGGTTTCTGGGGATCTATAAAATTTCTAATTCAATTTTTAAAAATTGGCTTCCATCTTTTTCTTTTTTAATTTTATTTTTTTAAAAATTTATTCATCATATATCCCAATTGAAATCCCCTCCCTCAACTCTTCCCAGTGCCACCCTCCCTCCCACTTCCCCCCTAGCCCCTTCCCCTAGTCCACTGAAACGGGGGAGTTCTCGTCCTTTTCCATCTGCCCAAAGCTTATCAAGTCTCATCAGGCCTACCTGGATCCTCTTCCTCCATGGCCTGTAAGGAGGCATCGCCAGGGGCAAGTGATCAAAGAGCAAGCAACCGAGTTCATGACAGAAGCAACCCCTGCTCTCCTTAGTCAGGGATCCACACAGAGACTGAGCTGCCCATGGGCTACATCTGAGCAAGGGGTCTATGTCCTCTCCATGCATGATCCTTGGTTGTTGTATCAGTCTTTGCAGGACCCCCTGGGGTCAGATTTTTTAGTTTTGTTGGTCTCTTTGTGGTCTCTTGTCCCCTTCATGGATGCTTAAATCTCATTCATAATGGCAAACAGGATAGACACCAGAAGCAGTGGAAGAGAGGAAACTGGATGGGAGCCTACTATAGAGGGTCCTCTGAAAGGCTGAAGCCATCCCAACAAGGAATCTAAGCAGATTCCATAGCCAAGCTCATGGAGTCTTATGGAAGAAGAGGGGGGTAGGGCTATGAGGCCATCTTTTTCTTGGGTCACTAATAGAATGTTGCTCTTAGATCAGAACTTATCAGAACAAGTGGAAAACAATCATTCATTTGAACTATTTTTACCTGTCTTGAATGGAGGGAGAGACTAGAATTCACTCCCTTTGTCAAAACTTTGATATCCTGTATCATCCTTAAGAATAAATGGATGTTCAAAATTTTCCCCCTGATAAGCAAACTCTCAAGGAGTTCATGTAGAGCTAAAGATTAGAGATGAACAGAGATCATCAGTGTATCAAGGGATACTTCAGAGATTCAAAGAAGTCCCAAGATCCCTCAGATTCTGACTGTGGAAAGTGCTACTGCTGTAGAAAAAAAGTAAAGAGTATCAGCTTGACATCAGCATGAGGACTAAACAAAACATGAGTCAAAGTAGAAGAAGAGAGTTAGATACTGCCAGAGACATCAGACAGTCAATTAATATATCAAACTAGGTAATGAGGGTCACTCTGAAATTGACTCAATTCAAATTCAAAGCCACGTTACAGATGCTTTAAATATAAAAGAAAAATAGTTATTATTTTGGTCTTTTATAAGCATCCTGGGAAAATGTTTTTAATGCTACTATTGGTCATTAGCACATTAATTCAAGCCAACTATATGCTTCTTCATTTTTCATATTAGGATTTATTGAGTGAATTCCTACTTCCTTGCTCTGCTTTCACTTGTGCTATTGTTTACTATTTCTGTTCAGCTTTCATCCAATACAGCCAGGACACCACACTTTTTGTTTGTTTGTTTTTTAAATAAATCCAAGTCCACATAATGAGCATCTAATCTGTCAAGTTCTCTCTCTCCACATGTCTGCATGAACTACTCCTACCTTTGAAGAAGATAGACTCTATTATCGTTCTCAGTGTGAAATCTAGAAACTATAGCTTCAATTAAGTGTCTTCAGTCCCTTATCAGTGAGTACTGTCTAAACTTCATGGTGCTAATGTTGACTAGCCCTAACAAGAACCTGTGAGGCTGGAATGCTTCCCATTTTACAAACAAAGAGCAAGGGAGAAAGAAATTGGAGGGTGTGCTCCGGTCTGATTAAAACCAAATAGCTATATAAGCGGAGACATTTCAACTGTACAACCCCTCTTTTAGCCAAAAGATACAACGGATACTGAGATTCCTCAAATGTTTGGAACTAGCTTTGGTCTCGTTTTGTTGTATTAACATTGGTGAGAACAAAAAGTTTCCACCTTGAAAAATGGTGAGAGATTTCGATTGCAGTCTTCAGATACCTTGCGTTCTGAGGACCGTTGAGGAGAATCCTTTAAGGATATAAAGCTGTGACTTGGTATGACACGTCTTGAGATTGAAGGAAAAGACGGGTGTGTTGTTTTTCAGGAACAGGAAGACACATTTCAAGGTGGAAGTGCACAATGATCTGCATGGGGGCACAGAAAGGCCAGAAAACACAGGAAAACTTGCCAGTTTTTTTTGTTTTTTGTTTTTTGTTTTTTTTTTTTTATATCTTCCACATTGCCCTATGGCCACTCATTTGAAGCAGAGTTGCAGGGGGGCAGGGGCAGGGGGGCAGGGAGACTTTTGCTCCCTGTGCTGACAGAGTATACTATGGTGAGATGTAAGCTGAACACTCTAGGAAGGCAATCCCTTTCCCCACATCAAAAACATGTAAAGTTCACACACCCCAGGACAGGATGCTCCTTAAGCTTCCCTCCTAACATTTCTTTATCTCTAAATCCTTCTGAAAGGATTCCCTGACACCTAAAAGAAACTTAAGAATAATAACTTAACCTGTCTCCATCACTCAGGAGGTACTCTCAGCTGGGGGGAAGACAATGCTGGAGGGAAGAGAGACAAAGGAGTGCCACATTCTGAATATTGTCATTAACATCCCAAACCCTCTGGTGAAAACGGGAGGGGGGGCGGTCAACTGCTAATGTGGGATTGATAGAGATTCCATCTGGGAGCGAAAGAACAAATAGATTAGAAGTGAAATTTCTAGGGCCTTCAGGTAAGGATGACTATAAGATAATCAGCAGTAGATACAGCAGCTTGTTGAATTTTGGGGTTGCAGTCACACAGGGAGAAACAAAAAGGCAGAGACAGAGTGGAGAGTCAGGAGGCTGAAATGGAAAATTACAATCTTAAGGAAATTGCATTGCCTAGGAAGTAAAACTACTCTATTTTGATTAGTTAAATTTTCAAATGTCCATGGGCTCCTCAGTAGACAATATCCTGTGGAAAGTAAGAGTTATAGACTTCTAAAGAGGGTGAAAGGTCAAGGATGGAGATGCCAGCTTCAGAGAGGAGTTAATTGAGTCATGTGTCTCACTGAAAAATTGTTTAGGTCTCCAGTTCTCGCAGCTATGAGAGTTAAAATTATCCTCCCCATTTCACTCAGTGTATTTCATTATTTAGATATCATATATTAGACATAAGGAAGACCGTCTTGAGTGATTAAACACTGAAGCAGGCTACCAAAGGAGCCTGTGAAATTATCAACTCTAGAACATTTTAAAAATAGAGGCAACCATCTGTTCTAAATGATTTTGGTAGTAATTCTTTTTGGAAAAGGAGACTGGACAAAATAAACTTGATAAGGGGATTTTAAGTAAACAACTTCTTTAACATTTTACCAATTTTATAGCCTCATGCATGCATACACTTCATTTTTATCATAGCTTGCTCTGACTTGCAACTTTATATCATTTCATTTCTATGACTTTGGCTAATTGTGAAGGAAAACTTTGTATCTGTTACATCTTGTGTTTATTATTATTTCTCAATACAGGGCTGTTTTAGGGAATGATGTACCAATTTTTTATAATAGGGAGTTTGAAACAACTGAGGGAAAACAAAGAGTGATAATGATTTTGATTAGAAAGAAGACACACACACACACACACACACACACAAATAGGTTTTACTTGTTTCTTTTTGGGGAAGATGGTGTGAGAATTGGACTAACACGGAATAGTCAACCACACAAAAGCCCACATTCATGCATTACATGGCAGAGAGAAATGAAGATCCGCAGATAGAGACGAAACAGTTACGTATTTAATTGGACAAAATGGCAAGTTTTAAATATAGCAGCTAAATTAAGTGAGGAAGCCTGAAGGTAAGCGTTACTTTAACAAGGTCTAGAAAAAAAAAGTCCTCCCAGTGTCACTTTCCAGTCCTTGAGGCTAAAGACGACACTTTCCTTCCAGCAGAGGGAGGGCCAAAGTTACTCCGGAATTATACCTCTTGCTTGGAGATCTGTGATATGCTATAAACATGTCTCTAGGTTTTCATTTGTTTTTCAATTTTATTTCTTATTTTTGACATGCAGAATATTTTTATTTTACATTACAAATTAGTTTTATTTTTATTTTATTTTACATTACAGTTTAGTTACTAGGGGTTGTGGTTTGGGAAAAATTGGAAGGACAGAAATACAAAGGGGCTTCAAAACATTTGGAGGGTGGCTGTATGTTGTTGCAAAATTTAGACTGTCTACTTAAAAATTACGTAACTGCTGTATCTCAGTTACACATCAGTAAGCTCTTATACACACACACAAGTACACACATTCACACACAAATGCACACAGATATACATGCACCCACACACAACATACACACACAAATATACGCGTTCGTACACATATGCACACACACAAGCACACATACATACATGCATACACATGTGTGAAAGTGCACACACAAATTCATAACCTCTGCCCCTTCTCAGAAACACAGATTATATATGATTTTAGCGGTAACTGTTCACAGAAAATAATTTATTAAAAATTATTTATGTGATCACAGAAAAACTCATGTTGTCAGAGCACAGGACTGACTACAGGAAACAGCAGTGTTTGTTTACAGAGAAAAGGCCTCTCTTGGGATTGCATGTCAGGAGGGAATTTGTTCCTGGCTTGAGTCCTTAGCTAGTATTTTCAGCTGTAAGAATGAGTAAAACTTTTGATTCAAGTCTCTGAAGTTGCTATTTTAGAGACTGCTGAAAAGCTGCTTTCTTTTGTCCTGGCTGCCTCTCTGGAAAGAGAGCAGGAAGTGAAGAATGCAAACTTTTCAATGTGGAAGAAACATTTCTGGAGGCTGGTGTCAAGAGGAAGCAAGCATTTCAATTTCTCAGCAGGCAGAAATCTGTAGAACTCTGAAGGTTACTTCTCTGAAGGCTTTAAAATTGAACTGGTGAATTGTAATCCTTTAGCTGTTAACACAGATGGTCTCAATGATTCAGCCCTCACCACAATGTCCTCTTTGACTGGGATACAAAGGCAGTGATGGGATGGAGATTCTTACACGCCTTGACAAACCTACCCTTCAGTTGACAAAGTCGGCCATGGGAGTTCAGTTTCTATTTGCTCCAACTATCCTTTGTGAGTGTGGATTTCCTTCACTTTCTCTATCAAAGCACAAATCTTCAATCAGTTGGCTTTTGAGATTATTTACTCATTTACAGTTATGCTACAATCACTTCTCATACAAACCAAACAATAAGCCTCTTCATTAGAAGTTGTTTTGAGCGGAATTAAGGCTTATTTTGTTTTACTTGCACAGTTTGTAGCCGTTTTCCATTTTACGATTAGTAAGTGATCATTATGAAAATCAAGAGCAAACGTGACCTGACGCTTTGCAGGCTCTCCTAATCTAGCTATGTGGTAGAAATGAGCATGGAGTGAAAGAAAATTAAGCAGGCAAAATATTTGCATATGTATTTTTTTTTGGAGGCCTATAGGCTTCATCAGCCCTGCGGAAAGACTCAGTCCAAAATAGTCAAGAATGCTGGTCCAAAAGCAACACTGCTTTGTTAGGAAAACTTGATGAGTACAGTTGTAGATGGGCTATACTTGAAGCAATGACCAGATCTTAAAATGGAAATGCGTGATACACATCGCTGTGTAAAAATAATCTAAGTATTAACATGAAAAATGGATGGAGGGTACACTTGCGATGTTACTAAAAAACTACTGAAAGTCAGAAAAGAACAGAACTTTGAGGTCATTATATTTTAATATTGCCTTGTTGAAAAGTACATAAGCAGCAAGGAGATACTGTATATGTTTCTTAATTCAGCCCTTCCAGCAGGCGATTAGTTCACATGGAGATGAAGTAGGACATGCTTGATGGAAAAGGATGCAGGCAGTAGGCCCAAATGTGATGACTAAAGCCGTTGAAAATATTTGCAGTGACTAATAGCTTCTTCCTATGGGGTATCAGATCAAACCTTCAAATGATAAGAGTGAATTATGATATATCTATCTACTGGTGGTCTCAACACAATGATAACTAAAATGAACATAGGAGCCATGAACAAATTCTGTAAATTTGCTTGCTCTTGGTGTTAATGGAATTGTGAATGCTTCGGCTCTTCCATACATTAGTGACTACAGATGAAATGATCAAGCCAGACATGGAAGGTAGGTCTGAGGTAAAACTGTAGCACTTGGGAAACAAGAAGAAAGTTCACGTTTGAGGCTAGCCTGAACTACATAGAGAGCTCCAAACCAAAATGAAATATACAATGAGAAATATACAATAGATAGATAGTAGGAAGGTAGGTAGATTAATTATAGATAATGACAGAAAGAAAAGAAGGATGAAAGAAAGAAAAAGAAAGAAACATCACAGATGGTAGAGATAGATAGATGATAGATGATAGATAGATAGATAGATAGATAGATAGATAGATAGATAGATATTAACTAAATACAGATAAATGATAGGCAGATAGATAGTAGATATAGATGATTACTAGGTAGGTAGGGAGATGTCAGGATGACTGGATGAAAGATGGCGAAGTGGATGAATAGATGAAACTCTAACACAGTACAACTCAAATGCCACCTAAATTGATGCATGTTAGACAGTAATGGTTGGGAAATACTAATCATCTTTGCGTATCTTAATGGAACCCTTTTGAGAAAAATACCTTGTCTGTAGACTGAAAGCCCCACAGTTCATAACTTACAATAGTCTTCGATGAATGCCAGGATGACCCTAGAGGTGTTTGTTGGCTGCCATTGCATTGCAGACCATATGCAGACCCTGTGTCCAGAACTAAGGCTACAGTGAAACCACATGAAGCCACAGGGCAAAAACTGCCAAAACACCGGAGACTCATTATGCATTTGACTTTTAATTACTGTTTGGTGGCATGGAAAAAAAATAAAACAAAAAACAAACCAAACAAACAAAAAACACCTTTAAGGATCGCCAAATATTTCTTGACATTCACATTCATTGCCAGTGCTTTTTGTGGGGTCACGACTCACAATTTCTAAGATCATAAACCATTAAATATCCAGAGTGTTTCTACCCTTTCTTTGGAGGTTGAACTGGCAAGCTTGGCTTCTCTGTGTAGACAACATACAGGCTGCTTCTCTCTTAAAAGCCTAAACTATTCAACTTTCTCCTTTTATTTTATTTATTTTTTTTACTTTGAGAGATTTTACTGAGTTAATATACATTAAATACATGGTTTAACAACTTAACACTTAAATAAAAACTTATTTCTAAGCAAATTTCTTTAGAAGAATATTGATAACAGCCATACTGATAAGTGAGCCAACTGGAAACAACTTTTTTTATATTAATTAAAGGTTATTTGCTTTGTATCCCAGCTGTAGCTCCTTCCCTCATTCCCTCCCAACCCCATCCTCCCTCCCTCATGTCCTCCCTGCCCCTCTCTAAGTCCACTGGTAGGGGAGGTCCTCTTCCCCTTCCATCTGACCCTAGTTTATAGGCTGACATTCTCCTTTTAGAATCGTCTAGGATCGCTCACCCGCCTTACTGGCTTTCTCCAACCACCTAGCATCTCTCCTCAACCCCTGATTGACCTGCAGAACGTTATACTAATAGTGGAATTAAGTCCAACTCCTTGTCACTGCTTACCACTTTGCTATCAAAAGTATAAGAGAACCAGATATGGGAGTCACAGTTGAAAGCTTGTTAGAAACATAGAATCTTATACATAATGAACAAGAAATTTTGGTTTAATGAGACTCCCAATTGAATCACTTATATGCTAAATTTTGAAGTTATATATATATATATATATATATATATATATCTTCAAATTTTATATTTTTCAAATATATATCCCTTACATAATCTGAGTTCTGAATTTCCATCCAAAATCCTTCTCCATCCTGTCCTCTTCTCTCTACTCAACTATCTATCTTTTAGTTCATGCTTCTACCTAGGAGTCTGTTTTGTGACACGTTTTGGTTTAACTGAATCCTTGTACTATGTGGGTGTCAATTCAGCTGCCATTGCTCAGATGGTAATTATGCGCTATTCCTTCCAGAGTGCGCTGCTCACATGACATTGTATATCGTTGCCTTACACTGAAACATTTTCAAGGCATCTCTGATCAATTCCCTTCATCTCTGTCACGTTTGTGATCACTCCTCCCTCATTAAGTTTTTAAGAACTTAGACCACATGGGCTTGCTTTCTGTTGTGATCCTCATCCTCGTCTGTAGCTCTCAATATGGTGGATGTCCAGAGCAGATGGGCAACATGTCCTGGAAACAACTGAACACTTATTTCCTATCCTATGAGAAAAATGTGTGTATAGCTTTTTTTAAAGAAAGTAATTATCATTTATAACGTCTAATGCAAGAGAAAAGCAGTTTTCTAACTTTGCTCAGGATCAGTGGCTTTCAACCTTACTAATGCTGTGACCCTTTTATGCAAGTCCTCATGTTGTGGTGATCTCCAACCATAAAATTATTTCGTTGCTACCTCATAACTGTTATTTTGCTACAGTTATGGATTGTCATATAAATATCTGATATGTGACCACCACAAAAGAGTCATTCAACCCCCAAAGGAGGCACAACCCATGAGTTGAGCACCACTACTCTAGATGTAGCTGACATTATGTCTAGGATAGGTTTGGGGAAGTCTTTGGGGGTTTTCTGTTGGTTTGTTGGTTTGTTTATAAACCAATAACAAAATAACAAAAATTAAAAATTGCCTAAAGATTTGAGTTGTTAATATATTTAAAAATTTGAGCATCTGGCAATGTTATGTTGTCATTTCTTGAGAACCACGAGAAGGAAGGGTTCAGCAGTTGCCCACACGTGTCTGCCATCTACAATACGGATTGGGCTTTACTTGGTCCGACTTTCACTTCTTGATGTACTGTTGAGGTGTAATTCCAATTCTCAGCCCAAACAAAGAACAGCAATGTTATTTTTAGGTAGGTATGTGTGCAAGCACCCCCCATATATATATATATATATATATATATATATATATACATTTTCATGTATATGTATGCATGCACACTATAGGAAAATAAACATATACATATATACATATCATTTGTTTACTATATCAGCACTGTTTTTTGAAGCTTTGTATATCATTAAAGGTGTATTCTGGCTGATACTAAACTCACACTGACCTTTATGCTTAAGAGTAGTAATTTATTTTCTTATATTTTTTTCTGTACTTTTTTATTTTATTAATTACACTTCATTCACTTTGTATTCCCCCATAAGCCCCTCCCTCCTCCCTCCTGATTCCACCCTCCCTCCCCCTTCTTCAGGCATGCCCCTTCCCAAGTCCACTGATAGGGGAGGTCCTCCTCTCCTTCTTTCTGATCTTAGTCTATCAGATCTAATCAGGACTGGCTGCATTGTCAAATTCTGTGGCCTGGTAAGGCTGCTCTTCCCTCAGGGGGTGATCAAAAAGCAGGCCAATCAGATTATGTCGGAGGCAGTCCCTCTTCCAATTACTATGGAACCCACTAAACTGCCATGGGCTATATCTGTGCAGGGGTTCTAGGTTATCTCCATGTATGGTACTTGGTTGGAGTATGAGTCTCTGGGAAGACCCCTGTCTTTAAATTTCTGGTTCTGTTGCTCTCCTTGTGGAGTTCCTGTCCTCTTCAGATATTACTATTTCCCACTTCTTACATAAGCTTCCATGCACATTGCCCAACAGTTGGCCATAAGTCTCAGCATCTGCATTGATAGTCTGCAGGGCAGAGCCTTTCAGAGGCCCTCTGTGGCAGGTTCCTAGCTTGTTTCCTGTTTTCTTCTTCTTCAGATGTCCTTCCTCTTTGCCTTTCAGGATGGGGATTGAGCATTTTAGTCAGGGTCCTCTCTCTTGATTAGTTTCTTTAGATGTATAGATTTTAGTAGGTTTATCCTATATTATATGTCTCTATGAGTGATATATACCTTGTGTGTGTTTCTGCTTCTGGGACAACTCACTCAGGATGATCCTTTCCAGGTCCCACCGTTTACCTGAAAATTTCCTGACTTCTTTATTTTTCTTTGCTGAGTAATATTCCATTGTGTAGATGTACCACAATTTCTGCATCCATTCATCAGTTGAGGGGCACCTGGGCTGTTTCCAGCTTCTGGCTATTACAAATAAAGCTGCTACAAACATGGTTGAGCAAATATCAACCAGATTGTTTAGCAATTCTGGGTTTCTTGTTATTCCATATGAAGTTGAGAATTTTTCTTTCCAGGTCTGTAAAGAATTGTGTTGGTAATTGATGGGAATTGCATTGAATCTGTAGATTGCTTTTGGTAAGATGGCCATTTTTACTATGTTAATCCTGCCAAGCCATGAGCATGGGAGATCTTTCCATCTTCTCATATCTTCTTCTAATTCTTTCTTCAGAGACTTGAAATTTTTTTCATACAAGTCTTTGACTTGCTTGGTTAGGGTTACAGCAAGGTACTTTATGTCATTTGTGGCTATTGTGAAGGGTGTTGTTTCCCTAATTTCTTTCTCAGCCCTTTTGTCTTTTGTATACAGAAGGGCTACTGATTTATTTATTTTTTTTAGTTAATTTTGTATCCAGCCACTTTGCTGAAGGTATTTATCAGCTGTAGGAGTTCCCTGGTAGAATTTTGGGGGTCACTCAGGCATATTATCATATCATCTGCAAATAGTGATAATTTGACTTCTTCCTTTCCAATTTGTATCCCCTTGATCTCCTTCAACTGTCTTATTGCTCTAGCAAGGACTTCCAGAACTATGTTGAAGATATATGGAGAGAGTGGGCAGCCTTACCTTGTCCCTGATTTCAGTGGGATTGCTTTAAGTTTCTCTCCGTTCAGTTTGATATTGGCTATAGGCTTGCTGTATATCGCCTTTACTATGTTTAGATATGTGCCTGTATCCCTGTTCTCTCCAATACTTTGAACATGAATGGATGTTGGATTTTGTCAAATGCTTTTTCAGCATCAAGGGAGATGATCATGTGCTTTTACTCCTTAAGTTTGTTAATATGGTGGATCACATTGATGGATTTCCGTATATTGAACCACCCCTGCATACCTGGGATGAAGCCTACTTGGTCATAGTGGATGATACCTTTGATGTGATCTTGTATTCGGTTTACAAGTATTTTGTTGAGTATTTTTGCATCAATGTTCATAAGGAAAATTGGCCTGAAATTCTCTTTCTTCACTGTGTCTTTGTGAGGTTTAGGTACCAAAGTGACTGTGGCCCCATAGAATGAGTTTGGTAGTGTTCTTTCTGTTTCTATTTTGTGGAATAGTTTGAAGAGAATTGGAATTAGCTTTTCTTTGAAGGTCTGGTAGATTTCTGTGCTGAAACCATCTAGTCCTGGGCTTTTTTTGGATGGGAGACTTTCCATGACCGCTTCTATTTCCTTGGGGGATATAGGACTATTTAATTGATTTACCTGGTCTTGATTCAGTTTTGGTAAGAGGAATTGATCAAGAAAATTGTCCATTTCATTTCGATTTTCGAATTTTGTGGCAGATAGACTTTTGAAGTAAGTCCTAATGATTGTTTGAATTTCCTCAGTGTCTGTAGTTATGTCCCCCTTTTCATTTCTGATTTTGTTGATTTGGATGTTGTCTCTCTGCCTTTTAGTTAGCTTGGCTAAGGGTTTGTCGATCTTGTTGATTTTCTCAAAGAAACAGCTCTTGGTTTCATTGATTCTTTGAATTGTTTTATTTGTTTCTAATTGATTGATTTCAGCCCTGAGATTATTTCCAGCCATCTACTCCTTTTTGGTGTGTCTGCTTCTTCTTTTTCTAGGGTTTTTAGGTGAGCCATTGAGTTGCTTGAATGAGCTGTCTCGAATTTCTTCTTGAAGGCACTTAGTGCTATGAACTTTCCTCTTAGCACTACTTTCATTGTGTCCCACACATTTGGGTATGTTGTTCTTCATTTTCATTGAATTCTAGGAAGTTTTTAGTTTCTTTCTTTATTTCTTCCCTGACCCAGCTGTCATTTAGTAGCAAGTTGTTCAGTTTCCATGTGTGTGTAGGCTTTTTGCTATTTCTGTTGTTGAGGTCCAGCTTTATTCCATGGTGATCAGATAGGATACAAGGGATTATTTCAATCTTCTTGTATCTGTTGAGGCTTGCTTTGTGACCCACTATATGGCCTATTTTGGAGAAGGTTTCATGAGATGCTGAGAAGAAGGTAAATTCTTTTGTGTTTGGATGTAAGGTTCTGTAAATTATGTTAGGTCCATTTGATTTGATTCATGACCTCTGTTAGAGACATTGTTTCTTTGTTTAATTTCTGTTTTGTTGACCTGTCTTTTGTTGAGAGTGGGGTGTTGGAGTCTCCCACTATTAATGTGTGGGGATCTTTGTGTGGTTTAAATTTTATCAATGTTTCTTTTACAAATGTTGGTGCCCTTATATTTGGGCCATAGATGTTCAGGATTGTGATGTCTTCCTGGTGGAATTTTCCCTTGATGAGTATGAAGTGTCCTTCCCCATCTCTTTTGAATAATTTATTGGTTGAAAGTCTATTTTATCAGATATTAGAATGACTACTCCTGCTTGCTTCTTGGGTCTATTTGCTTGGAAAGCACTCTTCCAACCCTTTATACTCAGGTAATGACTATTTTTATACCTTAGGTGTGTTTCTTGTATGCAACAGATTGCTGGATCTTGTTTATGCATCCATTCTGTTAGTCTGTGTCTTTTTTTTTATTGGAGAATTGAGTCCATTGTTGTTGAGAGAGATTAATGACCAGTGGCTGTTAGATCTTGTGATTTTGATGTTGGCTGTGGTCATAGGTTTGTGTGCTTGGTTGCTTTTATTTATTTATTTATTTTTTTCCTGTAGTGAGGTTAATTATTTCCTGTGTTTCCTTGAAAGTAGTTAGTTTTCTTGGGTTGTATTTTCCCTTCTAGTGTCTTCTATAATGCTGGATTTGTGTGTAGGTATTGTTGAAATTTGTTTTTGTCATTGAATATCTGGTTTTCTCCATCTACGAGGATTGAGAGTTTTGCTGGATATAGTAGCCTGGGGTGACATCTGTGTTCTCTTAGGGTCTGCATGATATCTATCCAGGCCCTTCTGGCTTTCATAGTCTCAGTTGAAAATTCAGGTGTGATTCTAATGGGTGTGCCATTATATGTTACTTGGCCTTTTTCCCTTGCAGCTTTTAGTATTTTTTTCTTTGTTCTGTATACTTACTGTTTTGATTATTATGTGTCTAGAGGATTTTCTTTTCTGGTCTAATTTATTGGGTGTTCTGTAGGCCTCTTGTATTCTTATTGACCTCTCCTTTAAGTTAGGGAAATTTTCTTCAATGATTTTGTTGAAAATATTTTCTGGGTCTTGGAGGAGGGAATCTTCTTTTTCCTCTATTCCTATTATTCTTTGGTTTTGTCTTTTTATGTTGTCTTCAATTTCTTGGATGGTCTGTGTCAGGAATTTTTTAGAATTAACATTTTCTTTGCAGATACTTCTATTTCTTCCATTGTATCTTCCACACCTGAGATTCTTTCTTCATCTCCTGTAGTCTATTGGTTATGCTTACCTCTGTAGTTCCTGTTTTCTTCCCTAAGTTCTTTCTCTCCATAATTCCCTCCATTTGTGTTTTCTTTAATTTTTCCAATTCTGTCTTCAGGTCTTGAGCGATTTTGGTGATTTCCTTCACCTGTCTGACTGTATTTTCCTGTTTTTCCTTCAATTCCTTCAGCTGTTTGTTTGAACAATCTTCTGTTTCTTTTATTTCTTTCAGTGATTTAAGTATTTGCTCTCTAAAGGCCACAAACTCTTTGACTGCAACTTCCTCTATTTCTTTACAGATGGCCATAATCTGTTTGAGTTTATCTTACTCTAGGTCTTTACACATTTTATTTGTTTCCTCTGTTATTCTCTTCATGAGCATAGATATTAGGTCATCTTCTTGAATTTCAATTATGCTGGGATGTCTAGGGCTACTTGACCCTGTGTAACTGGTTTCTGGAGATCCCATATTGCTCTGTCTTTTGTTGGTCGAGATTTTACGCTGGCCTCTACCCATTGGGCTATCGTAGGTGTTTGGAGTTAGTTTCTGGTGGTTCCTGGAATCCTGTGGTGGAGAGAATCCCCTTGGCAGTAAGAAGGTTTTTCCTAAAGGAAGCCTCCCCAGCTTTTTGGGTATAGTCACTGTATGGCTGGTGTTTTTCAGGAGTTGCCACAGCTCACCTCAGGCATAGAGACCTGAGTGGTAACTGTGGTCCTTGTTAGTCAAGAGGGCTCTCCTTTCCCCTGGAGAAGTCCTAGAGACAGCTGCCATGCTTCTGGGTTTCTAGCTCTAAATTTAGTGAGCTGGTGCTGTAACCTGTGTGTCCCTTGATTTGGTCAGTTTTGTTAGGGATAACTGGTTGCCCCTTTGAGCAGTATCTGGGGATTAATCTCGGGGATCTCGGGCTTTTGTAGGTCTGAGGTTGGGGCTCTTTGCCCCAGTACCCAAGAGGTAATCTGTGGTGGGTGGGTACCGCTCTCCTGGTAACAGCAGGCTATCTGGTGCACAGAAGGTTCCTGGGTTGGGTCAGTCTGTGGGACCTTTTCCAGGGATATACTGGGTGGCCTAAGTCCGTCCCCTTTGCTTTGTTCCCTGTGAGGATTTCTCCAGACAGTGACTCCCAGTCTCTGGTGTCCTGGGGCACACAGTTCTGTCTGTGAGGAGTAGTTGGTACAGAGCAGGTTTCTGGGCTGGTGGCACGCACGCCTGTCTGCTAGTCTGCAGGACCTTTCCCAGGGATATCCTGGATGACCTAATTCGGGTCCCCCTTTCCTTCCTTCCCTGTGGGTTACTCCTGACAGGGACTCCCAGTCTCTGTTGCCCTGGGGTCACAGCTCTGTCTGTGCCGGAGAGCTGGGTGCGGAACAATTCTCAGTGCTAGCTAGCGGCTTGGATCCAGTTCAGTGATGGGGCTCGTATACGCCAAGACCTTCTCCAGGCAAAGCCTGGATGGCCCAAGTCAGCACCGTTTCCTTCCTTCCCCGTGGGAGTTTCCTGTCACGTGGGAAACACGATCGCTGTTGTTTTAGGGCCCAGAGTTCAGTCTCTTGGTCGCTGTATGGAAAATGTGGTCCTGCTCCTAAGAAGCAGTGTTCTCCTGGCACTGCCATCTTGTCCCTCCACCTAACTGTTGATTCTTCAAGAACAGTAAATTTTTAAACAATATATATATATATATGTATAAATATAATACATATATAAATATATAATATATTATGATTTATCTTATTTTTTGGAGATTATAGTATAATCATGTTGTTTCCTCCTTCCCTTTACTCTCTCAAGGCCTCACATATTCTCCTTGTTCTTTTCAAATCAATGAACCATTTTTAATTGATTTTTGTTTTACATATATATGTAACTATGTATGTAGGGTTTTTTATATATATATATATAGATAGATAGATAAATTCAACCTGTTTGGTCTGTGTAACAATACTTTCATGTATGTCATCAAGGCTGACCACTGATTGGTATTGAACCAATGAATTGCTGTCCTCTTCCTTTGGGAAGACTACTTTGTCAGTATTCTTAATTGCCCATATTTCTTTGTATAAGGTCAAGGTTTACTGGGTTTTGCCCACCCCCTTTGATAGCATGGCTACTGTTGCCCTTGTTCAGCTCATGTTTAGGCAGTCATATGGCTGAGATTTTATAGGTACAGCATCTGATATTTCCAGGAGATACAATCTCATAGCAAACTCCCTGATTCCCTGACTCTTAAAGTCTTTCTCCTCTTCTGCAATCATCCCAGGGCCTTAAATGCAGGGCTTGCATTGTGATGTATCTGTTGAGGCTGGACTGCAAACTCTGAATTTTGAATGGCTGTGGTTTTCTGTGATGGTCTCTGTCTGCTGCACAGAGAATTATTTTTCTTTTTAGGGAAAAATTATTTATCAGTCTTACCATGTAGAGACTGAGTTAATTAACTATAGAACACATTTGTGACAAGGTATACCCAGGTCCTAGATCTTATTTCAAGCATATGTGACTGGTCAACATTCATAGCTTCTCCCTTCAAGACTGGAATACAGCGTTGCTTCTTTTGTAGTCTATCCTCCTGTCTTTTATCTACAAACGTATCTATATTCTTTTATTAGACTTCTCCCTGTTGAAACACATTTCTCTTTTTTTTCCCTTTTTATCAAGAATTAGCATATTTAGGACTATATTTTAATCCTATTTAAATATTCCTTAACAGTTGTCGATAAAATATTTTAGCATGCCGCATTTTGACTAATTCATATACCACTGAGTCTCCCCAGAGAAAGAGTGGTATAAAGCAGCTCACCATTGGGTCTCTCAGTAAATCAGCACTCCTGTTGTTTTGAAACACACTTGGAAGAGCAGAAGCTGTAGTTTTGATTAACATGGACACCGAAGCCCAAAACGTTTCTCATCTTTGAATGTTTCTATTAATCAATAATTCACAGTAGAAGGTTTCAAGAAAGGAAAAAAAAAGAGAAAAGAAAAAAGAAAAAGAAAAGAAATCTGCTCTTCTAATCCCACAGAGAGAGCCATTCTGTGAGGTAAGCCTTTGCTGGGCTGTTTTTAATGTGTGTCACCCTGAGAAGGAGATGGATAGTCCCCACAATTGGACATGGAGCAACTGTGATACTGTTCTGTTGACACCAAATGCTCTGTGAGGTGCCCGCAGAGATGCTGCCTCCAACACTGAACAGAAGACGGGGTCAGCTCTCTCCTCTGCAGATATTCTTGAATTAAAGAACCGCCCATATAAATAAGAATAGTCCACTGTGCACTTTAAAACCTAGACGAAGGCATAGCTCATGTAAACAAGAATACTTCACTGTACGTTTTAAAGGACAGATGAAGGCATCTAATATGTGTTCACCATAAAAAAAAGTCTGATAGCCAAAAGGAATAAACATATGGACACCAGTGTAAACAGTGCATACCTTCTCCGTGCATTGACAATTCACAGCTTTCCCCGAAACCCTGCTTACTATTAATTGTGTTTGGATTTATGGATCAATTAAAATGTAAATTTAAGCCAGGTTTGGTGGCACTCGCCTTTCATCTCAGCAACCAGGGAGGCAGAGGCAGGTGGAGCTCTGAGATTTCAAGGCCAACTGGGTCCACAAAGCAGGTCCAGTACAGCCAAGGCTACATAGAGAAACCCTGTCTCAGAACAACAACAGCAACAACAAATAAGGTAAATTTAAGAATTAAAAAAAATAAATAAATGTTTTAAAGGTGCTTATCATTTTCTGGGACACAGCTAGAAGTTATCCTAACAAAAAGCTCTGTAACCAAGGCAAAATATTTCAGGTGTTGCCCATGTTACCCTTGTTTCGTTATCAGAAGTCCGATATTTAACAAAACTTGATTTTATCATTAAACAAGCATGAAGTAGAATTAAAATGTGCCTATGAAAGCGGGAGAGATTATATCTTGTCATAATACAGCTATGAAATTCTGACTAAATGAAAATGGAGGCCTGAAGAGAGTGATCATTTGCTTATTAATTCAGAGAACAACTTCCCAGTTTTTCAACTGTTATGAAAATGGAGATTATAGGACTCTGATTTTTAGCCATGCCGGGTTTTCAAATGTATGTGCAATAATCTCATTATACCTGTGGTGCACGTTCAGATACCAACAAAATTTTCAGTTTTCTTTCATATTGTCTCCTTTCATACGCAGATCATGTTAACTCAGACAACTCAGCCACTCAGATCCTGGCATTCAGTTCAGTTCTGCTTTCCCACCAAGCCTGGCTCAAACTGACAAGTGCAGTGAAAGGGTCTTTAAATATTCAGGTAGAGCAAAGCTGCCTACCAATCCCCCAGTACTAACAGTCACACCGAGAAAAGATTCCCCCCAAGTTCACAGGAAATGATGGAATCACATTGAGCAGGGCTGCATTACCCGAGCCTCATTATCTCAAAGCGCCCCAACTGGAGTGCGTGTCCCCCTCATTATGTACAAATGCTGGGGAATACAGCACAGAGACGCTGCTCCCATGATTCACTCCGTAATTATGAATGCCACATTCAAAACTGGGACAAAAGCAACAGCAGGACACTGTAACCTCCATGGTTGTTAAGGAGGGAAAACAGGAAAACTTCTTCAAAGACCACAACAAATTACATCCTCCAGTCCTTTGTCACAGGCAAATTATCCAACCGTAGGAGTGGTGGGGAGCACAACTTATTTCAGATAAAATAACTCGCATACCTTGCCCTTCTTTTGAAACATCCAGTTTAACTACACAGCTGCAATTGTTTATACATGGCAGAACTTTGGTTGCTCGGTAAATAACCTGTAGTTCATATAGCTTTCTACTTCCTGCCTCTGTACTCTTCTGATTGGTGTATGGTTGTTTGTAAAGATGTTAATGTCTGCAATAAAACATGGTCAGGGGCAAGCGAGGTGGCTTAGGAGGCAAAGATGCTGCACAAACCTCTGGTCCTCAGTTTGATCTTAAGCGTTCCAACCGTGGAAAAAGAGAATCTGTTAGCGAGGACCAGCAAACTCAGGCCGTGACATCCGAACGCTCATGGGCTCACATATGTATCCACATACATTATCACCAACAGCAATAACAACGCCATAATAATACACCTTTCTTAATTTAAAAGTATTTGTGAAGCACATTAACTAAAAAAAAAAATCTACTTTAATCATGCCTCCCTTCTATTTATTCTTTTCTAGTAGTTTGTTAGAAAAAAAATACACTAAATACTTGAGAACACATCACAAAAGCCTACACCTCTCCTGTGACAGTGACTTAACATCTGCCGGTGAATGACCTCCCTATCCTGAGTCCCTGCTCTCCAGACCACAGTAAAGACTTCACCCAAGGCTCACCCACACACCCTTACTTCTCTGCAGACAGATCTGGGCATCATGAACAGTGCGTGCTTTTACTTTGAGATTTTTAAAACTTATGAGAAAATTCTGCAACGTATAATACATTAACTTTCGTCATTCAGTAACACTGCAGTCATTCAGCCATTTCTCACTGTTATAATAAGGTGCTTCCCCATTTAACTGTGATTTGTTCTTTGAGGTCCAGATTACCAACCACAGGACCAATTACCATCTTAAATGAAAATTTTAGAAATAAATAATTTGAGTTTTAAGAAACTTTAGGAAATGAATATTGTTAGAATGTTTCTATGTTATTATATGCTAGCCATTTTAATCTGTTACTATGTCTAGTTCATAAATAAAACTTTATCATATGTGTGTAAATGTATAGGATAAACAAAACCATACACACACACACACACACACACACACACACACACACACATATATATATATTGTAGTCCTATATACAATCATTTAAGTTATACACTCAGGTTTAACCCCACACCATGACAAGGAATATATTATATAACACCATTTGAATTCATTGTTCCTCTACTGTGGACATTTGAGTTTCTAAATTCCCACCATTCTGTATATTGCTATTATATATTATATATATTATATATTATATTATATATTACATATATATTAGAGTGCCCACCACTCTCAGGTGGGCGTTGGTGGCACACGACTTTAATCTTAGCACTTGGAGGCAGAGGCAAGCTGATCTCTGTGAGTCTGAGGCCAGCCTGGTCAACAGAATGAGTTCCAAGACATCAGGGTTACACAAAGAAACCCTACACTGAAAGACAAAAACAAAAAAATAAAACAATGAAAACAATTTAACATACATTCTCCCGCTCCCCCTCTCCTGTATGTCCACCCCTCCTCCTACTCCCTCTTCTCCATCTCTTTCTCATCCTCTCTCCAATGTTAGAGCCCAAACTCAGGGTCTTCAACATTTAAGAAAGTGCTCTAATACTAGACACTGACTTTATTCTTCAGATTTTGATGCAGGTCTTGCGTGTAGCTCCGGGTGGTCTCTAACTCACAATGTTTTTGCCCTGTTGCCCCTCTCTCCAGAAACCTGGGTCTATAGGTATGTGCCACCATACTCAGCCAAATATTCTTCATGTACACATGCTTCTAAAGGTAGAACAGAAGGGTTCCCTAATAAAGGGACAATGGACATAAGACATAATTAACTCTAAATACTAATGTTATAAATCCAGCAGCACTCATTCCCAGAATCACACCCCTGCCCAGAGACCCACACTATGTTCCCTGGGAACAGACTCCAATACATAGGCTAAAGGAGCTATTATGTCCCTCAAGCAACTATGCCTTTGTGGTCTGAGAAGTAGAGTAATTGGAAGATAGGCTAGGAACCCAGGCCTCAGGGGAACTGACAGAAACTGCCTGAACCTAAATTGTTACTAAGTAAAAATTCCCTTCGAACACCAGCAGGCCAAATCTTTCCCCCAGAACTTTCCTTTGAGAAGCTGCACTTTTCAATAGCTGCAAGCACCTATCAGGGCTCCTTTACGCTCTACATCAGTGTCCTCTAGTGTCGCAAACGACCCTTGGGATGTTTGTTTAGAGTTGTGAAGGCAACAATTTGACAGGTGTGGTGACTTCTTGTAGTACTGGATATTGAAGGAACAGGATTGACATGTTGTGAGGGTTAGATTCATATGTGGTCTCTCTACAGTTAGCCTGAAGATGACTATCCTCTAGCCCAGTGGTTTTCAAACTTCTTCATGCTGTAAGCATTTGCTAGTTCCTCATGTTGTGTTGAAACTTGACCATGAACTTATTTTCATTTCTACTTCATAACTGTAATTGTGCTACTGTTATGAATTATAATATAAATATCTGTTTACTTTGATGATCTGAAGTGTCCCCTTGTGCAAGGGTCATTCTGTTTCCAAAGGGATTGAGAACCACTGCTCTAGACAAACCTCACATGTCCACTAACCTTGTATGTTCCTAAATATAACCCCCTTCTTTTTAAAGAAACCAGTAAGAAATAAGGTCCACCTCTTGGTTCCCAGGGAGCACATCTCTGGGGAAATATAATGCAACCCACTGTAATAGTCTTTCTGTGTAGCCAAAAACAACTTCAAAACAGTATGTTTAAGTGGAATTTCTCAATAGAAAAATACTAAATGCTCACCTCACACAAAAGTATGTTTTCCAAAAGCTGAACATACCGATTTTTGTTCCTACATGAGTATGGAAGTGATTCTGTTGACCTACATCTTGGGTCTCACTATGTACTGTTTTTGTGGTTTTACCAATCAAAGGCTAAGGTGGCATTCTATTGTGGCCTCTGTTTTGTGTTTCTCAGGCTTCTACCAAGGAAATTGTTGTGTAGTGCCCTGCATTGCTTTAGTAGTAGATGAAGAAAACCATCATTAGTATGGAGATTTTTTTTTGCCAAGATACTTTTTTGAACAATTAGTGACAAGTGTTATTATACAGTATGAACTTAAAACCTTGAAGTGAAAATTCTGCACCATCAGAAACTGGAATGCCTATCAGAAGTGATCTTGTGAGATACTAGGCAAATCGCTCCTTTCAAGGACGGCAGACAGGAGAAAGAGAAAGGAGAGAGCAGGGGAGGGTGATGAATAAGAAATAAAATACAGGAAAATAGAATTGTCTCTGTCACTCCTTGTAAGGTACTTCTAAAAGTCAATGTTTGGGCCCTAGGAAATAAACTTGAACAGTTCCTGACAATTTGTGGTAAATGGGACACTCTAAGAGGCTGTTATCAGTCCAACAATTCAGGAAGTAAAAAAAAAAAAAAAAATCATTGTTATAGTTTGCTTGGTGTATGTGTCACATATCTGCTTTTGATCACCAGCAATGTCTTCTGAATACTAAAGTGAGAAATTTTTTAAAAAAATGAAGAAGAATCACAAATGCACAATAGGACCAATCAGTGGCTGCTCATTCATCATGCAGCCTTCAACTGTGTTGCCTAAAGAAGGTTCAGAAACTGCAAATATGTGCCCGTGCCACCTGTGAAATGGCTATTTCCTGCTCCCTTCCCACCGTTTATTAGGGATGTAACCAGGCTATCTGGATGACTCAACATGAAGATTTTAGAAAAATGAAAAGGCTCTTAATGACAAAAATGCCATCGTTGTTGAAATTATAGCAATATTCATTACTGACTCAAGATGAAGTGGTATCATTTTTTTTTCCAGTTGAGACAATCAGCTGATCTTGCATATACTGTTGTGTGGTACTTGAGAGCAGAAAGCTTCAAAAGTCCTAATACAACTGGATTTGTATGGTCAGAGAGCCTGTGGAAGAAAGGACATGGAAGAATTGTCAAGCAGAAGACATAGTTTAAATGTCTGATATTGTTCTTACTAGCCCCTGAAGTTGAGGCTGATTTTCAAGCTGACACCAGGAAAATCAACACAAAAATAAAACAAAGACATCAATGTCATCAGCAGATTGTAGGGCTTAGAATCCTAAACAAAAGTGAATTCAAAGGAGAGAGAGAGAAAAATAAAAAAAAGCAAATTCAACTGCAACGAGCATGAGAAAATAGCCCTAACCTGTTGCCTCTACTATCCAGTAAAAATAACATAAAATCAGAAATAAACGTTTTCATAATTCTTCCTATATACCAAGTACCTGCTTCCCATAAAGAGAATGCTGCTTTGTTAAATTTATAGGAGCATAAAGAAACACTCACTGCCTTCAAAACCTTAAAGGTCATTGAAAATAAATCATGGAGGAAAACAGAGCTCACAGTAACAACTTCAGAGAAAGAGCCTGCCATTACTCATATTCTGAACAAAAGAAGGCTCAAAATAAAGACAACTCCATTTTGCCTAAAGAAATTAAAATTGTGGTTGAAGCTTTGAGTTACGTGGGCCAATCTACTCATAACTAAAGAGTGTCATCTTCTAACAAAAGATGCGGAAGCCCAAAACAAAAGGACTATTTTGACAGAAATGTACATGCACAGAGAGAAACGGACTTGAGAAGCAGTATGGCTTAAGGATGAAATATCCACTCAAAAAGCTTTAGGTGTTAAAAGTTTGGTGCCTACCTAGTTTGGACTTGTGGAAAGTCATTAAAAAATAAGGGTAATTATATCATTGGTTGATTAATTCATCAATAAGTTCAAGGAATTCATAGATGAATGAACTTCTAGGACATAAGCACCTGGCTAGAGAAATGAGGTCACTGAGCAAAAATACCTTTGAAGCTCTCTCTCTCTCTCTCTCTCTCTCTCTCTCTCTCTCTCTCTCTTTCTCACTCACTTTTTCTATGTTCCCCCTCCCTCCCTTATCCTTCTTCTCCCCCTTCCTGTCTCTTTCTCTCTTCTTCTCCTACCTTCTTTTCTTCTTTCTCCTCCTCCTTCTCCTTTTCTTCCTCCTCCTTTTCACAACTTCCATAAAGTAAAAAACTGCCACACCATTCTAGCCGTGATGTTTTGCCCCACACATGTCAGAGCCAAGGAGTTAAGCAAGCAAGGACTTAGTCATTGGAAATTATCAGGCAAAAGAAATCCTTGTTCCCTTAAGTTCTTTCTTAGATGCCTCCTTTCAGAATGGAAAAGCTCACTGCTATAGAAAGCATTATGATAGTCATCAAATTACAAATTACCTCCCAGCTGCTTCCATCCAGTGAGCCTGTCCAGGCTTACTATCTATTTGATAGACAGTAAATAGAAAAATGATTAGAAATTAAAAAAAAAATAAAACACAAAAAACAAGCAAACAAAAAAGTCTGCTTTGATTGCCAAGAGTAGGGTTTGAACAACTATCAAAGCCACATAATCAAACCCCAAAAGAGACCTTATACATAATTCCAAGCCACACCATAGTCATTCTGACCACCGCCCTGCCTTCATAGCTGACATTCTACTAAAATCACTTTGTTTCTAATCAGAAAAAAAAAGACAATTCATGGGTGGCAGGCATGTACTACATTCTTGTGTTTTTTTTTTTTAAGAATTGGCCATAATTAATATACTGAATTCTAATGGTAGTTCTTAGAAGGCAGCACACAACAAGAACAAGGATTCTGGCTAGAGATTTCCTAGGTCAACTGTGACTACTTAGACCTTGAGATGTTAATTAATCCCTTGGCACATCAACTTCCTAACCTGTAATATGGGGCCATAGAATAGCTCTTCTTTTATGGAAATTGACGGATATTATAAAACAAAGTATCCATTTACTAATGACTACTGTTATTAAGGTAGCGTGAATTCATTAGCGCAGCCTTCGATTCACTGTGTGACATGAAATAGTATAAAAGTGCAGAAATACATGCACAAAAGTGTATTGCACCCTATGGCAATCAGCGAAAGCCACAATGGAACAAGCTGAGCAAACCAGGGCAGCACAGGCACACACAATAGAAACCAAAGTAATTCTCTTAAGCATAAAAAAATATGGCAAGGCAAATGTACCAGAAAAGTACTAGAAGAGAATCAACCTCTCATCTTAAAGATGATATTTTTGGAACATTATTATAACCTAATAAATGGTACCCTAATTGTCCAAAAACAACATAGCAGTTAAAAATCTTTTGATAGTACTGGGCCTGTGGGATTCCAGCTTCACTTAAATTGTAACTGGGTGTTTCCTCAGGGCACTTTCCTACTCTGTAAGTCTAGGATTCATTTGTAAGTTCGGATTTAATTTGGACAGTCCATATTATCCTGTCTGTCAAATGACTAGGGGTACTGCCGTGAGTTACACTTTGGTGTCTTTATACCTGGATACCTTTTCTCTTCTTTTCTTAGCCTCTCATCTTGGAAAAGAAATGTCTGTTCCAATCTTGCCAGCAAAGAAGTTGTGTTGACCTATTCCATTCATTGTACCTTTAGTTTACAGTCTACATCCTCCTTCTACCATCCTGGCCCAGTCAACTGAAATCTACTACTCAGATGTCTTAAGAGGTCACTGCGTCTCCAGCACTATCTTTTCTGGCTTATTGTAACAGGCAGGCAGAGGCCACAAGACTAAATGGTGGCATTTACCGCATTCCCATTGCCTTTAATGTAAACTCCAAGTCATATCTCTGTTTCTTGCTGCGCCACCCAAACCAATCCATTTGATCACTTACAATGACATCCCAGCTTTGATTCTTGTAATTTGTCAAGTGTTTTCCTATCGGGGCCTTTGCAAAATCCTTTCCCTTTGCTGAGCAATGTTTTGGAATCTACTTAGAGTCTGTGCAAGGTTAAGTTTCTGTTGTGCATATACCTTAGTGTGTGTTTACCTATTCATGAGAGAGAATGTTATACATACTGTACATCCAGAAATATAAGAAACTGCATGAATTAGGTAAATATCAGTGTGTGCATATATGGACTATTTTATCTCACACACAGGACCTGATCTTTTACTTCGTTCGTTTTAACTGTTAACTTTGTAGCCACACATCCTCCTTTTCACAGTTCTCATGCATCTCACTTTTGGCATTTCTCATAAGAAGGGAAGCAGCTTCTTGTTTGTGAGCATTCACACAGAGGACCACAGTGAGTCTGGATGAGACCCAAACATCATCATCTCCAAGGAAGACCAGTTCTGATATATTCTTGTCACTTTGTAATCCTAAGGCCAAAGTGTGTCAAACTAGGGCCACTCCAAGGGTTTCCGGGTAGTAATGGTGGAAGGATGATTGCTACCAGAAGAGGGAAGAGCCGATTCTAGTCAGCCAAACTGAAGGGGTGAAAGGAAATCAGTCTATTCAAATCCATCATGTGAGGGAAGGAGGATGTTCCCTTTTCACTGGGGAGCTTTGTGTCAGAGAGGAAGCTCTTCCCTCAGCAAGTACGTAGAGCGTTGGAAATTTGTATTTCTGACTCTTTGGGGGGACATTTTCTTTCTTTAAACCAATAATGCTTCTGGTACACTCTTCAGAGTCACTTGTGTTTACAATACCCAATGGAAATCTTTGCAGTGAGGGAGATGATATTGTTTTTCTGGCAATCTAATATGATAGTCACTAACCATCTGTGGCTTCGAGGTACCTGAAAGGTAGAGCTAGTGAGCACGTATTATTTTACACTTAAAATCAAACTGCCATATGTAGTGGTGGCTACTGAACTGGCCAACACAGCCATAGATCTTTCCACCCATCAGAATTGTCTAAGCCGAAATGGTTTGCCAAATCATTATCCTGGGTGGGAAAACCACTTAATTTATTAATACTTTCAGATTAATTGCTCGTATTCTATCAGAGACAATGTCTTGTCATTCAAATGTCTTCTCAATATCTTTCATATAATATTTACTATTTTGCTTGCTCAAATGTGTGTTCATACACTCAATGCTGGGCAATGGACACATGGATTCATGGGGTGTAAAAACACCCAATCATTTCTTGTCCTTAGATATTACAAACAGATATTTTAGAGGTAAGTTTTAACCTTTATAAATTTTAGCCTGAATTTTTAACTAAGAGAGAGAGAGAGAGAGAAGAAAAACAAAGTGTTTTGAAAGGGAGGGGGAAATACAACTGGAGAATCCATTAAGAGGAATTTACAAAGTACCTCTTTACGAGATGAATGAGCACAACATTAAAGTACACATGCATAATTTGAAAATAATTTGGGAAATTTGCATTGTTTTGACAAATTGAAATCTGCCCCTCTCCGTGAGGTTCCAGGGAGACCAGATGGTAGTGCCATGTATTGGAGAGGGTCCAAAATTGCTTTTGTGTTAATTGATATAGTGCGCTAAGAAAGGTCTCTGGGGAAAAAAGTATCCCCAGGTAGTTGATTGCTTTGGAACTCCAACAGAGAGAGACTGTGTCAGATGAGAAGGAAAGCATAAGTTATTGCAAACGAATACCTCAGATTGGACTAGTTAATTTTATAATGAAAAATTCAGGACAATGTTTCAGAAAATATCAAAAAGTTTTTTTTTTTTTGAGACAGAAATAGAAATTGGTAAAGAACTGTGGTAAATTAGCAGCAGCGTCTAGGCTCAGCTTGACTTCTCTGTGGTGTGTGGAAGATCCCTTTAATGTTAGCAAGTGTGTCTGTAGCTGTGACAACGGGTTCAAGGGCTTCCTTTTCTAATTTTAAAGTGGTGACCCTAATCAACTGAGCGAAGAAAGCTAGTGGGTTGGGATGGAGCCTGACATGATAAAGGCTCTTAGGATCACGTCAAAAAGCACTTGCTATTTAATTGGAACATTCACACCTGCTAAATAGCAGTTGTTTAAAATGACACATTGGGAAAGAGCTCAACCATTTGGGGTTTTCCAAAGAGGAGGGTTCCTGCTTGGAGCAAGCAGCTCTGCAATTTTACCTGATGGGAAACTGGGACTTGCTCAGTCTTAGCGGAGCAGATGCTCAAGTTTCTTTTTCATCTTTTTGCAAATCTTTGCAAATATGGGGGAAAAAAGGGACAGAGAAATGGAAGGAAGAGGGAGTGGAGAGAGAGGAAGAAGGAAAGAGCTGTTTAGGTGGGTGCGCACCAGAAGGGAAAGGGAAGCCAGGAGACCCATTTTTATGAGTACTCCTTTTTTGTATACTTGCAGTGGGCTTTACACTGACTCATTTGTTCTTTTCTTCTTTTGCCATGAAGTTGGACAGAAATGTTTATTGCTGGAAAAAAATAAGATTTTTTTTTAATATAACAGCCAATGACAAGGACACGTTCCCAGCTCACACTACAAGCTTTTTAATACAATTGTTTAATATCCTGCCTGGGATCTATTGGCTTTTCCCCCCTTTTCTTCTTATTTTTATTTTTTTTCCACATTTCTCTTTTAGCTTGTTTTTTGCATAGTGTTCTTGCCATTAAGAGGACGGTTGTCTGACCTTTTTCTAGGAGGTTAATAAAGAATGCACTGCCTTGTAAGCCTGATTCAATTTCCTCCATGTGAGCATGCTGCATAAGTGACCATTATGCTATTCGGCTCGGGTGCTCTACTTTGCAATGCACTAGCCTTTTAAATGAATGGTCACATGTGTTGTACATTTAGCCACAGAAGGTGAGAAGCAACAAAATAGACTTTCCTGAGTATTAAATCAAATTTCCACACAATGACCTCTCTAATGTGTGTGTGAAATATAGCTGGTCATGTATTATTTAGCTGTATTGTATTTTGTGTTTTAAATTTTTCTATCACATATTCAGTTTTAATAAATGCATGAGTGGATGCAATATCTGAGCGCTATATTTTAGAAATTCAACACTTTCAACAGATTCTTCCAACTTCAAAGAATTTAATATTAGTATCATAAAAGGACCTTTGAAGAATAATACTAAAATGTAGGAAAAATGACTGCCAGAGTGTACCCTATCATTTTGAAAGTGTTTTATTGCTTTAATTTCCTGTCTTAGTAAAGTAACAAGTGGCATAATAGAAGATATATTGTTACAGAGTTTGCAATTTATTAGAAAGCTTGAGCAAGTTGAAGACTTTATGTGAAGTGAAAACGAAAACCTCTATTTAACTGAAAAATGGAGATGTAGCACATCAATGTTGCAACAGCTTTAAATGGAGTCCTATCTTTTGACTGATACATTGTCTCTTCACGCCCTGTATGTTTGCATGAAATAAATCCGAGGGCACAGTCCTCATTCTGTGCTAGCTCTGTGTCATTAGGTTCCTGGAAACCTAATGTTATTTCATCTGTGAGGCGTGTACAAGATGACTGTTTCTGTTTGGATTCTACAGCCCAGAGAGAGGTGCTACTGAAGCAGAAATGACCCATAACATACATTTTCATTCATTTATTACATTTTTTGCATGCGTGACTGAATTTTAATCCCGAGCTTTGTCAACCTAGTGTAGTTATATTAAAGCTTTTTAACTTCATTTCATGTGTCTCCGTCTGCTGTCTTTTACACAGTGGCATAAAATCATTGAAAGAGAAGGTGTTTATTCACCAAATAAAGGGACATGATTCACTTCTGCAAGTGAAAGAGTAGAAATGAACGATGAGAAGCCGATTAAACTGTAGAAATGGGTTGTTAAATGACCTTATAATTAAATATCATGTGGGGAAGGTTATATAGGAAGAAAAAAAGGATATAGTTTAGCAAATTTGGGCTTGCTTGTTTGTTCATTGTTTCTGTTATTTTAATGTTCTGTAAGTACTCTTAATATGGAGACAGAGAATCTTGGTATCAAAACTGGAGCTACACAATTATCTGGGCAGAGCAAGAAGTATAGGATCATCATTAGGACTCCTTAATTATACCACCATTCTCCCATCAAAAAATAGCCAAACATCTGTTTGTAAGAGATTGGTTTTTCAATACAACAAAACAAAATGAGATATGCTGCCATGTGGATGGTCCACTTGAGCAGATCAAGCGGCCAATTTGCCTTCTATTTTCGTTAACAATGATCTTAGCTGAGTATTTATGTTTCTCAAGTTAGAGAAATACTTTTACTACTATTGATTGTATTTAAGATACATCCTAAGCAACATGCTTTGTCATGTTAATAATCTAAATATATTGACTGATGGGGTGTGTACAGAAGACTTCGTGGTATTTAAATTGGCACACCTTCAGAAAGCTCACTGGAATTTGAAGAAAGTGGCTGAGCTATGAGTAGGCTGACTGAGAGGTAGGAGTGGCCAGGCATTTCTGGTTTCTTCTGTTATCTATGTTCATCTTTGAAAGAATAATGATTTCTAAGCTTTATTGCTAACTGAAGCACAAAAGATTTCCTCTGGGCTTGCCACAGACAATCATCAGGCACATTAGAGGCGTCAACTAGAGTTAGTTCAAAGTGAATTACTTCATTTTAATCATGGTGACTTTACCAGTTCAGTCGATATACTATAATGGCGAATTGTTGGCCTTCCGTTTTCCTTTGTTCTTTCTTTCTTTCTTTTTTTTAAACTTTTTTTTAACCTCTCTTTGAATGATACCCAGGTCACTTTATTTTAAGGCATTATATTTTAGTCTAGTCAAAATTTATGGATTTAACAGCCCTTCAAAGTAATCCATCTTGTTTTACAACACTTGAAGTTTTGTTTGGTAACTCTCTTTCTTCTTAATCCTTGGCAAAAATCTGTTGAGTTTTTTTTTTTTCATAGAAAAAGAAGAAACATAAAACAACCAAATGAGTCCTTAGTATGAGGCGTTGCCAATTACAGAGTTATAATGAGTACAAACTTTAAAATACAAATATATAAAATGTTGCATCAAAGATTACTTGAAACTAAGTACTTCATCATCACTCATTCCTAGTTGGAAAGCTGTAGCAATCTGGACATAGGTGTGTAGACACAGAGTAGCCCTCTGAGGACTCACAAATTGAAGGTTAAACCTGATCATTTGGAATTTACTCTAAATCCTGTATAAGATCACTTTGGGAAATTCACACACAGTGGTGTCAATTTGCTGCCAAAAGCACCTACTGTGTGGGGTAGGAGGTGGGGTGTGCCTGCATCTGTAACTGTGTATTAAACATACAATTTCTCATATGTGGTTATTTTTTATGTACTTAATTCTTTCTGTGAATATTGAGGATAACAGTGGCCTTCTTACCCAAGACAAAAATTATTGTTCTGACACCTCCTCAGCAAGTGTATGTTGTTTTCTTTAGAAATCCTTCTGTTCAGAGGATTCATTAGACCCCAAACCTCTAGCCTCTGATGTCCTGGGGTCCTCTGCATGTCTGATTCATTCATGATTCCTGCAGATGGGGTTCCCCTCACCCAGCACACCACAGCTCTATAATTACTTTCATTTCTGGGTTCACAAAGGTCATGGAACTAGTGTTAATAATAATCTTTCCCCCTGGACTTCTCTGTATTTATATATCTCTGATCCAATAACCACGGGGTACGTGGAGGTGTGTTTTATCTTCATTTTAGTCCTCTCGGGTTTGTTTTAGCCCAGGGGGGGAATCAAATGAGGTGCAGAACATGGTGAACTTGCACAACTCGGGGTCATTAACACCTAATTAGAAACAGCTTAGAGATCCAAAGGATTCTTTGCTTAAGATCTGCAAGAAATCAGAAAATGTTTAACTTCTTCACTGCCAATGCTCTCTATCACTAGCAGTTAGGTCTATACCTCCTGCTGATTTTTTTTATAATTTTTTATATTAATTACAGGTTATTTACTTTGTATCCCAGCTGTAGCCCCCTCCCTCATTCTCTCCCAAACCCACTCTCCCTCCCTCATCTCCTTCCTGCCCCTCTCTAAATCCAGTGAGAGGGGAGTCCTTCTCCCCTTCTGTCTGACCCTAGTTTATCAGGTCTCATCAGGACTAGTTGCAATGTCCTCCTCTGTGGCCTAGCAAGGCTGCTCCTCCCTTGCAGGGGTGAGGGGGAGGTCAAAGTACCAGCCATTGAGTTCATGTCAGGTACAATCCCTGTTTCTCTTACCAGGGAAACCCACTTGGATGCTTAGCTGCCATGGGCTATGTCTGAGCAGGTATTCTAGGTTATATCCATGCATGGCCCTTGGTTGGATAATCAGTCACAGAAAAGACCCCTGTGCCCTGATATATTTGGTCCTTGTGGAGCTCTTGTCCTCTCCAGTTCTTACTAACTCTCCCTTCTTTCATATGATTCCTTGTACTCTGCCCAAGATTTTGTTATGAGTTTCAGCATCTGCTTTGATACACTGCTAGGTAGAGTCTTTCAGAGGCCCTCTGTGGTAGGCTCCTGTCCTGTTACTTGTTTTCTCCTACTTCCAATGTCCATAACTTTAAGCAACATTTGAGTTTCAATTTCTTTCTTCTCTCTCTCTTTCTCTTTCTGTCACTCTGTGTGTATGTGTGTGTGTGTGTGTGTGTGTGTGTGTACACATGGGCGTGTCTACTCCTTCCCTCTTTATTTGATTAAAAAAGCATTCTGCTAAAATACTGGAGAGCAAGACTTCCCTTAAAAGCCTAAGCTTCTTACTATTCCTTAACTGAAAAAAAAAAAATGATAATATTGTATCAGTGTGGGTAAGTCTAGATACCAAATTTAAACTATTGTGTGATGAGGAAAAAAATACTAATTATTCAATAAGAATATACAATTCCAGTTTGACCCATCTTTGAGAAGTTAAATTGTCTAGAAGCTATCACAACCGTACATTTTACGGTTACATTTCAAATGAAGTTCATTTCCCTACCTAGCAACTTTGAGAGATCCCTCACAAATTCTACAAAGATAGTTATTCCAGCCCTTGATCTGTAGTTTGGGGTGTTGAAAAGCCACTGAAAGCATCCATGCTTTTGTCAGTGCTACCTCACTGGAGGCCTTCATTCTTCTAGGAAGGACAGATCTTTATTAAAATGTAGAAACCAGCTACACTTGCATTCTGTGACACTCCATGACACACTGCAGTTTCCTTGGTTAGATGAGGTGTTTGTTTGTTTTTGTTTTCTTTAGGGAAGAGAATACAAGGATGAAGGTCAGATATGGAGGGACAGAGACGAGTGGGATTGGGTGCATGCTGTGAAATTCAAAAAGAATCGATTAAAAAAATGTAGAAAAACTGCTACCTCTTGTCTGGGCATTAGACATATAATGGCTGGACCTTTACCTGCTTGATTCCCAGCCTTGCAACTCACTGTCTTTAGGACTTTTGATTTGCTTGTGTGAAAGGGGCATTCCTCCAGAACCCAAACTCTCACCAGGTTAGCTGAGCAGAGTGATGGCCATGGCAGACAAACAATACAAAAGTGCACTACACCCAAGCAGAGGTTTTAGGTTATATCCATACATGGTCCTTGGTGGAGTATCAGTCTCAGAAAAGACCCCTGTGCCCAGATATATTTGGTCCTTGTGGAGATCCTATCCTTTCCCTGTCATACTAACTCCCCCTTCTTTAATATGATTCCCTGCACTCTGCTGAAGGTTTGGTTATGAGTCTTAGTATCTGCTTTGGTACACTGCTAGGTAGAGTCTTTCAGAGGCCCTCTGTGGTAGGCTCCTGTCCTGTTACTTGTTTTCTCCTATGTCCAATGCACATCCCATTTTTCTTTCTAAGTGAGGGTTTGATCATCTTACCCCGGGTCCTCTTTCTTGTTTATCTTCTTTAGGTATGTAGAAGATTTCATTATGTTTATCATATCTTATAGGTCTATACAAGTGAGTACATACCATGTGCATCTTTCTCCTTCTGGGGTGCTTCACTCAGAATGATCTTTTCTAGATTCCCACCATTTGCCTGCATGTTTCATGATTTCTTCATTTTTGATTGCTGAGTAGTATTCCATTGTGTAAAAATACCACAATTTCTGTATCCATTCCTCCGTTGATGGACATCTGGGTTGTTTCCAGATTCTGGCTATTACAAATAAAGCTGCTACAAACATGTTTGAGCAAATGTTCTTGTTGTGTACTTAAGCAAATTTTGAGTATGTGCCTGGGAGTGGTATAGCTGGGTCTTGAGGAAGCACCCATGGTATCTCAGTAACCAATTGGTTTCCCATAGTAAGGGGAACAGGGACTATTTCTGACAGGAACTCAATGGCAGGCAGGCTCTTTGACCTCCCCACCCTTCAAAGGAGGAGCAGTCCTGCTAGGCCACAGAGGAGGACTTTGCAGCCAGTCCTGAAGATACCTGATAAAACAGGGTCAGATGAAAGGGGAGGAAGTCCTCCCCAATCAGTGGACTTGGAAAGGAGCAGGGAGGAGATGAGGGAAAGAGGGTGGGATTGAGAGGGAATGAAGGAGCTGGGATACAGAGTTAATAAAAGGTAACTAATAATAAAAATAAATAAAATAAATAAAAACAAAACCAATAAAAGAAGCGTACTACATAATAATTAACAGTGTTGCCATAATTTCCCTCCACTGTGACTTTTCTAATGGTGAATTGAAGGTATGAGGATGATAGAGAGAAAAGATCAGCTAGTAGGAAGAGACAGTCTACAAAGATGAGAAAAGCTTGAAGACAACCTCAGACAGTTTGTAGGTCAACTGGCATTGTTAAGGCCAATATATAAATGGATCCTTTTCATCTCCCTTGGAATCACAAAGACAACAAATAAAGAAGACTTCGCCCAAATTAACCAGTGAAGGAAGGCTTATTCCTAACCCCCTCCCCAATAAAAAGTGGCTGATCAATTCCCAAGTCAACTCCTTAGATTAGAAAAATTCATGAAAATATTAATATGCATAGAGTAAAAGAATTGAGGTAGATGGATAGGCTAATGAATGTAAAGAATATTTAAACTTTAGCAAAAATATGTGTGTTTGTTATGTTCTCTCTCTCTCTCTCTCTGTGTGTGTGTGTGTGTGAGAGAGAGAGAGAGAGAGAGAGAGAGAGAGCACAGTCCTACCATGGCACAAATGCAGAGGTAAAAGGACAACCTTGGATGCTGGTCTTCATCTTCGACCCTGTCTGAGACAGAGTTTCTTTTTATTCACTAACCACATACCAGAGAAGCTGTTCCAGGAGCTTTCTGGGATTCTCCTGTCTCTTCCTCCCATCTCAGTGTAATCACACTGAAATTAGGGATGTGTGCTGGCATGTCTGGCTTTCTGTAGAGTGTAGACATCAGACTCAGGTCTTGCTCATGCACAGCAAACACTTTACTCACTGAGACATTCTCCAGGCTTTGTTTCTTTTACGAATCTTTTTTTCTAGTTATCCTCATGGTGATTTTCAACTGTCCACAGATGCTATTACAAGAAAGTCAAGTGTTGACGAGTTGTCATGGCAGTCATCATATCTATCAGGTTTTGGCTAACATACTGGACGAGTGACCTTTGTCCCACAGGTATCCTGTCCTCTATGACTAACAAGTTTAGAATGGGGTAGAAATTTAGGTAGATGATTAGAGAGAATACACCAAATCACAAAATAATATTTATGACTTGAGTTTCTCTCAGGGGAAAAACCTTTCTATTTACCTTTTGTGGGTAAAGAACATGATACAGAGAGCTGATACAGAATTCAAAGCTTGCTGATGAACATGTTCTCAGGTTGATGACTCTAGATCTCTTCTGAAAAGTTACGAATAGTTTTAAACTACTTCCCTATTATCAGAGTGGTTGGCTCTAAGCCTCTAAGTCAAATAGTTACTAGTACTGATTTGTAAAAGAATATGCCTTGAAAATTATTCACAAGCTTAATTTTCTAAATAGCAGCTCTCCACTATGCGCCGATTGATTTGTGACTGGTTATAAGAGATCCACCAGAGAAAGGCACATTAATCCCAGATAGAGTTTACAAAAAGAATCCTGACCACAGCTCAGTGTTTTTCAAAAGAAGAATGCCATGAAGCGCACTATCGCTTAATGAGTACCCCAACAGCTCCTTTAGCTACTGTTCTCTTCTCTACCCGCACTAAAGCTTCCTCTACATCAATCCTTCAATTATAACCACATGCCCTTGGATGTATTACCATTTTTATTAAGTATTTTCATGATTCCATTTAGAAGGAAAATGAATTATTTCAGAGGAAAGAAAAATAGAACGGGTACATCAAACATCCAATATTGCAACTTCCAGCGACTCCAAATACATTATAAGGGTTTTGTATACCACCCAAATCCCTACTACTACTTAGAATATTTTCTAGTTTGAAATATTTCTACAGCTCAGAATGGACCTCATGAACAAAATATATTCGCTGATTGTGTTCATAATAATTGTAGCAACAGGAAAAATATAAAAATCTGAAGTCTTTGAGAACTCTGCCTGAAAGAGAGCTATTTTAGCATCTACTAGGAATTAATACTTCTTCCTTTGAAGGAGTCATTGTAGCTCACACAAAAAGGAAGTTTAAGTGAGAAAATTGAGGCAAAATAATTATAATATTTTTAATAACTATCTTAATGAAAAGTCTCATTTCATACATCAGTTTCATGCTTATTAGAGTAGATTTGAAGGAGACAGAGGGAGGGAAGAAGAGAGTGAGACAGAGAGAGGAAGAATACTTATTATACTTGTGTTTATTTGTGTGTTAAACAGCAATGATAGAAATAAGGGGAGCAGGGCTAGAGAAATGGCTGTTCTTGCAGAACCAACTGTAGTTGGGTTCCCAGAACCCACACCATACACCTCACAGCTGCCTGTAACTCTTGTTCCAGCATACCTAATACCCTCTTCTGTGTCCAGTAGGTACCAGCACATACATGATGCATGTACACGCACACACAAAATAAAATGGATAAGTAGAAACATCCATAGTCACTATTATTTCCCCACTTGGTTAATTACTGGAGTTTTAGTATGTGGTTTTAAATCACATTAAACTCTATATAAGTATATATTAAAGGAATGCTCAATAAGGTTTAAATGCTAACATTTTATTCAAATCTGAGGAAGCATTAGAGCCCACTCTCAAGTGGCATTGTCAACTAAAACACTACCAGTAATGGAAAGACTTTATGTAGGAATTCGCTCTAGCAATGAGATGCTCAGAAATCTGTGGCTGACCACTTAATACATGGAAGAACCAGGGGGTCTCAAGTATGTCTCAGTACAAGTCAGAACATCCGAGAAGCAGGTGCCCTGAGGGGTACCTCTCAAAAGTGTGAGAACTTGACCGGCTGCTTAGGTGAGCTCTGGAGGAGAAAGCCTTGAGACCCCAGGGTTCGAAGAGATATGGGAAGTGAGAGTAGGAGACCCAGCTTCAGAAGACAGGAGAATAGTGAGGTTCATGTACACCACCCTGCGTTTCCCATCAGGCTCCCCGTGTTTGTGCGGTGCCCACCTGCGAGGAGTGAGGGTGGATTATCCGTTCTGGATCACCGGTCCAAATGCTAAGTCTCTTCTAGAAAAACCCTTGATGACACAACCAGAAATAAGGTCATACAGACACTTTAGGAATTTCTTTGTCAAGTCAAATAGAAGCTCAAAATTCAGCAACAAAAAGGGATTTTCTTTTTTATTTTAACATTTGAACTGTGTAGAGTTTTATTTTTTTTTGATGAGTCTTTTTTTGTTAATTACACTTTATTCATTTTGTATCCCCCCATAAGCCCTTCCCTCCTCCCCCTCCTGCTCCCACCCTACCTCCCCTTTCTGCATGCATGCTCCTCCCCACATCCACTGATGGGGGAGGTCCTCCTCTCCTTCCTTCTGATCTTAGTCTATCAGATCACATCAGGAATGGCTGCATTGTCTTCTTCTGTGGCCTGGTAAGGCTGCTCCCCCCCAGGGGGAGGTGATCAAAGAGCAGGCCAATCAGTTTATGTCAGAAGCAGTCCCTCTTCCCATCACTATGTAACCCTCTTGGACACTAAACTGCCATGGGCTAAATCTGTGCAGGGGTTCTAGGTTATCTCCATGAATAGTCCTTGGTTGGAGTAAGAGTCTTTGGGAAGTTCCTTGTGTTCAAATTTTCTTGTTCTGTTGCTCTCCTTGTGGAGTTTCTGTCCTCTCCAGCTCTTGCTATTTCCCACTTCTTACATAAAATTCCATTCACTCTGCCTGCCAGTTGGCCATCAGGCTCAGCATCTGTTTTGATAGTCTGCAGCACAGAGGATTTCAGAGGCCCTCTGTGGTAGGTTCCTAGTTTGTTTCCTGTTTTCTTCTGGCTTTCAGAGGCCCTCTGTAGCAGGTTCCTAGGTTGTTTCCTGTTTTCTTCTTCTTCTGATGTCCATCCTCTTTGCCTTTCAGGATGGGGATTGAACGTTTTAGTTAGGGTCCTCTCTTTTGCTTAGTTTCTTTAGATGTACCAATTTTAGTGGGTTTATCCTATGTTGTATGTTTATATGAGTGAGTATATACCGTGTGGTGTGTGTCTTTTTGCTTCTGGGACAACTCACTCAGGATGATCTTTTCCAGGTCCCACCATTTATCTGCAAATTTCATGATTTCCTTATTTTTCATTGCTGAGTAATACTGTATAGATGTACCACAGTTTCTGCATCCATTCTTCAGGTGAGGGGCATCTGGGCTGTTTCCAGCTTCTGGCTATTACAAATAAAGCAGCTACAAACATGGTTGAGCAAATGTCCTTTTTGTGTACTTGAACCTCTTAAAAAATGGGGAACAGAGCTAAACAGAGAACTCTCTGTAGAGGAATATTGAATGGCAGAGAAGCATTTAAAGAAATGCTCAACCTCATTAGCCATTAGGGAAATGCAAATCAAAACAACCCTGAGATTTCACCTTACACCCATCAGAATGGCCAAGATGAAAAACTCAAGTGACAACACATGCTGGAGAGGTTGTGGAGAAAGGGGAACCCTCCTCCACTGCTGGTGGGAATGTAAACTTGTACAGCCACTCTGGAAATCAATCTGGCACTTTTTCAGACAACTAGGAATAGCCCTTCCTCAAGATCCAGCCATACCACTCCTAGGCATATATACAAAAGGGGATTTTCAATGTCTTCATGGTCCTAATAATTTAGTAGTCATGTACGCAACAGCACATTCTTTAGCACAGCAGTCCTTACAAAATTTTGCATGTAACTATATATAATTCTCTATAAAATTCTCTATATTACATATATGTACATATATGTACATATATAATTATATATATATAATTGATAAATCAGTAGAATTTCGATTTAGGCAAACATATTCAGCAATTAACAAGCATCCTTTTCTACAAATTATGCCAGAAATTGGGGCTCCTGGGGGTACAATGTAAAGGAGATAGCAAAAGTAAATAAAATCTAAAGGTTATTTCCTTCTTAATAGGTTTCATAAGGTATATTTATATGCTGATTTATTGGGAGTGACCTGGATGCAGGGAATAAGTGCCCGTAATCTGAGAGGAGATCATTAGTACTTTCCCATTTTTTGCAGAGACTGGAAAAGTGAGAATAGGCCAAGGGAGGTTCTACCATCATATGTATGCACTAAGGGACAGAGCAGTAGGGAGCACAGTCTAGAAGGACAATATAATTCAAGAGTATGCAAAGTCGCAAGAAGTGAACTTTCGATTGTATTGAAGATTTAATTTATTTATAATGGGGGCCATTGGGAAGTGTAAGCATGGAGTGATGTGGTTATCAATGAACTGGTCAACAAGGACTATTGCCTCTAATTACTACAGAGCAGTTCACCTTACACCTTGTAGCTTACTTGTGACTCTCCTCCACAATCATGTGTTGATTTAAACTGCTACCAATATCCACTAGGAAAGCCAGTGTCGCCTCTGAGAAGGATTTTATAAGAAAACACATTGCTTATTTGCTAGAACAGAGAAAGAACAGGCTGATAATTTGACAGGTCTGTGACTAGTGGAGGCAGCTGCAAGCCGAGCACGAGTCTAAGGAATACACAGTATGGATTGAACTTGAAGTCATACATCTGTACCCCACCTTGCTGTACACACAAGGCACAATCTACATCAGAGGATTCACCTACAAAACCAAAGATGACCCTCTCTAGCTTGCAGTCACTGGCTTAGATTTTGGCATGCACTTCTGCTTGGAGCAGATTCCTTGTCTAAGCCATCTACACTGCGACCAGCTGTGGCCCTTACGAGTTCCTGAAGGCAGTGTGGGTTGAGTCCACAGCCAATTTATCAACATTGATGGGTTGCTCCAATTTCAGGCCGACCGTCACTCTCTGGCTGATTCATACAGCTAGCAAGCAATTAGCTAGGCTCTCTCAGAAGCACTTCCACCAGACAGAGCAGCAAGAACTTCCTAAGAAGACTTAAAGAGTTCCTTGGGAGATGAAACACATCAGCGGACGTAATCATCCTGGGCTTGATTGCTGCAGGAAGAGGGAGTTGGGGATGTGAGCCCATCAGCTGGTGACCAGAGGGCAATTTTGTTCCCCGACAGTGTCGATTTTAACTTCCTACAAGTTGCTGATGTCGGCAGCTGCGATGTTTGTAGTAGGAGTCTATTTTGGGTCAGTGATTTAGGAGACAACGGTAGCTATGAAGTGCTTCAAAGCCAATTTGGAGAATTCTGGGGATTTGACTTGGATCATGTTCTATTGATATAACCTGTCTTGCCAATATTTTCATTACAAAGGAAAGGCCTGAACCCACATTCTCTTGGGTTTTTCCTGCCTGATGAATGCACATTTGGTCTGAATCCTGTGCGGAAGGTGTGAGGGGTTGTTATATGAAGGATCTACGGTAAAAAGCTAGGAGTTCTGGAGTGACCCAGATTTCCATTTTCAGTGACATGATTCATAAAAATAGGAACGTAAGACCAGTGTGTAATAATGGGGAATTTCTATGTAAAAAAAAGTCAAACCAAAGGGCTCAGAGACAAGCTAAACTGCTGGTTCTGATCACTATTTTCACCTGCCTGTTAAAGGCCACTCAATTTTTCTAACCCCTAAACCTTGACCTCTGACTCTCAGCCAATGGAGACCAAAAGGCAAAGGAGAGTGTGGCTGGGAGTGTGGTTGTCCAGGTGGACTGTGAGGTAAGTCATTCCTCTTGTATGGCCACAGGTACCCCTATATGGCCCTCTCTACACTAAAGGTACTTTCTGCAGGTGTCACTCACTAAACGTTCATCACTTTTCAGGCCTGAAGCTGCTTGCTTCAATTCCTTCACATGCCTTTAAAACAGTCCATTAGTAAGCTTTCTTCTGTCACTGCATTGATGTCATCTGTTTATATTCATCAATATAAATTCATGTGCATGAGGAGTCTGTGATTCATTTTTAAAAAGAAGAGTTATATTTATGACCCTCCCAAACTTAATATCCATTTTGTGAAAAACCAACCCTGAGTTACAACTTAAACACATTAAGCAAAGTAGCTAGAACATGAGTAATGTCTGGCTTCGAACATGAGATTTCAGGAAATGTTAAGTGCTATTACTGGGATTGCTCAGTCCTTTGCTAACTTTTCATATAGAAAATGTTATACTATGAATTGTAAAAAGTAGAAAATACTTGAGGATACATTAGTCATTTATGTATGGATAGTTATTACAAAATAAATAAAAATCCATCTGTCTTGATTTTTGCATTTAACTCTTTCAGCACAGACTTAGCCAGAATTTGCCTTTATGTGTATATTGAGATAATGGAGGGGAAGGGGAGAAAATAAATATAATTCACAAGAACAGATTGTCAAATTGTTAACATACAAGTTGAAGTACATGTGAACCTTAGCATGGATGAAATTACTATGTATTTTAGTTTAATTCCATTGATAAGCAGAGACCACTGTGTAAAGTAATTTTGTAACACTTAAAGTATATTAAGTTTCCTTTATCATTTACTATGTTTTTAAGGAAGAAGTCAGTCTGCCTTCTCTACTCTATTTAAGGCCAAAGAAACTGTGCCTTCAATATATTTCTCCTATCTTTATTTGTTTCGCTTTTGGTAGACAGAAAGAGAATCTGACAAGTAAGTGTACATTTCTTCTATACTTGAGTGCTACAATACAGAGAACAATAATGCATCAATTAACTTTAATTACCCTCTGGCTTGTCTCCTCTGATACCTGCCACTGTCAGCAGTGTGCTTTTATGAATAGCCTCCTGACAGGGGAAACCTCTGAAGGTCTATAACTCCTTCCACAATCTCTGCCCAGGGTCTCACAAAGAAAATCATTTAATATTCTTGTATGTTGCCTCCTTTCTCCAATAATCTCAGAAGTCAGATCTCATCATTTATAACTAGATATTAAAGATAACCACAGAGTCAAGAGTGTGAAATCCCCCAGAACAGAGAAACGGGCTATCACTGTCCAAGTAAAGAGCCATGTATGCCATTGACTTTTACATTCGCACTAAACTGAGTTTCAGAAGTAAGAGTCCCTGATGTGGGAGGGTTATCAATTTCTAGCAGGGGAGAAACAGTCAGGAAAGTGTGCTTGCCCATGTGCAAAAAGTCAGTTGAATAGGCGCCAAGCTATTTCACTTAGCACAAATAGACAGGAGTCTACAGTTAGGCCTAAACAATGTGTTAGTCTACATTAAAATGTCCACATCCTAGGAATCGTATCTCTTGTAAGGTAAACTTTAAGTACTGTAGACATGGCATTAATTCTTCATCTGTTGAACTTTTCCAAGATGGCAAGTTCTCAAGATTAGCCTCTCCAGAGATATACCATAAGGTCACTGAAGTCTACAGCGACCTGTAATGCTGTGGCCATCAGGGTAGAGAATACTTTGTGGACTCTACTCCAGTTCCTTTGCCATGCTTTGTTTTCTCTGCCTTGCTGCTGCTAGACTGCATTCACGATGTTAATTATCATCAATCAGTCAGTCAATCAAAAATCAAAAGTCAAAACATGTTCCTTAAATTCCTTTATGTGTAATCAACACTACCAGTTGCCTTTATCCAAGATTTCCATTCTAACTATCGGTCCTTCATATGAACTACAGATAATAACTATAAAATATAGCATTTAAGAAACTAGATTCTAATAAATTTACTGATAGTATGCTGTCATAGCATACTTTTTAATAATGTTGACAATAAGGAGACGACAGGGTCAGCAGTGCAGCCTTTGTATGATTTTAGACTGGTTCTTTCAGTGTTGAACATCTTCTGAAGTGATGGTCGTATACATTAGATTTGTCTTAGCTACCTGTGGTGGTGAGGCTTTGGGCTGGCAGGTTTATATTCCTTTTCTTATTCAATCAGCTTTTGTTTGAGGTGGGCTTGTTATTAGTGTGGTCAAGGTGTCACAACTAGAGTCTTCAGGGAAGATGGAAGTTACGTTGAGGAATTGCCTTCTCCAGATTGAGCCACGGGGGTGTTTCCTTTTTATTGATTTATTATTTATTACAATTTATTCACATTGTATCCCTGCTGTAGCCCCCCTTTCTTCCTTTCAATCCCATCCTCCCTTCCTCTTCTCCCACTATGCCCCTCCCCTAGTCCACTGATAGAGGAGGTCCTTCTCCCCTCCCATCTGACTCTAGCCTATCAGGTCTAGTAAGAACTGGCTGCATTGTCTTCCTCTGTAGTCAGGCAAGGATGCCCACCTCCTGGGGGAGTGGTCAAAGAGCCAGCCACTAAGTCCACGTCAGAGACAATCCCTACTCCTCTTACCAGGGTACCCATATGGAGACTGAGCTGCCTATGGTCTACATCTGAGCAGGAGGTCTAGGCCCTCTCCATGCATGGTCCTTGGTTGGCACATCATTCTCTGCAGGGCCCCCTGGGCACAGGTTTTTTGGCTCTGTTGGTCTCCTTGTGGAACTCCTGTCCCTTCCAGGTCTGTCTATCTCCCCTTTCTTCCATGAGATTCCCTGCGTTCTGCCCAAAGTTTGGCTACGAGTCTCAGTATCTGCTATTTCTTGATTGATGATTGAAGGCAGTGAGAGCAACCCACTGCAGACAGTGTCACTTACCTGGTTGTATAAGAAAGCAGTCTGAAAAAGCTATGGAGATCAAGCCAATAATTAACATTCTATATAGCACTTGCTTTAGCTCATGCCTTGTGCTCCTGAATTGGTTTCCATTTATAATGGATTATAACCTATAAGTTGAAATGTGCCCTTCTTTCTCCAAATTGCTTTTTGGTGAATATTTTACCACAGCTACCAACAAATACAGACAACAAAATAAAACTTTTCCTACCTACCCACAGTTGTAGACTTTTGGGCTCTGGTAATGTTAACATTTGAATGAGGAAGAATAGCCTCACTTTCTCTTGTTGGGATTTGAACACTTGGCCCTTACTTGCTGAGACTGTTAGGGAGACTGTAGAAACTTTGGAAAATAGGGCCAAGCTGGAAGACATAGACCACTGGATGTGAACATCCAGGTTATAGCCTAGACCTACTTCTAGCCCTCTCTCTGCTAACGAATTCACCAAGATGTGACTAGCCAGGTGCTGGTTTTCAGTCTTACAAATGGAGCTGTCACAGGTACACGGCCACCCCATCATGATGGACGGTATTTCCGCAAACTGTGTGCCAAAATAAGTCTGCCTCCCTTAAGTTGCTTCAATGATGCATTTTGTCATAGGAACAAGAAAGTGATACAGGTCCTTTCCCAGTTTGATGGTTTTTTGGGTATTAGAAACAAAGCAAACTGATTCCGCCTCTTCACTAAGATGAATCTATAACTTAATGCCATTAATAGTTTAATACTCATTAGGAGCTTGATGTGTTACTATTCAGCAACATTGTATATCTTTTTTCTTTTTTAAAAATTTTTATTAATTACACTTTATTCACTTTGTGTCCCCCCCTGTGGTTCCCTCCCTCCTCCCATCCCAATCCCTCCCTTCCTCCACCCTCTGCATGCATGCCCCTCCCCAAGTCCACTGATAGGGGAGGTCTTCTTTTCCTCCCTTCTGATCCTAGTCTATTAGGTCTCATCAGGAGCGGCTGAGTTGTCTTCTTCTGTGGCCTGGTAATTCTGCTTCCCCCTCAGGGGGAGGTAATTAAAGAGCAGGATAATCAGTTCATGTCAGAGACAGTCACTGTTCCTATTACAATGGAACCCACTTGGATACTGAACTGCCATGGGCTACATCTGTGCAGGGATCTTAGGTTATCTCCATGCATAGTCCTTGATTGGAGTATCAGTCTCAGGAAAGAGCCCTGTGCTCAGACTTTTTGGTTCTGTTGCTGTCCTTGTGGAGTTCCTGTCCTCTCCAGCTCTTACTGTTTCCCACTTCTTTCATAGGATTCCCTGCACTCTGCCCAAAGGTTGCCCATAAGTCTCAGCATCTGCATTGATAGTCTTCAGGGCAGAGCCTTTCAGAGGTCCTCTGTGGAAGGCTTCTGACTTGTTCCCTATTTTCTCCTTCTTCTGATGTCCATCCTCTTTTCCTTTCTGGATAGGAATTGAACATTTAACAAGAGTCCTCCCTCTTATAGCAGCCTTATTTGTAATAGCCAAAAGCTGGAAACAGCCCAGATGCCCCTCAATGGAGGAATGGATACATCTACACAATGTAATATTACTCAGCAATAAAAAAAAACAAGGAAATCATGAAATTTGCAGGTAAATGGTAGGATCTGGAGAAGATCATCCTGAGTGAGCTGTCCCAGAAGCAGAAAGATGCACACAGTATGTACTCACTCATATAGACATATAACATAGGATAAACCTACTAAAATCTGTACACCTAAAGAAACATTGTATATCTTGAAAAGAATTTGTATGAGAAGAAAGGTTGACCTCAATAAAATCACATATAGTAGAAATGTTCCAGGCACTATGACACTGTGGGAATCAACCTGGATGAAGAGAAACTCTGTGGCTTCCTTTCAGTCATTCAAGGTTGATAAAAACTAAGGTCATTAAACCTGCCATCACATGCTTCAATACAACTTTGCACCACTTACATTCTTTGAGGAATTAGATGAGTTTGTAATCACCATGTGCCCAATCAAAAAAATGAAAAAAACAATAGTTATGCTATATCTCAGGCTTATAATATAAAGCAAGTGAGTTGTTACCTATGAAGTCCTACCACGTGTAAAGGCTGTGTGTTTGACCTGAAAAGGGTTCACAGGAAAATGGAGGAATAGTTTATTTTTTGGGCACTGTGACCTTTCTTGCTAATGGGAAGAGTTTTGCTTTTGTTTAGCAACAAAGAAGAGATTTTGGCTAGTTTTACCTAGTTAAATAAATATCACAAAGCTGTTCTTCTTATGTTTAAAAACTCTGGTGTTATAAATGGTCATAAACTCTAGTTATTAAGCAGCAGATGTGACAATTATTCCTAAAAGTTCACAGAATCAGCAGAGTCTCCAGCTCCTTTGTGCAGGAGCCATTGATACAACCATTCCACGCAGTGGGCTTTCTTACACTTTGTAAACAGTTCTTTGTTACATTTCTTGGAGATTAACCTATAAATGTACCGGCAGAAATACTTCATGCACCAATCATAATTTTAATGACCCACCAGCAGAAGCTTTTCTCAGATGTTAAGCGATCTGAGACCTCTGACCCACAAAGTTAACTAACTGTGGATTATGAGGCACACAAAAAAAAAAGTTCTACACAATATTTTATAAGACAAGGAGATCTGAAGTGACTCACTGAGAAGGATGCATTTGCCTCTTCAGTATCTGAGCAGCTGTCGGGGCTGGTGGAGTAACAGAACAGGCACTCACCTCAAAACCTCACCTGGACCTAGCACAAATCATCTCTGTCTGGCATGGTGAAGGACACTGCAGAAGGGTAACGGATAACTCCAGCTCTAGCTACAGGTTCATGTCTGGCCACCTGGAGGTGGTATGATCTAGCCTCACTGGAAAACACAGGTGGATGCAACAGGGAGCTTGTCCTGTCACTGGTCTTGTCACGCAGGACAGGTAGAAAGAAAAGGGTGAAGGTGACAGCTGTTTAATCACATGCTGGCTCTTAGGACTTCTGCTCCTATTTTAATGGCCCATGTCAATCCTGTGGTAACATCTCACTTTAAAAAGAAGCCGAGAGAGGACGCTTTATTTTTGTCCCATAAGAAAGCAAGCTAAAATGAAACAAACAAACAAACCAACCAATAAATGTTGGATGGCATCCTCATGGCAGGAACAATAAATGAACTATTTTTAAATGTGTTTCTTTACAAGATTTTCTTCGCTAGGACCAGAAAACACATAATATTCCCAAGAACTTCATGTTCCTCATGAAACAAAGCAAAGAAAAACACATAAAAGAATTTCTTTTACATCAAAGCATCTCATTCATGTTTAGAAGGCCACAGCGCCCAAGGCAAGAATAGGTGACAAAACATTGCCCACAAGTATACAGTTGGCTTGTCCTCATTTGCCCCTTAATGAACCATCTTAAAATTTCACTCATTTAAACAAACACCTTTGATTCATTCAGGATCAGTTTGGGTGGGGCCAGTTGGACATTCTTCTGTTAATCTCATTGGTTCATTTACTTGGCAATAGGAATGATTGGAAAGATGGTCACTCTCGCTCTTGTCACAGCATACAGCAGGCTTGCTTTCTCCAGGATTTTTTTCCCTCAGGACGTGTAGTCTGGGAGTGGAGGAAAATAATAGAAGCCAGAAGCCTTCTTGAAACCAAAGATCCTGCTAAGCCAAAGCACTGATATAGGGAGCTCTGCTAAGGGAAAGAAAAACAGATTCCTCATAGCAGCACACACCGTGATCCAGTGATGAAAGAATTGTTGACCCATATCTGCCAACAGTGCATCCCACTTGCTGAGAATAGGAAGTGCCAATGGGATTTATGGACCATGAATTGAATAATAGATGTAGCCCCCGCCCCCCTGCCGGAGACAACACTGCCATTTTTATAGATGTTTTTCAATGGGTGCGATTTCATTACAGATGTTTTTCAATGGGTGCGATTTCATTACAGAGACCATGGTCTGTAATATAACTAGAAAGTGTGATATCCATTTGTAGGAAGTGAGGAAACGTTCTGTTGCCTTCATGTACCTGGCCACTCAGTGGACTACCATCAGAGTGGTTCTAGCCACCTGGTCAGGTAGCAGATAAGTGACCATCTCTTTCTAATGTTTAATTCTTCTCTCTTTTTATAATACTGCATTTATTTCCTCTAGTAAAATCATGCCCAAACAAAAAATCTCATGGTCGTAAAATGAGAAGAAGCCCTCCATTCCAATACAAACTTTGATGTATGCCACTTCTGACAAGGAGTTATATTGTGAACATTGCTTTATTAGGCTTGACACCCACAGTGATCATGTGAATAAGAAAGTACAGCAGTTTTGCAATGACTTCACCTGAACAAACATATGTGAATTCAAAACCATCTCTGCTAATCTTGGCCAACTGTGCTCATCCAACCTTCTGGTCTCACCTTGCTCTGTTACAGCTGGTAAACTAAGGACGGAGGACTTAAGCAGACATGACAAGGAGAGCATGTTTAAGAGGGTTCTCTCTTAGAAAACAGTAAACCTTCGCCAAACATGGCAAGGCCAGCTTCACTGGAGGGCTCAGAATAATTGACAATGAAAGGAATGCACAACAGGGAGGTAAACAGCGACGTTCAGACAGACTTTGGATTTTAGCGAGACTTCGTTTTGAAGAAGTGTGAACTGAAAACTGACATAGGCAGATTTTCATTTGAACATGACCAAGTAGGTGGAGGATAGATTCTACCAGGTCAAGATGAAAGCAGGACGATCTAGACAATCTATATACTAAAATCCTGAAGAGAGGTGCTCATCCCTGGGACTGTAGCAGAAGCGATAAAACTTTATAGTATAGACACAGGGCAGGGGGGAATATCAGTCATGACTCCTACAGGAATAACGCAGAGATCTTGGGCAGTGTGGCCTTAGCGGGCAACTATGGAAGGAAGGTAGTCCAGAGACAAAGGATTAAAGTGGATGGCATTGGATGGGGACTGGGAGAGGGATGGTGAGGATGCTGAAATATATCCAGCATAGGTGAAATATCTGCCCAGCCCAAGGTAGATAAAGCAATTATAAAACCTAACAGGTGTCAGTGTCTTATTATTTGTGATAGCAGGTTAAATAAAATTACCACAATAATATCAGGGCTAATAATAAATAACATCATATAGCCCAACACTTTTATTAATTTACAACAACAGTGCATGAGAAAATTTCTAAAGTAAACTTATGTTCCCTTATTTTCTAAGACAGAGGAGAGAAATTTTACAAATCAGAATGTCCTCAGCACAGTTTGTTTAATACACTGAATTATAGAAATATATATATATATTTCTCTCTCTATATATATATATATATAGAGAGAGAGAGAGAGAACTACTATGCACAGTACTTTACTAAAAAACTTAAAAGAAAATGTCTCTTAATAATTGTAAGATTGACAGCCACATACTCAAAATATTCAAACAAATCAAGTATGTGCATTAGTTTTTCCTTGATTGGACTGCATTAATTTTCCATAGCAGTATAACAACCAACCAAAACAAACAAACAAATAAACAAACAAACAAAAAACAGCAGCTTAAAGCAAGTTTTGATGGCTAGCTTAGAGCTTTATAGGTTAAAAAGACTGGCTTCTTGTTTGAGGCCTCAGAAAGATGAAATCACAGAGCCACTCAGTGTGCCTTCCTCTGCAGATGTAACCAGGCAATGATCCCTTTCCAAACATTTTTATTGTAGGAACAGTCCATGTCCTTCTTTCTGGAAGCCATTATCCTTAGTCTGTGTCCTGTTAGATGCTGACAAGAGACCACTTACAATTCCTGGAGGCTAGTGCCAGCTCCCTGCCGAGATCCCATGGAAGCTATCTTATTATTGCAGTTTCTTTCCTCAGGAAGGGCCCCATTCATCTAAGCCTTACCTCACAGATTAGATTCATCTAAGACTGTTTTTTTTTCTAATTCATATTCCACTCGTTCTATAACCTTAACATCATCTGCAAAATTCATTGATTGTTTTAGCCATTGTAATCTAATGTTCTTATCCACAGTCCACTAAGCCAAGGGGATGAGAATCTACAGGACAGGAAGACTACATAGTGGGAGGGGCAAAAATAGGAACCCCTTGAGGGTTCTTCTGACCACAGATGTGTTATCAAAGAAGTTGCTGTTACTGTGTCAACTTTGTAGCTGTTTCTAAGAGCCTATTATATAATCTCTAGGGCAATATAGATGTCAGGGAGAAAAGCAATTCTAAGAGAATTAGAGCCTCAAAATAGATACTTTAATAGAGTAAGTGAAACTTCTGGCCAGAACACAAATTTGCATTGCCGCTAACTCCTAAGTGTGTGATCTAGGTATAATTTACATCATAAAATAGACTAATGTATGCTCCATCTGTATAAAGCTTCTAGAAATATTTAAAAATTTGTATAAACCATAGTTCAGTATTGTAGCTTCGGTGTACAGAAATGGGAAAATAGGAAGATAATATGAGTCAGAATTTGATCTTCCCCACAGGTCCTGTGTTGTGTCTCAGCACGACTCACACATGATCCCTACTTTAATGGTTCTTTTATTTAGGGTAGTGTAGCATCCACAGTTTAACTTCTCCCTGGAACTTGACTTCTCTGAATCTACAGATGGGTGTGGCCCCTATTAAAGGATCTTGCACATGAAAGTAAGATGGTCAGAATATGCCTCCATGCACACGGCTTGGGGTTGGCACTCTTAAGCCTGAACAAAGTTTCAACAAAATGATTTAGACTTGAGATGATTAGGATTTATGTCATTGGGCATTTGCCGTTCCCTGGCTTAAAGGAAATTGGAATGCTGAGAGACAGTGTTGGAGAGGGGCCTCTCTATCACCCCCAGGTTCCCTTGTAAAATTTATCCTGCCCCAATCCCAGGGTGTGGGAGATTCCTCTGGCTTCGGAGAAGTTTGCAGCATGGTCTGGTTTCCATCTTGCATGTTTATTAACTCCTGTGGCTGTTGAAAGCAGAGCTGTGCAGTAGGCTCTGTGGAAAGCCCACAACCCAACCACGAATGTGTGCCAGAAGACCCCCCACAAATGTTGTGACTTTGTTGTTCAATATTTGCCAAATCAGATAAAATTCACCTAAGGAAAATCACCAAGAAAAAAAAAAAAAACTCACGGAGGCTTTCAGGCAGGGAACACACACAGCAATCAATCAGCCTTTGTATTGGCAGCTACTTATTCTTATGCCCTAAGGTATTAATGAGTTGCAGGGAGATTGTGAATTTTCAGTTCTGATAATAGAGTATCCCACTATGATATTTTTTTTTCTTTTTTTCACAGTCAAATGCAACAGGTCCCTAGAAAGTCACATCCCCCCAAAAAATGGTTACTGCTTCTACAAATATTATGGTCTCTGGTGTTTTTTTCCCGAGAAATTATTGAATGCACCTCCAATCTGAAACAAATTACAAACTTATTACAAAGCACAGCTAGTTCAGAAGATGTTCTTCTGTATGACTTGATGAGGATTGCATGGTGACACTTAAAGAAGTGAATCTAAAGACTTAGACTAAGGTCTGAGGGAACTGTTTAGATGTCCATTTTCTTGCAAAAACGTTCTATTATGGATTTGGGGACTTTGTTCCCTGAGTTCCTTAACGCTGGGAACATAAATTTGACTTGATAACTTTTGTTCCCATCCACAACCAGCTCCATTAAGCCACATCACCTCTACTTTGGAATACTAAACTGATTCATGTCAAGCTCTGCCTGGCACCGAAATACAGCCCTTTATTAATTTCTTAATGCAACATGATCATTTACATTAAGGTCGTGATGACATTTCTATCCAGAGAGAGTGGAAAATAACATATTTGTTTGTTTATTATTTGGCTTTCTTACATAATTGTGCTCTGCTTTTCAGGGAGAAATGTGACTTCCATCTTCAGTTCCATTACGTTGATAGCCTCAGTGCCACACATTGATGGCAGGGAGCTTTGGCAGAGATCACATTCTGTTAACTGATAGGCTAGTCTGTCTTGTCACAAATTAGAACGCTGGTGTTTGGAGAAGCTTTAAACCTTATTTACATATTTGCCTCTGCCAACTGTAAATTTCCCTTTTACCGCTGTTGGCCTTATGGGGCTGTAAACATTAGCCATTTGCTCCTTGAATGTCCACCCTCAAGAAGAAATATTGAAGTAACAAATGAAGCCTTGATTCTGTAATGCTTTGAAAGATTTCAGATCCTCCAAAGGATCCATTTTCACAGTAGATGTCCATTTGATTATTTTCTTTTTAATTCAGCTCTTTTTTTTCCCCAGAAGATTCTTTCTAGCTATTTATAATTGAGGGGAGAGGTGCAAAATGCTTTTTTTCTCACACAGCCTACCTTGCAAAGGCAAACCATATGTTGTTATCTGTTTTCTTATGGATTTTGTATTGCGAATACCATATGCCTCCATTGATTGATCTCACCCCAAGAGTGAGCTAAGGATACATATATTTTAAGTCTCCTGGTGGAAATAAGATATTCCTCTACTGCTCTTTTAGATTAATGTGCTCAGTGCCTTTGCTCTAATGGATGATCCATAATTTACATCAAAATTTCAATCACTTTAAATTAATATATCCATTTCCTTAATGAATCTTGTTATTAGGTTCTAGTCTAGTTTTCACAAAACAGTTTGGCATGGCTGCTTACAATTTTTTATTTTACTGAAAAATCTTAAAATAATCCACAGTGTTTTTAAAAGTTTACTTTTGTAGATTAATTAGAAAGTTGAATGAATTTTTTTGAAATAAATATACTTCATACATCTTTTCATGAAAATGTGTTCTATATTTATCGCCACATTTTGATGGCATCAGAAACATGAGCAATAAAAAAATTGCATTCTACTAACAGAGTTACATAAATATTGTGAGAGTCATCCCTGAAAATAAGCTTGTTTATTTCTTATTTGTACCCGTGAGATTTACAGAAGGAAGACACTTTAATTCTGATGGGATTTAGCAGTCAAAATTTCCTCTTTATCAGCAGAAGAGATGTCTGTGGGCATAGCAAATGAGAGTTGAAAAATGAATTTCCGTGACTTAAATTTTTTATTGTAATTGCTACATATTTAATGCTGCTCCTTAATACTAGTTTAGCTAATTGTAGATACAAATGCCAGTTATACGTTTACTTTATGGAGAAAACAAACACTGAGCAGGACTCATAATCAGGCACAGGTTGACAAAGAGAACAATGCGTCTTGTCAGGAGTCAGTTTACAAGGAATGATTGAATTTACTGTGAGCTCTGTGGCCCAGCACATGCTGCTATGAGGTAGATAAAGAGGTTCTTTTGTCCTTTGGCTGAGATGGTCTTAGCTGAGTGATTGTCATACTTAAACTGGAAGTGTGGATAGATTGGACAGGATTGTGTCCTAACACTCCTACTTTCACTTGCTGCCTCACTTCCCCTGTTACCTGGTTTACGTATTTGATTCTCTGTAGAATTTCCTGTGCATAAGGATATCAGGAGTGTATTTGTGTGTGTGTGTGTGTGTGTGTGTGTGTGTGTGTGCATGCACGCGTGCTCGTGTTGGTGTTGTTTTTGAAGTTCCAGAGCGACATCATAGCATAGGTTTGTAGATGGAGTCAGGGTAAGCTCAGAGATATTAAATCATAAATTGTCTGAATGTCACTGTCAGGCCTGGGTTTCCCATTTTTGAGGATTGGAACTAAGTCATGCTATACATTCTCTCCTACATGCTAATATATAAATATTTTTGAATGTGTTATGTGGCATATATATCCATTCATATATATACCCCCACTTACATAGTCAAGTACACAACATGCACACACATGCACATGAGCTTGCGTGTACACACATACATATATGCATGCATACATGAATGCAGATATATATATAGAGAGATAGATATATAGAAATATAGATATATTTCTCATATGTATATGCAGAGAAGAGAATGAGTGACCAACACATATTGATAAATGCTTCTTTCTCCCAGGGACTATACCAGCCACTGTGCCAATATAAGACAAAAAGACAGAAATACAGGCAGACAGAATCACTAACTCAGAAAGGCAACAACAAACATTAAACAAAAAGTAAAAGAATTGCAATATATTTTGAGTGCTGATATTAATTAAATGAACAGAAAGGCATAACTGAGGAAGAAATATATAGGGGAAATAATAATGTATTAAAAGCCTTAAAGACCTTCCCGATGGTGAGTGCTCTCTGTCACGAACAATTCCACATTTGGCTAAGGCTGAGGATCTGGCTTGCTTCCATGTATGTGGACCTATCTGCATTGCCCACGTGGCACGCTGGGGTTGGCTACCCAGAGGCTATTTAAGCTGTGGGCTGGCTTTCCCCAGGGTCAGATGATTGTTCAAGGTTCCTGAATAAACTGCATTGAAAAAAAAAAAAATAAAAGCCTTAAAGAAACCCATTCATGTGAAGAACCTCAGGAAACTGCAGCTGTGACATTCTCAGTTCTGGTTCGGATTATTTCTCCTTTAGTCTTGTGTGGCCTGAACCACAGAAGTAGTGAGGTAAATTCTACTTAGGAGGTGATAGGAGTATCTCGGAGTTTTGTTTGTTTGTTTTGTAGCAAAAAATACAATGAATTTATTATAAAAACTGAAAGGAAAATCCATTTTCAGTTTTATAACAAGGCCTGATTGCTGCTACGTAAGTAGAGGACACTTACTGTAGATGAGGTAAAAAATATTTTTTGTTGTTGTTTATTGAAATTTACCTTTTTAATTTATTCACTTTACTTCCCAATCATAGCCTCCTCCCTTGGCTCATCCTGGTCCCATCTTCCCTCTCTCTTCCTGCCTATCTTTCTCCCATAGTCCTCAAAAAGGGAGACTCCACCCACCAGGGGATGGAAGCAGACACTGAGACTCGCAGCCAAACTTCGGGCAAAGTGCAGGGATCTTATGGAAGAGTGAGGGGACAGAGGAATCTGAAGGGACAGAGCTCCACAAGAAGACTAACAGGGCACCAACCAAGGACCATGCATGGAGAAGATCCAGGCCTCCTGCTCAGATGTAGGCCATAGGCAGCTCAGTCTCCATGTGGTTCCCTAGTACAGGAAGCAGAGGCTGTCTCTGACATGGACACTGTTGCTCTTTGATCACTTTCCCTTGGCAAGGTGGCCTTGCCAGGCCATAGAGGAAGAGGATGCAGCTGGTGCTGATGAGACTTGATAGTCTGAGGTCAGCTGGTAGGGGTATTTTTTAATATGGGCCATACAGTTGTAGCGCTACGGAATCAGTACTAAGGCACAGCACAGATGCCTTTAAACTGCTGGAGTGAAGATAAGCATATACTCCTCAGGAGGAGGATAGTGTCATGACAAGACTTTTCCTCAGGAGATGCAACATACACAGCTCTCCTCACCGCAGATAGGAAGGGTGTGACAGACCAGAGTCCTGATAGCACCATAGAGATACCAACTTGGTTAAACAATGACTTTTGTTGGGGTTACTCACAGAAATACAGGAGATGGACTACTTACAGGAAAGAAATAACTTAAAGGCAACTGCATCACCAAAGCCCGCCTCAAGGTGCCAGCTCACAGAAGCCAGAGACCCAGAGTACGTTGTACACCCTCAAGGCTGCTCGAGGTTGGAAAGTGTCCTTCCCGGTGTTGTAAAGATGGTCTAAACCTCTTTCAGGCAGCCTGAAGGGTTTCTGCTTCTTCCAGGCTGCTGGTCTGGTCTCAGAATTTTCTTTGCATCTTGGCTGTCCCGAGATTGACTTTAAGCAGCCTTTTTACTGTTTACTCTCTGAAGGTAGGAGCCTAGTGAAGCTAGTCAGTTACAGGAATTTCCTGAAGCTATTTCGAGTCCTTTACCTTCTGATTTAAGGAATATCCTTTCAATATGGGATGTTTCAATATCAGAGGAAACTGTTACAAACCAAATGGGTTCGCCCACCACACACAGACACACACACACACACACACACACACACACACACTGGTGTTTCTTCATACCCTCAGCATTTGGGTTAGCTTCTGAAATTAGGGCCAACCAGTGTTTCCAAATTCACTGTTCAAAAAACCCTTAATTTTCCCTCAGTAAGTAGGGTCCATAAACTAAATGCTTCTACAGGCCAGACGGGCAACATGCAAAGAGCAAATGGATCTCATGAAGAATAAAAGAACTTGTCCCTTCTAGGGAGCATACTAGGTGAGAATGCAAGCTCTTCACTGCCAGATGCTATTGATCCCAAAGGAACCAGCCTTCCAACAACTCCTGGAAAACGTTCCTCGATTTTAAAGGCTGGAATTAATGGAAGTATTTATACTATGGAAAATACTTTGGCCTAAATTCAGACTATAAAAGCTGAGTTAAGATGACTTCTAATTTGTTTGTTATGTTTAGTGGGAGAAAGTGAGGATAAGAAAGCACAGAGGGGTGAAACAGCATAACATGTTTTCTGGAACATGGGTTTGAAGTAGAGAATGCTTAGATTTGAGCAGAGTAGAGAGTGTGGAAGTTTGAGGACCCAGTGTCATGGAGACAATAGTTAAAGCCATGAATATAGGTTAAATCCTACAGAGAAAATACGTAAAGATAAAAGAAGAGTGGATACCATAGAGGAAGGAGGAAGTGTTATGGACACAGAGAAAGAGAATTCAGTGACTGTAGAGCGATTGCCAGGGTGTGAACATTTTTGACACAGTCATCGCTCCTATGGCTTCATGTGCCACCTGCATGCTCCTCTGGCAACTAGCACCCTCTTCTCTCTTTCTTCTTCATTCAAAAATTTTCTAAAGGAATTATCGATATTGGTTGTTATGCTTCTTCCCCTTCATCTCACTTCAGTTGTAAGAATGAAGCTTTTGCACTCTTTCATTTGCCATTCATTAATGTTTTCATCAAATCAGTCTTTTGTTTGCCTCCTCTTCCGGCCTTCCTGGGTGGCACTAATGATGGAGTTTCCTAGACCTTGCCTCAATGCTGGGATTATGTTTCTTTCTCATCTGCATACATTTTCTTCATGATCTTAGACAATATAGGTTTACAATTTGAGGGTGCAATAGATCATAATGAGCAGTCATGGCTGCAGAAGTAGGAGAGACACATTTTAAGATTTCATCCACAGTTAGGATGCAGAGATTAAATCCTGGTATTAAGCTCTAAGTGTAGTTTTTATAAGGTTCTGGACATCATCCCATAACATGGTGATGTTAACATTCAGGGTGGGTCCTTTCTGCCTCACCATAACCTAGAAAATCCCAATACCCGCTTTTCCACATCTCTTCTTAATATCAAGCAGATGTGTCAATGTTCTGTATTTAGCATGTCTCCGAACATCTTTCTGGCTAAGACAAAGACAATTACCATTAGTTTTGCCAGTCAGTGTTCTCCTGAGAACAAAGAACTAATGAAAGGTAAATGTATTTATTAGAAAGTTCATCTATATGCATCTATGTACATATAGATGATACAAATATCAATGTACCCTGTTATACAAAACGAACCTCTAACTCCAAGAATGCCATTTAAAAATATTTTGTGGACTAATTTATAAGGTAGCTTCTGTAACAAAGGAACTCCCAAAATTTCACTATTTCACCAAAACAGAAGTATATTTCTTATTTGGGTGTTCATGATTAGTCAGCAGTCACCCTCCGTGTGGTGATTAAGAAACAGGACACATGTATTAATTCCATCTGCATCTGGCCTTAGAAGTCTAGCATGTGTAACACTTGGGTGAGAAATGAATACGTAGAGAAGTTAGGCTTGTTCCTGTAACAATAGCGTGCCATGTGGCACTTCTACTCATGTTCCAGAAGCAAAAATAATTCAATATTTCCACCTGGCCATGCGAGGAGCTAAGAAATGATGTGCCTGCAGATTATTTTCAAAGAAAAATAAATAAACCTTTACAAAAGGAAGAACAATGACATTGGTGGGGTAGGTTTTTGTTTGTGCTCTCTACAAATTTTGCTCCTTCCATACATCTGCTTCAATCGATTTTGTGTGCTAAGGAAAATGGCATACATGGAATGACTTATAAACAGAAGTTCAGTTTCTCATGGTCTTAGAACCAGAGAAACTCCAGATTAATTCATTATCTGGTGATGGTCTCAAACCTCATTCATGGATAATCCACCCAGCCGGGAAAGAGCAAGAGAGTGCTATGGGGTGAATTGTATGAAGACACTAACTCCTTTTTCCTGAGAGTTCTGACTACCAGTCTAACATCTGCTCAGAGACTCCACTTCTGAACACCATAACACCGGGAGTGATCATTTCAGCATATGGATTCTGGAAAGACACAGCATCCCATCTATACTAAGCCCTTACTAAATTCAAAAAAGCAACATCCTACAGAATGGGAAAAGAGCTTCACCAACCCTACATCTGACAGAGAGCTAATATCCAGAATATATAAAGAAATCTAGAAATTAGACACGAACAAACCAAATAATCAAATTAAGCTCTAAGGATACAGGATACAACAGGATACAGAACTAAACAGAATTCTCAACAGAGGTATATGGAATGGCAGAGAAACACTTTAAAAAAATGCTCAAGGTCCTTAGTCAAGGAAAAGCAAATCAAAATGATTCTGAGATTCCATCTCACACCCATTAGAATGGCTAAGATCAAAAACTGAAGTGTATTGCATTTTTACATTCCTTTTTAATTGTCTTACTTCACTCCCACCAAATGAATTATTCATAATATATATATTCATTCCTTTTAATAAATAGCTTAGCTGGAGAGATGGCTCAGTGGTTAGGAGCACTTGCTGTTCTTCCAAAGGTCTTGAGTTCAATTCCCAGCAACCGCATGGTGGCTCACAACCATCTATAATGAGATCTGGTGCCCTCTTCTGGCCTGCAGACAGAATATTGCATAAATAATAAGTCTTATTTAAAAATAAATGAATAGCTTATTTTCAGAGATGAAACCATAAATAAATGTTTTTTTAAATGAACAAATAGGTGAAAATTTTAAAATATTGTTGGATGGATAGAAGAATGGATAGATATATGGATAAATGGATGGATAGTGAGTTAGACTGGGTGACGCATTCTACTTAGCTGTGTTTCAACAGTCTGAAGGCTTGGGGCCACAGAAATTTGGCGGCAAAGATTTATTAGAAAAAATGTAAGAAAAACACCCATTTATTGACTTTGCCCTATTTCCTTTACCTAGTAATTCTCACTACTGTGTAACTTTTAAATTTTGTTTGCTTGAAATTGGACTACAATTACCATTCTAGTTTAGCTAGTTGTTAGTAGGAGTGCAGTATCATGGTGGCTAGATTGTGAGACACAGAACATATATTGGTTAATCTTATATAAAGGGGCATTATATTCAATTTTCTCTAGCATAAGCACTAAGACTCATTAATGCCACAGAATTTACATACTAATAATGTAGTTAAGGTTTCAAAGCTATGGTTATATAGAAAAATGCTATCTTAGTTTTCTGTTGCTATATCTCAATGTCATAGAGTAGGTAATTTATAAACAAGGGACATTTATTTAGCTCATCATTCTATAGGTTGGGAAGTCTTTGATCAGGGCCCCAAAATCTGCAAGAAACTCTTTGGTACATCATAGCGTTGTGAAAAGGCAAATCACTGCCCATTAGACACAGAGAGAAAACAGCAATCATTGTTTCTTTTACCAAGTGTCAATGATTAAAGCAGCCCTGCAATAAAGATGCTGATCATTATTGAGGATGGAATTCTCATGATCCAGGTGTTTCTACTTTTTAAATTTTTTTCACTTATAAGTAGATATTACACATATAATATGGGATAAACATACCAAAATCTGTACACCTAAAGAAGCTAATCAAGAAGGGGGACCCTAGGGAAGTTGCTCAATCCTCATTCAGAAAGGCAAAAGGGATGGACATTGGGAGAGGGAGACAATAGGGAACAGAACAGGAATCTACCCCAGAGGCCTCTGAAAGCCTCTATCAAGCAGGGTATCGAAGCAGATGCTTATACTCATAGCCAAACTTTGAGCAGAGTGCAGGGACTCTTATAAAAGAAGGGAGAGATAGAAAGATCTGGAGGGAACAGGAGCTTCACAAAGAGAGCAACAAAGTCAAAAATTCTGGGGCCAAGGGTCTTTGCAGAGATGGATACTCCAACCAATGACCGTGTCTGGAGATAATCTAGACCCCTGCTCAAATGTAGCCCAATTGTTTCTTAATGGTCCTTTTTCTTTCTGTTTGTTATTTGATTTTGTGATTTATTTTTGTATGTATATGATGCATCTGTAGAGGTGTGCATCTGTATGTGCAAGACACGAGTTTATATGTGTAAGCACATGAACATGTACCATGCTGCATGAGTGCAGGTCAGAGACAAAGTCGAATGTCAGTCTTCACTTTCACCTTGTTCTCAGACAAGATCTGTCTTGTTTCTTTCTTGTAGCTGCATACAGCAGGATAGCTGACTGACAACCTTCCCGGGATTTTTCTATCTATGCTTTCCATCTCTCAATAGCAAAATTAGGATAATAGAAGGATGTTATTGTGTCCAGCTTTATGTGAATGCTATGGATTCAAATGTTTGTCCTAATGCTCAGTCAGCAAGCTCCTTACCCACTGCACCATGTCTTATGGTCGCATCTCTTAATATTCTCATAATAGTTAATTGAGTCTTTAATCTGAGGTTTGGAGGGGACGTTATAGCTATAGAAAATATGTAGGCCAAATGCAATGGCAAACGCCTGTGATCCCAGCACTTAGACTAAGAGGCAGGTGGATCTCTGTGAGTTCAAGGCCAGCCTGGTCTACAAAGAGAGTCCAGAGCAGCCAAAGCTACACAGAGAAACTCTGTCTTGAAAAACAAAACAAAAATAGTGTAACTTCCCCCAGTGTTTTTGGTATCACTGTATATTTGAGGGTAAAAAATTTCATCAGCATCACTTCTTTCACATCCCTGCTGTCATCATTATAATATATTATACTAAGAAGAGGAAGGGAGGGTGGGATGTGGAGAAGATGAGGGAGGAAACTACAGCCACACTGCACAGTGAATAAATTGTAATAAATAATAATAATAAATTTAAAAAGAAAGTGAATCCAAGGTAGAGATTGCAATCCTAAAGTCAAAAGCATGTTTGTTTGTTTGTTTGTTTTTACTCATAACTTTCTACTGCCTTACAAACTTAAAATTCATCATAGGAAAAAGATTAGATAGATTTTTTTTATATTGTACTAGAATTATTTTTATCCTATGCAAGCACTCTCAGGAATCATAATATATCAGTTTTAATTGTCATCATACAACAAGGTGACAAACTAATGTCATATGTAAAACCACCCTGTATATAAAAAATACAAAGGTGTATATTTCATAGTGACTTGAAATTAGCAAAGAAGTCCCTGCATATTTTGGTCTTGTATTTGACAGATGAACAAAAGACTTTTGAATTATCATTCTAGTGCCAATAACAGGCATTTTGAATGACTCAAAGGTCATGTTGAAATAGTTTCTTTATGCATGAAACTACAGAAAGTCACCTTACTCACCTTGAACGTCTTGGGTTCCCAGGTGATTAATTGACCACATAGTTAGATAAGAAAACAGTTAGGAATTTATTTTGTATTATATCATTCTGGTTGCTTGAAAACAACCTCAAGAATTTTCCTCCAAGCAGCTGTGCTTTTAATAATCCATGAATCTTACATGGTAGGAAGATTTCTGAATGATTCAACTTAGATATTGAGGACAGTAAACAATGAAAAGGCAGGAAAGGAGCTGCAAAGCAAAGCAGATACAGAAACAGGAAATCTAGCAAAATAATCCATATGAAGTAACAAACACGATCATGGCAGTCTGTGCTGAGGTATTTTGTTTTTCCACTGAGAGCCTCTTTAAGGGAATCAATCAAGATTGTTGAATACTGATGTATACATATGTACAGACTAAATGAGACCATCTGAGTGCGGCCAGATTTAATTCCTACAGCCCACTGTGATGTTATTATCATCCAATGACAGCTATGGTTAATATATTGTTTTATGCTCTGAGAGGTACCCTAACTACTCTCTTGCCATACATCCTCTTGATTTTGTCCTGCCTGTGTTCTCAAGTGCTGGCATGCCAGGCTGTGTAGATGTTTACAGGGCTTTGCCATTTGCTCTGTGGACAATGGTACATTTCTATCTGCATTAGATGAAAAACGGTATTAACATGTGTCAATCAAGTCCTGGAAGACGCACAGCTGGAACACAGCAGACAAGCAACTGAAAACATAGCATGCGAAGAGGAACCAAGAAGGACGTGATGTTTTACAAGTGACGTCTTAGGGCTGAGGGGAGCAACACTACCTGGGAGCTAGTCAGAAATGTCAGTCAATGGGGACTTGGGATGTGGCTCCACCAATACAATTCTTGCTATGCCCAGGGGTTCAAGCCCAGCACCCACACAAAATGCTGCGTGCAGATCTGAGAGGAGTGCTTAGAGGGCAGAGACAGGAGGATCGCTACAGACCCTACTGACCAAGCAACTGGGCAAGCTCTTAGCTCAGTGAGAATGACCTGATTTAAAAATAAATAAATAAAAGTGGAGAGCAGAGACAGATACCACAAGACATAGGCCTCATGATCCAGGCGTTTCTTCTTTTTAAATTTTAGATACATTTGTGCCCCACATGTGCACACATACTCACACACATGCTAACACATACACGCACACACAAATGCAAGTTATCAGTCCCTAAACTAGAAATACTGACTCTAAAAATTGAGAGTAGAATCCAGAATTTTGATAAATTCCGTGGTGGATCCTGCCACATGAAGAGCTTAGGGAGCCACTGCAATAAGGGACTGGGATTGTGACATGTTAGGGATAGAAGCAAAGGGAAGATAGGAGAGGAAAAGGGCCAACAAAACCCAGTAAGAAATATCAGTGTGGCAAGTGATTACTAGAAAGAAACTTTTCTTTTGTCATAGGAATATGCATTTAAAGGTTCACAAATCGGGCAGGTTAACATATACACCTGTGATCACAGGCAATTTGGGGTCAAGGTAAGAGGATCAGGAGTTCAAGTTCATTCTCAGGTACACTAAGTTTGGAGCCACCATTATGATATATGAAGCACTGTTCCAAGGAAACAAAAATTGAAGATTCATAAATGATCATTTTTCCCTCTCTGGTGAAAATTAAACAACAACAACAAAAAAAAAACATTGTGAAAAATATTAACATAAAAGTATCTGTGGGGGAATGATCTATATTGTTTAAGCAAATCTCTTTACAAAATTTTAATTTGGAGTACTGATTTATTCACCTTAGTACTACCTCCCCTCATAGGCAACCATGAGCGGGTTTCCCATAATTCTAGTCCTTAAAAAAAATACAAACTTTGTGCTTTACTCTATTCATAGAGAGCCCAGGAGCAGGTGAGTCATCGGCCTCACAGGAAGCCCCTGAGATATCTGCTGTAGGGGCTGCACTTGGGCATCAAATATGATGGGCCATAGTCACGTTGCTCCCTTCCTCTTAAAATCATTGCAGTGCTTGAGTTACACTTTGCTGTGGTTGAAGGTGAAGTGCTTAAAATCACGGAGGTGGCAGGGGTGGGGAGCTGATGAAAGAGCTCAAAAATTACTTCATGATAAATCACCAGCCACATGGAAGCCATCCAAGTGATTCGAAGGAACCAGAGAATAAAATATCAGTGCTACTAACAACAGCAACAGCAACAACAACAACAACAACAAAAAAAAATACGCAATTTATCATTTAAACTGCCAGAACTGGAAGACTGGCTGACTGCCAAGGTGATGCCCGTCTCTTTAACAGGAGCAAAGGTGAGCCCAGAAACTGCATATGAGAACTTCATGGCGCTGTTGAGAAAAAAAAAAAAAAAAAAAAAAAGTCTTCCCAATTAAAATGTTCTCCTTACTAACTTGCCGAATTTTAGAAAAATCACTCAAGATGTAAAATTGTCATAAGGCATAGAAAATTTAGCCATGTATGTAGGGCAGATTCTTTGTGCGGGTAACAGCACGCAAAGGCTTTAGCTATTGATGTTACTGATGCTGTGGTTTTGTAGTGCCACAGAAAAGGCACGTGAGGAATTTTCTGAACATGCGCACTCACACCCTCTCTTCCCGAGCTCAGATCTCCCATACATTTTAGCACGTTTCTTTTCATCTCGTGTGTGCAGGAAATGAAATTCTATTTATCCTGGAGACTTCATACGTGCATATAATGTATTTTGATCACACTGGTCTTCCCCACACATCCTTAACCACCCAACACCCCAGCTGAACCCCCCTCTCCCAAGAAAGTCCTTTCTCAATGTCTGCTTTCTGCATGGCTCGGCAAAGACAGTATCCTTTGTGTTGCATGTGATGGGAATCTGGAGAAATCGTGACATCACAGGAGGGATGAGCTGAACAGGCAAAGGGTGGAGTAGAAGGAAGGTCATTTGATTATGTTGTGTGGGGAAAAAGGGGGTGGGGTAAAGCTGCCAAGAAAGTCCTGGAATCGTGGAGCATGAGTTGTTGTGCGAACGGTTCCTCAGCATCAGTTTACCTCGGTGCCAAGAATGGAGCACAGTTTATGTCTGTAAACCATCGACTACCACCCCTTTGATTCGCCTAAAATGTTCAAGGAAGAAAGGATTTAAATGTTCTTAAGTGCTAAAGGGAAAGAGTGACCAAAATTGACATTGGAAACAGTTGAAATATCTACCTGGCACCCCCATGCCTGAGAATGTCCTATCCATATTATCATCTTATTTTTAAATCAATTATTTATTATGTATACAGTGTCCTGCCTGCTTGTACCTGCAGGCCAGAAGAGGGCACCGGATCTCCTTATAGATGGTTGTGAGCCACCACGTGGTTGCTAGGAATTGAACTCAGGACCTCTGGAAGAAGAGCCAGTGATCTTAACCTCTGAGCCATCTCTCTGACCCCAACATGATCATCTTGCCTTCATTAGGTACTGTGCAATCAGAATGGCAGTTTGGCAAAACCTTTTGGATTTTTTGAGTGTTAGATCACAGGGAAAATATGAAAAAAATTATTTAAACATATCATAATAAATATCCTTATGGATTAAACTGATGGTGGGCTAAATGGTACACTCTCAACCAGACTTTAAAAAAAGTGGTCTGAGAAGGTAGTCTACACACAATACCTGTGTTTCTTGTATATAGAATATTAAGTACCAATGTCTTAATATTCACAAGGTATATAGAATATTAAGTACCAATGTCTACTGATAGGACAATCTTAGAAGAAAGAAGGAAGAGAAAGTATGATGAAATACTCAAGAAACAAGTAACAGGACAGAAGCCTACTGCAGAGGGCCTCTGAAAGATTCTACCTAGCAGTGTATCGAAGCAGGTACTGAGACTCATAACCAAACCTTCAGCAGAGTGCAAGGAATCATGTGAAAGAAGGGGGAGTTAAGTATGACCTGAAGAGGACAGGAGCTCCACAAGGACCAAATATATCTGGGCAAAGGGGTCTTTTATTGGGGCTTGATTTTATGAGGCTGTTTCTCCAACCAAGGACTATGTATGGATATAACCTAGAACCCCTGCTCAGATGTAGCCCATGGGAGCTCAGTATTGAAGTGGGTACCCTAGTAAGGGGAACAGGGACTATTTCTGACATGAACTCAATGGCTGGCTCTTAGCTTCCCCCCTCCGCCCCCGAGGGAGGAGCAGTCCTGGTAGGCCACAGAGGAGGACTTCGCAGCCAGTCCCGAAGATACCTTATAAAGCAGGGTCAGATGAAAGTGGAGGAGGTCCTCCCCTATCAGTGGACTCTGAAAGGGGCAGGGAGGAGATGAGGGAGGGAGGGAGGGTTTGGGAGTGAATGAGGGAGCAGGCTACAGCTGGGATACAAAGTTAATAAATTGTAACTAATATTAAAAATAAAAATTTAATTTAAAAGAATCCTCAAGAAAAGTAAAAAGACACAACACAGTCACCTAAGAGAAAGCAATGGCTCAACAGATAAATTTCTCAAAGTTAAGTGCAAAGCATCATGTATGTAGAACAGATGCGTGTGCACCTACATTTGTTTTGTTTAATGGACCATGTAGTTCTTCTGTATCCATGATGGATTCCAAATGGTTTATAAACCTCTCAAGGCATATAAGCATCCGTTTCTCAGAAGTGTGTAAAAAAAAATCCGTTTCCCATGAAACAGCCGTGGGAGGAAAAAAAAATTGTCTCTGCAATATGTTAATTAATATTGGTCCACATGAATTGTGAAGTGTAGCAATATGCCTAATAATCTAGTGTGCAGTTTTCAGAATCTGTCGTATGCTCACACTTTGATCCCGTGTTTACTTTTGTCACTCCATTCATAAATGAAACAGCAACAAGAGAGAGAGGAACAACAACAAAACAGTCCAGAAATGTGTCAAGAAATTTGCAAGAGCTGTAAAGTGGAAACAACTCCTCCAGAAGAGAATGTGGAAGCGGGGGCAAGCAAGAGGACATCGCCGTGGGAAGTGCCGTGGGAAATAGAGAATGGTGTGAAGAAAACAAGCCGAGACCCTCATTTGCTTTTCTCAGTAGCAAAGAACTAGAAAAGCAGGGAGGGGGCAACCAGAGGGCCTCAGCTCTAAAGGGAGACAGGGAAACGGAACCCAAACACCGGTGTCTGCCATTCCGCAGAAATTTATTTGGATTCATCTTGCCTCAGATGCTTGGAGACTGTTTGAGCAAAGGCTTCCACATTGCTCTGAGTTTTGGTAATCTATTGTCAAGCATGACATTACAAAGCTACTCGATTCTGCTGCTTGGGACACATGCTGCAGACATCAGCGGTGTGACTGGCAGGAAGGTGCCCCGCAGTCCCGCGTTACACAATTAGGTGTGTGAGGAGAACTGTTAGTAGTCTGTAGCAAGCAGTATCGGCTTGATTAGAGACGGCATTGCAGACTCCCTTCTTCATTAGTCGGCTCCGGTAACGGTAATTATTGTGTCCAAACACTGCTCCTTTCGTTTTTACTCACAGAGGTGCTGCTGGATTCACAGGGACAAGGCTTGAATCCCACTGCTACCGCAAAATACACACACTCTTTCTCTTTCTCTGTCTCTGCCTGTCTCTCTGTCTCTCTATCTCTATCTCTGTCTCTATCTCTGTCTCTGTCTCTGTCTCAATGTTGGATTTCTAAGAACAAAAAGGGTTCCCCGAGCCATAGGTAAAAGTTGCCTTCTCTGAGACACTCAAGAAACTTATGTCCTCAGCTGACATCTCCCTTGACAATGTGCTTTGAGGTACTGACCAAATAACAAGAGCCTCCACCTCCTCACATAATACCTGCTGGCATGTGCACAACTTAAAGTCGCTAAAACTCTACTAGTTTATTGAGCGAGATCTTTGGGCTCCATTTTCACTAAATTACGTACAGCGGCTTCCCAGTTTACAAAAGGATTCTGATCTCCCAGGGATAGAATAAGGAGACTTTTCTGAGCTCAGGGGACCTTGTAATATGGAGGTAATCCTTGAACTTTCTACCAAGAATACTCCTTCTAAACTTGAGTCTTTCTGTAAGAGAATGCAATGTTATTTATCCCAGGCTGTTGCAAAAATAAAGAACCAATTGTAGAATCCTGTATCATATAGAATCTAGAATGTGGCTTGGAGGCGTTTGTTTCATATACACAAGCTGAGAAGCCAACCTCAAGGTCGTCAGGATCATCATAAATAAGGAAACTATACAGATGTATATACTTTTTAGAACAACTCATCATTCCTCACTTTTCTTCTACATCTGTTGGAATACAAAAATTGCATGTATATTTCAATTTTGGGCTACTGTTCTGTTGGCTACTTTGGCAATTAAAAACAGTTTGCTCTCAAGTATCCATAATTCAGTAGAGAATGAATTTTTCCAATGTTTGAAAATGCCCCTAGCTCCCTGAAGAAATGGCTACATGTTACATGAAAATAGTTTGTGTTGAATTTCCTTGCCAGAGCAAAACCTCTTATGTCAATGACTGAGGCTGGTGATTGCAGTGACTAATAGGAAGCCTCCAGCCATTTTCTACCTCATGTCCATCAATACCAGTATACGTCATATAGATGGGACCAGGAGAGGAGAGACAATATGTCATGTATGATGAAGGTTTCTTTCTCAGCTATCTTTACAATGGCCATTTCTGTGGTGGCCCCAAGAGCAGTGGTCTCTGTTCTAAGCGCTTAGGAGCTGATAAGTTTTTATCAGTGTATATATGTCTTGGTCTCTTGAATTCAAGAAGCCAGAAAAATCTCTAGGATTTTTCAGCATGTACAGTTCAGTTTGGTACCATTCAGATTGTCAAATGAAAGGAATAGCAACCATTTGTCTTTGCAAGGATAGGGGGAGCTGAAAGAAGAGATGATTTGTTTGTTTTACACCCGGACAGGCTTAGCTTATAGGGGAAAATGTCTTTCGGGAGTACTTGCTAAATTGCATTTATTTTTCCATCATCTTGGGATAAATATGATGTGACAGTGCAGAAACCAGTTGATTCTCTGTGATAATATCAGTGTCGATGGTACCTGCTAGGCAGAAATGTGGTGGTATGGAGATAATGTAGCATCTCAATCAAAGATGGATCAAGAAAAGGTTGCTGGTCTTTAAAAAGTTGTACCTGGAAGAAAATAATAGCTGAAATGGAAGGAATTCTGGTAGAGGTGATTAGTATAGTGTGAGGGATTTTGACAGCAGAGACAAACTTCGTGTTTGAGAAGTCACTCATTAGACAGGTAGGCATTTTCAGAACAGGCGGGATTCTGATTATAAAATCTGAAGAGAACTGATAGTAGGAGAGGAATACCTGTCACTCAAAGATTATGTCTGATAGCCTCAAACTGGCATGTGTCTCAGACTCGCTAAATTCCCAGGATACTGCGGTTTTTTTTTAAACAAAGATTTACTGAAAGATAAACAAGACACACAGGAACTGATAAAGTCTGCTTCGTAGTCGCACCATTAGAAATTCGACCTGAGATTTCTGCTTCATGTCATGTTCAAACTTAGAGTAAAGAATATTTTTTTTAAAAAATACATGTTGAAAACCAATATACAAACATATAGTATGTATATTGTCATTTACAGAGGATGGTGTAAGGCTTATATTTTTTCTTTTCATTTATTACTTATTATAATTTATTCATTTGTATCCTGGCTGTATCCCCCTCCCTCATCTCCTCCCAGTCTCACCCTCACTCCCTCTTCTCTCCCTAAGCCCCTTCCCAGTCCACTGATAGGGGAGGTCCTTCCATCTGACCCTAGCCTATCAGGTCTCATCAGGACTAGCTGCATCGTCCTCCTCTGTGGCCTGGCAAGGCTGGTGCCCCAGGAGAAGGTGATTAAAGAGCCAGCCACTGAGTCCATATCAGAGACAGCCCCTGCTTCTCTTACTAGGGAACACACATTGAGACTGAGCTGCCTATGGACTACATCTGAGCAGGGGTTCTAGGGACTCTCCACACATGGTCCTTGGTTGGAGCATCTGTCTCTGCAGGCCCCCTGGGCCCAGATTCTCAGCAATTAAAAAACAAGGAAAACATGGAATATGCAGGTAAATAGATGGAACTAGAAAAGATCATCCTGACTGAGGTATCCCAGAAGTAGAAAGACACACAGGATATATACTCACTTGTAAGCAGATATTAATCACATAATATAGGATAAACATACTAAAATCTATAGTCTTAAAGAAGCTAAACAACAAGAAAGACACTAGGGAAGATGCTTAATAATCATTCAGAAGGGCAAATCATATAGACATCAGAAGTGGGAGAAGACAGGGAAAGGAACAGGAGCCTTCCACAGAGGGCCCCTGAAAGACTTCACCCACCAGGGTATTGAAGCAGATACTGAGACTCATAGTCAAACTTTGAACAAAATGCTGGGACTCTTATGGAAGAAGGGGAAGACAGAAAGAGCTGGAGTGGACAGGAGCTCCACAAGGAGAGCAACAGAACCAAGAAATCTGGGCACAGACGTCTTTTCTGAGACTGATACTCCAAACAAGTAGCATGCATGGAGATAACCTAGAACCCCTGCACAGATATAGCCCATGGCAGCTTAGTCTCCAAGTAGGTGCCCTAGTAATGGGAACAGGGACTGTCTCTGACATGAACTCAGTGGCTGGCTCTTTATCACCTCCCCTAATGGGGAAGCAGCCTTACCAGGCCAGAGAGAATGACAGTGCAGCCAGTCCTGCTGAGGCCTGATAGGCTATAGGGTCAGATGGAAGGAGAGGAGGACCTCCTGTATCAGTGAACTTGAGAAGGGGCATGGGAAGAGATGAGGGAGGGAGGGTGAGATTGGAAGGGAACCATGAGGGGGCTACAGCTGGGATACAAAGTGAACAAACTGTAATTAATAAAAATAAATAAATAAAAGAGAATACAAAAAAAACCCACCCAAAAGCAGAAATATGGGGCAGGGGATATATGTAAATTCCATATTCACAGCTCAAAATTTTATGTAACATTCAAAAATGAAAGGAGTATTTACATTTTTAATTTTATTAAAATGTTGCGAGTCCTAGTTTAATTAAAATCAAAAGCAATTTACGGTCTCAGAAATAACTTATAAGTTTCCACCTCGTTCAGGTCTTGCTTACATTTCTTAGCATTTAGTGGAGGGCTTTCTCTTGCCTTTTAATAAGCAGTGTATGCCTTCTTGTATAAATGGCCAAATACAGAGATCTTACAAATTAAAAGAAAAAAAAGATAAAAGTGAAGTAAACATTGACCAATGGTTAATGACTACAGCATGAACTTTATACCTTCTACTAACGGTATGAATTTAAAGACTGTAAAAGCAACATGAATATAACATTGAGGTGGAAGTTATATGGCTTTAAGTTCTCCAAAACTATTCCAAATAGAACCACATTATTATTATTATTATTATTATTATTATTATTATTATTATTCCTCTTCCTCTACCTCTTCTTTTTCTTTTTCTTCTTCTTCTTCTTCTTCTTCTTCTTCTTCTTCTTCTTCTTCTTCTTCTTCTTCTTCTTCTTCTTCTTTTTCTTCTTCTTCTTCTTCTTCTTCTTCTTCTTCTTCTTCTTCTTCTTCTTCTTCTTCTTCTTCTTCTTCCTTTGTTTGTTTGCTTGTTTTTGAGACAGGGATTCTCTGTGTAGCCTTGGCTGTCCCTCATCTCACATTGTAGACCAAACTGGCTTTGAACTCACAGTGCTCTGCATGCCTCTGCCTCCCTGTGTAAGGACATCATTTTTAGTACTCATTTTATGTCATAAAAAGTACCAATATGTAATTCCAGTGTGATATCAGCAGTTTTGAAACTCAAGCTAGGTAATTAACTACAAACATGGTGATATTAAGGCTAGCACAATATGGTGGTTTGAATGAGATCTTGTCTCACCTTGCACCATAAGTTGGGCATACTCGATCCTCTGTTGATGTATGTTTGGGGAGGCTAGGCTTAGGAATTGTAGTTGTGCTGGAGGAAGAATGTCATGAAGACAGTCTTTGCGAGCTAAAAGGCTCAGGTCATTGTTCTTCACTCGTTTCCTGCTTCTGAATCCAGATGTGAGCCTTCAGCAACTCTGCCTCTGTACTTGGCGTCACAGGCTGCTTTTACCTCTGTGATGATCGCTGACTTTTATTACCCTGGAACCATAAGCCTTCCCTTATTTAAGCTGCCCTATTTGTGGTATTTTATAATAGCAGTATTATCTCAGGAAGTTCTAAAGTTTTAGAAACTTCAGAAAAGTGTCTAAGTTGGTATTGTTTTTCATATGTTACTTGGGATAATTTTTGGGGGTTCTCTTAAACTATTCTAAATTTAAAAAGATACTGAAACCAATCTAATCTCTACTTTAATAACAGTAAGAGACTCTTATGCAAATTAACCCCAGGTTAATATCTAATATCGTTGTTGCTAGGGTAAAGAGATTACTTTTACATTTTTCTTTTTATAAATTACTATAATACCTGTTCATCTCAATAGTTCTTTCAACATAAAAGAAAACCATTTAACATATATTTATTTGTCCTTTAAAATTGATTCAACTTATTCCTCATGTTTAACTGTCATTCCTTTTGCCTTTTGGCAAACCACAACTACTTTACAGGGTGAAAAACAACCCCAGTTTCTCTAGTCATTTCTGGGACATGGTTGAAGGAATCCCATAATTCATTCTGACATCTCCTCAAAGGGGAAGGTTTCCAAAGTCATCATTACTTGACCAATAGAAATATTGCACTTTGCTGAAGTCAATAGTCTCATTGTGAAACACAGGCTCTTCTAAGTATTTTGACATTTTTTATCCAGAAAGTTTCTTCCACATTCCCACATTCTTTTCATAAATCACCACATGTCCCCTTTATTAAGAGGAAGGCTAAACGATGCAGCTCATATGCCCTTTCATTATTTTACTTTGAACATTCTTTACATCCTCATCTCTAACATATTATTAACTGAACTTTTTGTATCCTATGTTGGACCACCAGCATTCCAACCTCGTTTTAGGAATTACATAGTCACCTCATGCATCTTGAATGTGTCCAATTATTTCCATTGTTCTGCCTTTTTTTTTCTTTTTCCTCTAATCTGGAGATATTGAAAGTCTCATGTCCTTAAGGATTAAAAACAACCAACAATTTTCTCTGTTGTATTTCTGGTGGCTTCAAAGAGATGTCACTATAAGTCTTGGGTATTTGAATACTTGGTCCCCAGTTAGTATGATTTGGAGAGTATTGGGAAGCATGGCCTGCTTGGAAGGATATATATATCACTGATAAAAACCTGAAATTTCAAAAGCCCCCTCCCCCAATCACCAGTGAGATCTTTTTGCCTCCTTGTGATCAAGGATGTGATCTCTCACCTGTTTCTGCTGCCATGCCTTTGCTCCACCATCATAGACTCAAACCCTCTGGAACTGTAAGCACAATTAAACACCTTATTTTAGAAGTTGACTTGGTAATGGAATTTCATCACAGCAACAAAAAAGTAACTGATACAATGGCTCTTTTAAAAAGTCAGCGTTTCCGAAAGGAAATGAATCCATTGCTTTGCCACACTGATGAAAGCAATATCATAATTCAATGAAAAGCAGTAATGTTCTAAGTCTTAAGATTTAGGGTCATAATCTCTGATTTCCACATAATTCACTAGTTCCAAAAGCATGTGGTATGTCAGATTGCTGAGCCCACCCTAAATTTGTAGTTCCAAAGATTTGTAGAGGGTACCCAAACCTGTATTTCTAAAAAGCTAAAGGACCAATACTTGTTGGCTTTCTGTTTATATCTTTCTTTATATCAGTCTTCTTTTTATATCTCTTGAGCTGGATCAAGACAGATAATCTGCCATAGACCCAGCCATGAAAAATTCTGTTAGAGGTGAAAGAGCCTCCTCAAATCAGCATCATTTGAGATGTACTCCAATACAGCATTGATATCTTTCTTAGGAAGAAAAAAAATAGTCTATTCTATTTAAAGACTTGGGCTTGCAAGCAGGTGTCTAATCTGTCCCCCTGGAATCATTATGTCATCCTTCACTCCAGCTCAGTGAACTCTTTTCAGTGGCTTCAATGCTACTGGTCCAGCAACCCCTTTTCAGAAGGTGCTGGAGGAGTCTCACACCTTTGCTTTTGTCGTTGTTTCAACAGCTGTAGCACCTGTTTCTAGTTTTGGTATCATCATCAACTCAATCATTCAGTCTGAAAAGTTGGTCAGTTTTATACATTATCATTAAGATTTCACCCCTTTTATTTCTGCCTCTCTCTTTTGAATCTCTTCTTAGAACTCATATAAGGGATTTCGTGCTAATCTCTTTCTCCTTCAATTTTTCAAATTTTTTCGAAGTACTACTCCCATAGTAATTGCTTAATATATAGAATTTTATATTCCTAGATTCTACTGTGATTATCTTTTGCATGTTGGGGAGGGGAATTAAGTCCAAATACATGACCCCAGAAATTTTAGGTCTCTGTGATTTGTCCTCAGTAAAACTCAGAAGACCTAAATAAAACTCCACAGTTTCAAGATATTTGAGCTTGATTGGAGGATGATTATTACAGGATGTGAAAATGTCATGTGCTCATTGGAGTGAAATAGCATGATATATTTATTTGGATTATATCAAGAAGTTTATCTTGGTAAAACACGTTTCTCAGATCACTTATTCATATTTTCACCAGTTGGGATATTTTTGCCTCTTCTAGACGGTAGTGGAGAGATTATTTTTACACAGCCTTTCTGCTCGAGGTGAGAAAAATATTGGTTTAGATGAAGGTCAGAAAAAGCGATGAATGTAAGAAATCTTTAGTGAGGCCATATTTATCAAGTGATAGAACATTAGCTAGCTGGCCAGTCTTAGATGTCTGAGAATTGGAAAGACTTTGAAAAGATGGATATTATTATAATCATCTATATTAATTGAAGGAAGAAAACTTGGAGCACACAAAGACTGTTCATAAGAAGAGGAGTTGGGATTGAACTGTTGGAAAAGTCCAGGGAAGAAAACAAAGGCAGTGGCAATCCAAAACCAAGAACATTTAGGCATTATTTCCAAGGGATCTTGAAAGTAACTCTGTGTACAGGTAGAGTGAAAAGTGAGGAGAGGGGAGGACAAAGAAGTGATGGTATACACCTTTTTGGTAACTGGAGAGGTGGAATTGTCATTAACTAAGACATAAATCATAGGAGAGAGAGCAGCTGGGGGCTAAGGAGAGAACATAATTAACTGGGTTTTGTTCACGCTGAGTTTGAATTGAATCTTATGCAACAAAGATATATTGAGGGTCTCTTATATGCCAGACAACCTGCAAAGCAGTGAAGAGCCAACTGTGAGACAAGACTGAGTCCTGGGTTCATGAATCCTATCACCACTCAACACAAATGATTAAAAACTTACTGGCGGTCAGTAGTTTGACTAGTAAAGACCAGGCTCCCTGGAAGTTTATGTCCCAGAACCCTTTAATAATATGGAATGGAAGAAGATGCTCCTGAAGGCTCCATAGAGGAAGTAGCCTTGAAGTAAAAACTGAAGGATACATTGGAGTTTGGGGTTAAAGGGAAAATGGTAAGAAAATGTGTGCTAAAAGAAAGAATAATACATGGAAGGCCAGCAGTGGCAAGTGCACAAGGCTGTAAGGAACTGAAAAGAGTTCACTGAGCTGGAGTGAAGGAGTGACATAATGATTCCAGGGGGACAGGTTAGACACGTGCTCGCAAACCCAAACTTTTAAATAGGATAGACTATTTTTTTTTCTTTCTAAGAAAGATATCAATGTCGTATTTGAGTACATCTGAAATGATGCTGATTTGAGGAGGCTCTTTCACCTCTAACAGAATTTTTCATGACTGAGTCTATGACAGATTATCTGTCTTGATCCAGCTCAAGAGATATAAAAAGAAGACTGATATAAAGAAAGATATAAACAGAAGGCCAACAAGTGTTGGCCCTTTAATGGCAAGCCTTGGGAATGGCATGTATTGTTTCTTCTGTCAGCCCATTAACAAGAACCTAGACCCATGGGAGCCCTATTTCCAAGGGAAGCTGTAGAGCCAAGTCCAGTGCTTAGGCATCAGTAGTGCTGTATAACAGCTTGTGTCAGAAGTCTGTCAAGGCCAGGAACAAATGCAAAGACCCACAGCCAACACTGCATAGGGAAAGACAGTGCTTGGAACACACAGCTCTGATGAGATGTCTCCATCAAGCCCTTTCCCTCAGAGTTTAGGAAACCCTTCAGAAGAGGAGGTGGGAAGAGCGTAAGAGCCAGAGGAAATGGAAGACACCAGGAGAAGAGGGCGCACTGAATCAATTGAGCAAGGCTCACTAACTGACAGAAACTGGAACAGCAAGAACAAGGCTGACCTGAGTCTGTACCAGGCCCTATGTATAAACATAGATTTCAGCTAGTATTTTTATGGAACTCTTGAGTATGTGAACAAGCGGCTTTCTGATTCTTGTACTTGCTCTTGGGGCTCTTTTCCTTCTGTTGGGTTGTTTACTCTAGCTTCAATGTGATGGTTTGTTTTACCTTATTATATTTTGCTTTGTAATGTATGCTTATTATCTTTTGGAAGCCTGTTCTTTTCTAATGAGAGAGACTGGAAGGGAGTAGATCTAAAGAGGAGGAGAAGTAGGGAGTAAAAGGAGGAAAAAAGCTGTAAATAGGACATGTTGTACGAGAAGAGAATATGGTCTTAATAAATAAATAAAAGTCTGTCAGGGCAAGAACTGAAAAACAGTAGCAAGGAGAGGAGTTCAAGCTATATCTTAAAGCAACTTAAGGATAGCCTTGAGGATAAAGATAACTCAGGGAGTTCTATAAAGAACACAGTAGAAAGGATTAAGCAATAGTAAACAGGAAGAGAAGATTCCTAGTTAGGATGAATGAAGTACAAATTCATCTGGGTGATGAAGAAAATGGATTATGATGCCACACAGAAGCAATAATGTGGCTGTAAATGGATCCATGAGTAGAATGATGGCAGTGTTACCTGAGTTTATTTCTTCTTTTAATTAATTGTTTATTTTATATATATTGGTGTTTTACTTACATGTATGTCTGTGTGAGGGTATAGGTCCTCCAGAATGGGACAACAGACAGTTGTGAGCTGCCATGTGGGTGCTAGGACTTGAACCCAGGTACTCTGAAAGAAAAGCCAGTGTTCATAACCACTGAGCCATCTATAATCCCTTTGGTTTTTTTTTTTTAAAGGAAGAATCAGTTTTAAACATGGATTTCAAGGTTCTAACATGCCTCTTAGGAAACAATAAGGAATAGGAAATAATTAGTTCTCTTCTCTACTGTTCAAGAAGAACTTAAAAACAGATGGGCCAAAACCAAGAACTGAACAATGAAGGAAAAGCCTTGAATAGTAAAGAGACCGTCCAATCTTAATGCAATAAGATAGTGATTAAGAAATTGTGATGCCAAGAGAAAGACTTTAAAGATGCTAAGGGAAGCACAGGTTTTAAGAAGAAAGGGGCAGGTGAATCTTACTGTAACTGGAATATATGAAGAGAGTTATACATGGCACATAAGCTTATCATTGACAGACCTTGTAACAACACACTGGAGTTATGGCTTTCACAGACTCTTGTTTTAACAGCGAGGAGCCCAAAATGCTGGAATACCTGTTGTTTAAGCTCCTGTGGTGCTTTAGGAATCAGATGCAGGAAGCCTGGATCCATAATTTGTGCTCTTATTAAATGGAGCACCAAGATAAATGAAAGTGTGAGATAACAGACCAGTGAAGCACAATACAGGACGTAACTCTGAAGTCTAATATGTTTGGAAAACGCCACGTACTAGTCCTTTTCTTGAGAACTTAAAATACATACTATCTTAAGAATATGTGAGTCTCAACATCTTGGCCAGAGTGAGGAGAATTATCTGAAAGAAGGCAAGTTAGTAAGATCTGGAGAGGACAGGAGCTCCACAAGGACCAAATATATCTGGGCACAGGGGTCTTTTTTGAGACTGATACTCCAACCAAGGACCATGTATGGATATAACCTAGAACCCCCGCTCAGATGTAGCCCATGGGAGCTCAGTATCCAAGTGAGCATCCTAGTAAGGGGAACGGGGTCTGTCTCTGACATGAACTCAATGGCTGGCTCTTTGCCAACCCCCAAGGGGGGAGCAGCCTTACCAGGTACCAGAGTAGGACAATGCAGCCAGTCCTGCTGAGACCTGATAAGCTAGAGTCAAATGGACGGGGAGGAAAACCTCCCCTATCAGTGGATTTAGAGAGGGGCAGGGAGCAGATAAGGGAGGGAGGGTGGGATCGGTAGGAAATGAAGGAGGGGGCTATAGCTGGGATACAAAGTAAAAAAACAAAAAACCCTGTAATTAATATAAAAAATAAAAATTTAATTAAAAAAAGAATAAGTGAAAAATTCAGAAGAAAACTGTTTTTGAAGGTGCACGTGTTCTCTTCATAATGCTTATTAAAACAAATAATGTTTTAATATTTGAGAACTATTTTAGGATTAATAGGCCCACTAGTGGGGAAAGCAGAGATGAAAACTAAAGAAGTAGATTTCAATATGTTTGCACATTAAAGAGAATGTAAGGATAAAAGCATTAGATGTATGGCAGTCCACACCTTTCCCCAGTCTCTGAGGAACTGCATTTAGGACATTTGAGCCACACACCCAAGTCCATCACCACCATCATGGTCACCACATGCGTGCTTTCATTCACAACATATACATTCTACTCCACACTGAAAGCACAGTTCTGAGGTTTGGCTCTAGATATTTTGGTGCCATTAACAGTTACCAATTGAGCCTGCTGGTCTACCTAATACCAGCACGTATGCATAACAAGTAGATGCTATGTAGTAATTATTCCCCATTGCAGGTGAAAAAAACCCAAGCATGGAGTTAAGTAAATCATAGTCACAACTGCTGAATGAGTTTTGATTTTATTCCAGGGTTGTACCCGCCACTGGGCCCATATCCTCATTCTCCACAAAGTAGAATCGAAGAACTATTTCCTGAGTGGATTAGTGAGCAAAGAAACATAAGGGAAAACTCTGGTAACCTGTGGCCAGCTTTCTGAATTCATTCCCATTAAAATTAAAATGAGACACGAGATTCCTTCTAACTGAATAGCTGTCACTGGAAGTGTAAGGTAAGAGGGACGACAGCTTGCTCCTAGTTACATGAAGGTTGTTCAGGGAAAGTGTTGTAACGCTACCAGCTGCAGAATTTCCTTTAAGCAAAGAGCTATTTTTCATTTTCTCCTCAACACTGACTTTAAGGCTTCCCCTTAGCCACAGATATTAAGGGAACAACACTCCATGGCATGGTGACTGGGTAAACATCATATTTCCTCTTTATCACCCTTTCCCCACAAGAAGCACTGTATTGAGTTATAGGGATATTCATTGCCTCTTCTACAGAAAGACACTTAGGATAAAAATAAGTCTTTGTAGTAATATTGACAAGGAAAAGAGGTGTTGTCATCTCCTATTAGCATTAATTTAATTGGTGATTCGGTACGATAGACAACTGATATGCTGTGCGCCGGGTCCTCCTAGGAGAAACAGGGAGCAGGCAGAAATAAATACCATTGCAGAACATGTAACGAAGGCAACCTTTTGGGGAATATTAAATGTAAGCTGAATAAACGTGTGTTTTCTTTTCATCACTAATGAAAACTACCTAATTTGCTCTATACTAGGAAGACCATTCTGGGGTATGGTTAATTGGTCTTGAAAGACAATTAATATCTGTCGGGAGCATGTAGAAAACACACAGGTTTTGCAAACAGTCAATCCCTTTGCCCTGTTTTCTCTGTTGCTCTGTTTATTGTGCCCAGTTCATGTGCTCTTTTGCCATAATAATCTCTAGCTAAATGGTAATTGCTCTATTGACGGCATTACTGTACATTTTTGACAGATCATTATTCATACTTAACCACTTGACCTGGAATAAATGTTAAAGCAATTACTACTGAGAGCTTTTCTATGAGAAAATTGAGGCAAAGTTTAGAGATAATCAAAATGCAAAGCTGATCATGATAGCAATTGGAAAAATGGCAAATCCTATTAAACAGATTTTTATTAGCCAAGTTGATGCCAGTAGATATTATCTGGTAATTTAGTCTTATTAAAAAGAAAATAAAGCAGCTAATTGTTTACTATTCTGGAACTTATTCCGGCTCGCAATTTGCAGCTGAAATTAGGCTTTATGTGGCTCATCTATTTTGTCACATTGAAATATGAAATCATTTGGTACAAAGCGCATCTGCTTGGTGCCTCTTACATTCCTAGGAAAAAAAAATCCCTAATTCAATATGTTTTGTACCTGTTGAGGCATTATGAATGAACCAGGCTACAGGAACCAGTGTAAAAGCTAATATTCACTGTATTTTATTATGTGAAAAATTCAAGTCTTCATTTCTGAGGATTCAATTTTATTCTGGATTTATCTTACTTTTTATTCAAACATTGACAAAACTGAATTTTTTCTTAATAAAAGTCAGAGTGCAATGAGCTTTTTGCAAATACTACCAATATATGTGCCCGTCACTGGAAATAAGAAACTATATTACAATTTGAACCTCAACTGCAGTAGGTAAATGGAAGAAACAATGGTAAAAGTTTCACCATATTTGAAGATAAATTCTTTTCAAATTTTGAAAACAAAATGTTGAATGAATTGTGTAATATAATGGTGAAAATATTTAATAGCATAAAAATGGCTTTTTACCATCCAAGAACATATTTTTCAGTCTTAAGTAAGGTCTAAGACACTCTTGTATGTCCAAGAGAAAACTATTGATTCTTAGTCTAAAGGAAACCTGCGCATCCTTTTTCATTTTTCAAATGGATAATAGAAAAGCAACAAGAAAGGATTGGGGGGGGTGATTGTGAATAAATTGTCTTTTCACATAAAAAATATCACAGAAAGCTATGAAATCATTTAAGACAACAACACTTGACAAAATCTCACTTAATTTCTCCATGAAACTCCCTCTTGCCCTCTCGCTCTTGTTCTTCAAGGCTGTTAAGCTAAAAGTCTGGCATGATTCCGAGTCTTTGGTCTAGTACCTTGAGCAAAGCTGTAATCAAAAGTGTGCACAAAGAGACAGAAAGTCTTAAACAGATAGTGTAAAGTTTTACTGCCCCCCGCTGATCCATGAGCCCTGTTTGAAAACTATCATTAAAATTCAGAAAACCGATTACTGATATGCAGCTGTGGTTACCTTGGGAAGTACAGTTATCAGGGTCTGCTCCAGTTGCTTGCCATAGTTTCTATATTAATGGAGGGTTGTTTTTTTATTTCCCCACAGCTAATGAAAGGAGAGACTTTCTTTTAATAAGTCCATAAAACATTAAGTCGTTTTTTCCTTCTTTCTTTTGCCATTTTCCACTCCCAAAAGAGCTGTCCTGCACGTCTGAGAGGTACACATTTGGCTGTCGGATGAGGGCTGGCAGTTTGGAAAGAGCTCATTTTGCTTCTTAGTCCTCAGACTTGGCCTTATCAAAACTGATAACACATGAGATAACAGGCTCTAATTGTTTCAAAAATACACACAGTAACATCTCTCCTTTTTAAAGCAGGAGGTGGGGGTGGGGAGTGGGGGTGGAGGGGAGGGAGGCCGGTGTCTATAAACCTTCCCAGACTTCTAAAAACTACGAATCCAAAAAAGAAGTGACTATCACAGAATTGGAATTCTTCTTTTGGTTTGATCATTAGTATACATTTATTGGGGGAGGATTTTATTTTCAGTGAAATGGAGATTTTTATAACCTGCTCTGATTTACATATGAAATATTTTACTTTAGGTCTGAATGCAAAGTTAAGTCAAGGTATTTTTTCAACATCTTTTTTTTTTTTTTTAGATTTATTAATAAGGTCTTTTTATTAAGTGTATTTATTTATTCACTTTACATTTCAAATTTCTCCTCCCTTTCCAAAGTCCCACACTCCTCATACTTTCCCCCTTCCCCTTCTCCTCAGAAAAGGAGAACCCTCCCCTGCATACACACCCCACTGTACCAACCCACCCTGGCACATCATGTCACCTCCGGACTAAATGTATCCTCTTCCACTGAGGCCAGACAAGGGAGCCCAGGAAAACCAGGCTGCCCATCAGTTACATATGTGTCAGAGGGCCTAGGTCCAGTCCATGTATGCTCTTTGGTTGGTGCTTCAGTCTCTGTAAGCCCCCAGGGGCCTAGGTCAGCTGGTCCTGTTGGTCTTCTTGTGACATTCTTGTCCCCTCCTGGTCCTTCTATCCTTCCCACTACTCTTCCACAAGACTCTCAAAGTGTCACCTGATGTTTGGCTGTGGATCTGAGCATCTGTTTCAATCCACTGCTGGGTGGAGCCTCTCAGAGAACAGTTCCCAACATTTTCATTCAGTCCTAAACCTGAAAAATAAAATAGAGTTCAAATGATTGAAATGATTCCATTTGATTTTCTTACTCTGAAACCCCTCCCACTAGACCACTATGAGTGAATGTGTGTCAGTCATTTCTATTAACCATATTTATCCCTTCAGTTCCTTGAGTCTATGTTCTACAATCCTTCACCATCTCACTACTTCTGTTTATGCTTTTTGAACCAGCATCCTTATCCCTCTTGTCTTGCATGTTGGCATCCCAGGAATTCGAACATGGGACTTTCCTCTTGACCTCGGTCTGGGACAGACCTAAGACACTTATTCTCTTATTTGGACATCATGTCCTTATTCTAATGTATGCTTTCTCCTGAGTGATTTTGGTACATGATAACATGGAACGATTGAACCATGTCTCATGTGAGCTGTTCAAAGAGTGGGCTCAAGGAAGTCACAGAACAATGAACAATCAAGTCCTTGAAGGGACACGTTCACCAATTCTCTACTGATTACTCTAAGAGGCTTTTTCCATTCAGAATACTTTGGCATCTTCTCCCCGTTTCTGTTAACACAGATAAGGTAAAAGAGGGTTAAATATTCCAAGATCTGCGAAACACTGTTGAGAGGAAATGTCTTTGACCAATTAAAGATGAACATAAAAATTGTAAAACCCTCACAGATTAATCACACCCTAAGAGGATTCCTTGCTCTTTTCTGTCAATGGGAGCATGGATCATGAGCTTCCACATGGTTTCTGGTGGACACACTGACCACGGGCATCCACATAGTCTCCAGCATGAGCATATGCCATAGACCTTTCACATAAATTTGTATTTCTGCATGAGAATTTCATATATAGTACTAGATTTACATAAATCCTCTTTGTTCTTCTAGCTCCTCTTATACCCCCTTTTCATAAGCATACACACATACACACGCTCACACACACAGAACCTGCTGAGTTCATTTAGTGTTGCATGTATATACATATATATATGTATATAAACATATGTACATGCAATGCACATATGTACACATATGCAATGTATACACACACACACACACACACACATATATATATATATATATATATATATATATATATATATATATATATATATATATGATTTTTAGGGCTGACCACTTCACATTAGACCAGTAGGGGGCTCATCAGTGGGAAAGGCTGATTCTCCCTTTTCATCAATTATTAATTTCCTATAATTCCTCACATTGGAATGGGGCCTTAAAAGACTTTCCCCCCGTCCTCTTTGCTATGTCAACTGGTGTTATTTTGCTTGCAAGTTTTGTTTAGGCAAAACCTGGTATTGCTGAAGTGTCATAGTTTCACAGATATAACTTCCCTGTCGCCTACAGAAGATAGAATTATGGATGACAATCCATCGGCACAGAACTAGAAGACAAAAATCTTGGAGCAGACATCTTGGTTCTCTGGCTATTAGAATATTTCCACCCCTCATCTACGATGTTCTGTGAACCTTAGTTTTAGGGGTTGGGTTGTGGAAATATCATCTGTGGTTGGCCATCCCACAGACAGCTCTTCTTTATATTCTGACCAGGTTTGGCTTTGTGTAGTGGTTTCCATTTGCTACAAAAATAAGCTTCCTTGATAAAAAGTGAGAGGTACACTTATTTTCTGATACAAGGATAAGTATGTAGAATGCATTTTAAGGTGAGACTGGTTTAGGGAAGTGGCAACAGCCTCCTTTAGGCTCCATATCATGGGTATGTAGCTATGTTTACAGAACCAGACGTGAATTCCCTCCATTTGACTGGGCATTTAATCCAATGAGATAGTTGTTGATTAACCTCAAGACAGAATTGCCTGTTACTGTAACAGCTTTAGGGATCTCTTGCTATGCTGGTCATTGTTGTGGTTCATAGGGATTTGAGCTGGGTAGGACTATTGGCATTCTTCTCCTCCCTTGGCAAATTGCATAGGATCTTTTTACGCTACTCTTCAGGGTGGAGGCTTCTACGTCATATCAATTACTCCAAGTACTTTGTCAGAACTGTGTGGAGCCTCCAGCAATAAGGACTTAGCTTCAAATTCTAGGGGGCAACCAAGGACAGCAACAATAGCCTGTATTGTTTTGGAGGTCTCTTGGACACCTGTGGCCAACAAGGAAGTTTCTCATTCTGGAAAAGGGGATTTTGTTAGTCTATGACTCTTGGGGAGGCCCTATCATCCCAAGTGCAATAACTTCATTAAAAAAATATATACATATATATATATATATATATATATATATACACACACACACATATATATATACAATTCATGTATATAGTTTGAACGTATAACACCATTTATAATAATATATAATATTAAAAATTACATAGAATATAATCATATATATGTTACATCCATGGATTGTATATAATTGTTATAGTTAAACAATGAATTGCTGATGTGGGAACACTGGTCATATTGTACTAGGGACACACCCATCAATAGAATGATCTTATGTAAAATCCTATATGAAATGAACCTATTTGAAAATATGGTATATAAGTATATATAGAGAGATATATGTGTGTGTGTGTGTAATGATTGATATAATTGAAAGCATAAAGTACACTTTATATTTATAAATATAGTATAAACAATGCATAAAATATTAAGTATAAAATAATGATACCCTATGAAAATTCCATATTTACTATTATTTACCCTTCTCGCTTAACCCCTCCCTGCTAAAGAGCCTCAAGTTTTTTCAATTTCCCCTCAAAGCACCTATGTCCTGTTATTCCTCTCTAGATATCCTTTCTGTAAACCTCTCAATGGATTCTTTTGAAATTTTACAGGTGCTGTGTGCTTGAATTGTAACAAAGCAGCACATAAACAGCTTATAATGCAAGTAGAACAAAACTGTGACCTGAAATTAGCCTTATTCTTTTTCTCCTTAGTCCATCTCCAAGAGAAATACTTTTGGTTACCTCTTCCAGATGTGCAGGAATATAAGTGGTTCTATAAAACACCTCTGAGAATATCTTGTCATGGTGGCATGGTTGTGGGTCATAGGTATCACAAATGGCATATGGAGAGTTCTTCTCCCTTGACACATTACATAGCATCTTTCTTTACTACCAAACTGGGGGTGTAGATATGAGAATCAATGAAAACACTTATATGTACACAAACACACACGTATGCACAGTGATCTGTTTGCAATATTTATAGAATCGTTATATGCAAATGTGTGAATGAGCATATGCAAACATATGCAAACATTCTTTTAAGTCACTTAGAGTGACATGGAAACCACTGATCATGTGACCCTCAGAGACCAATTTTACTTATCTATCTTCCTTTTAGCAGTAAAATATGAAATTAAATGTGAAATAACAATGCTCAGGAAAGAAATTCAAGAGGTAAAATTCATTAAGTTTACTAAACAACTAAATTCCCAAAAATATATGATGCTATCTGCTTTGATTTGAAAGTGGACTCAAAAAGACTTCACAGATGTTCAGCGCTCAATACAACAGTGCTAAGTAAGAATGGGGACATGGGGCTCTCCCTCATGGAGCATTACTTCTATCAACTTGGCAATGGTTTTGCTACTGTAGAAGTGGGCTTCTTGAAAGGTTCAACACACAAACACACACACTCAACACAAGCACATACTCACAGAGCCTTGCTCTCTGCTTTCAGTCATGGCATAGCACAGCAAAGTGCCTTTACAGGGGTTAATGTCCAATGACCCCCAGACCTTGAACTTCCCAGTCTCTAGGAGAAGGACCTGATATATCCCTGTTCATTATAAAACGTTCATCCTTGGGTATTTTGTTACAGTAGCAGGAAAAACAAACAAAACAACCAATTAACTGTCCAAGACATTGTCCTGTATATGATGTAAATTCTGAAGTTCTGTGAAGACCATTTTCAAAGGCACTGAGGCAGGAGATGAACACTGGTCCCCAGCCACACCAATAAACTCTCTGCCATAGAAATCTCAGTCATGCTGGGGTTATATAGTTTCTATTTAATATTTAATTTAAAATACTTCCAAGATGTGTGTGTGTGTGTGTGTGTGTGTGTGTGTGTTTATGTGTGTGTTTCAGTAGTAGTACTACCACTGGTAGTAAATAGCATGAAATCACTAATTTTATCAGTATGATAACTTGTAACCCAAAGTATTCTAAGTACTGAAAAAATGTGCCTAGCATTTAGAAAATGAACAGCTGTTGTTGAGAAGATAAGCACATATGCAAATACAATCAAATTGTCGCAGCACGTTCAAGTACAGTCATGAATCTCTGTTTTTACTTTTCAGCCTTTATGTCTTGTAAGTTAAAAAATAAACAAACTGACTTTATACTTGTTGGGTAGCAGAGGGTGACTTTGAACTTCTGAGGCTCCTGCCTCCACCTCTCCTATGTTGTAATTACACTACTGTGCTAGGGTTAGTCAGTGCTGGGGCCTCCTGTGTTCTGAGCAAGAACTGTAGAGAGTGGGCCACATCTCCAGACCTCTGTATTTGTTTTTCTCTGAAGTTCTCCCTATTTTAGGCAGAGTGGGATTGCATTCCACTAATTCTACTAATCTAAAGCCACATCTGCCTCCTCCCTTCTCCATTTACATTCTTGGGCTAGTTGGCTCAAGCTATTAGAGGAAATCACCATTAAGCGAATTAAACAACAGCCGTGCATTGCCTTCCTTCCTTGATGAGTTGGGATTAGGGCTTGGTTCCCTTAGAACATGGAAGCCAAGGCTTGTTCATGGCTCTCTTCCCACATTTTAGTCCCTTGACCTACAGTAGCGCAAGCATGATTGTCATATGATACCTTCTCTGAGGGTGCATGCATGTCCATATTTTCCCTTTAAAGGGGCACTAGTCATATCTACTAGGGACTCTTGCTGCACCAGTATGACTTTATGTTAATATCTAAAGCTACCCTATTTAAAAATAAGGTTGCGTTATAAAATAGTGGGAGTTAAAACTTTAAAGTGTGAGTTTTATAGGCTATAATCCATCACATGACAATTTCTCCCCCTTCATCTCTGCCTTGGCTTTTTCTATGTCTTCTGCCTGGAGTGTCCTTTCCTGCCTCTACCTATGATTCATAATCAATGAATTCAACTCTCAGAATGTCAGGAAGTTACCTTACTTCAATAGCTTTATACCTTCTCATTTTGTCCCATATCCTTGATAGCAAGATCCTTGGAAATAGAATCAGAGACAGATAGAAAATATTCTCAATTGTCTAGTGGAGTGCTTTACTCAAAAAACCCACCAATACCAATACCGATACTCCTCTGAGTTATGTGTAGTAGAGATGCCCTCATAATTCACATCCTTGTCAGGAACAAAGCATATGCAGTTCTCCCTGCCATGATGTATCCAATGGTTAGACAGAAATCATCTAAACCCCTCACCTTGCCAAGGCTATTTGATAATGACAGTAGCTAAGATTTATTAAAGACCCACCATCAGCTGGACACTTGTCTGAGTTCTTCACGTACCAAGATTTCACCCCCACCCCAACCCTGAGAGACAGTATAATTATCATTCACTTTTATTTGATGAGGGGGATTTCAAGACAAAATTAAGTAACTTGTTCATGGTCCTGGTCCTATACTATTTAATAATTTCTTGGAGGTTGTCCCTTAGGGTGCTTACCTCCAGGCAGCATGTACTCTCAATTACTACTATAAATCATATGTTGTCTACGTGTTGTCTATTGAAACAGTGACTCCCTGCATATAGGAGGCTGACCTTAAACCTGCAATCCTCCTGTCTCATCCTCCCCAGTGTTGGGATTACAAGTGTGTGCCACCAAAATTTGCTCCATTTTCTCATTTTAGGAGCCACAGGGCATGTTTCTGAATTGTGCACTTAATTGTGTGACTAATAGAGCCTAGACCAGGATTATGTGTGGTTTCTGGGGGAAGGGTAGTTAGTAAAGTTAATACGGTTCCTCATGTTGTGGTGACCCCACCCATAAAATTATTTTTACTGCTACTTCGTGCCTATAATTTTGAAACTTTTATGACTAGTGATGTAAATGTCTGACATGCAAGATGAACTTAGACATCTCCTGGGAAAGGGTCCTTTGACACCCCCAAAGGGTTCAAAACCAACAAGTTGGGAACCAATGGCATAAGAGGACCTATTTCCTCTGCTCCCTTGAGGCTTGTGAGGCTGGAGACATATCTTTCTAGTGCTTGGCAGATGCCTATTCAGTGGATGAAAACGTTGGGGTCCCCACAGAGGTGCCGTTCGGTGCTGCAATGGTTGTGAAATTCTTCATTCTGCTCCTCCCTGCAAGGATACCGCAACAGGTCAGAACTGTGCATAGAAAGGATGTTAAATTGACTTGGCTAGAAAGCTCTTAATAAGGCCTCTTTTATGATTATTCCATTAAAGGCAGTTTACAATTTTAGATTAACCAAAAGTATGCCTTAGCCAAGAAAAATGTAGACGACAAACAGTTTATTAATATCACTTCTGGAAATCGATCTCAGTGCTCAAGGTAAATGGATTGCAAGTATTGATTAACATTTTGTAATGAACACCATTTTGTAAGTTTTAATTAACCACTAGGTAATATTTAATGGAAGTGATATAACATAATATAGGTGAGTTTGATAAATGGTGTAGTAAAAGGATTCTGTCCCCTAATCTCATGTGGTAAGAAGTAATTGCCAAGAGTGACCACTTTCTTATCGTGTTTTTCTCTTTGGCAGTTCTAGATTATTAAGGTCCCAGAGCACAAAGTGATAGCGCTGTGTGAATTCCCTTGGCCTGAAGATGAGCTAAAGCATAATATAAGAACAATACATGTGTGACCATTTAAAATTGATTGTAACCAAATGAAAGGTGCAGAAGTGAGAAGCCTTACAGAACAGGAGAAATTCACCCACGTGCAATTTTCAAAAAATATTATCAACACTAAATAATACTAGTTCTTCATAAATGAGGGCAACTTTATATTTAGTGGTAGAGCATTAAATAGTATAGGCACTGCCTCAGCATAGAGTATCCACGCAGGAGTAGAGAGAGGAGAGAAAAAAGGCACAGTGTTCATCTATAGAACCATCAGAAGTGCTGTGTGTGTGTTGCAGGAAGAGCCAGAATTTAAATGAACCATTTATGCCTCTACTGCCCTAGGGCAAGTACAAGCCACATTAATAATGCAGTGTTTATTTGAAATATTTTATTATAACACACATTTATTACTTAAAAAAAATCTAAGCGGCAGGGGAAGAAAAAGAGCAGTTTTGTACAGGTTCAGCATTCTGGACAAGTTATTTTTGAAATAGAATTTTTGGCAAATTGTATCATGGCTTCCCATAGTTCACCTGTGGTACTGTAAATAATGCATATTTGTTTGAGGTGTGGCGTTATACACTGCTATTTCTGTTGTACATAATTTATAGACAATGATCTAGCAGCACAGGAAAGCAATGTTCTCCACGGAAGTAAGTGATTAGGACTAGAAAGTCGTTGATAACTCTGAGAGCTTGATATGAGAGAAATTAGACATCTTCACAGGTGACTTCATGTTTTCTAAGCTATAACCTACTTACCGTCTATTATAGGAATGAAGCAGTTATTGCTGAAAATTTTCATGAATAAAAATTGATTCATATGTTAAACTCACACTAAATAAGAAGAGAATGTCACTGTGTTCATCTTTCGGAGGTTGTCCTACACAAGCTATAACTGTTGGTAGGCACAGGACACTGAAGAAAAGTCAGGATCTTCTTCCGGTAATGCACAAAGTATCATCCTGGGAAACAGACTTAAATAACTCCTGTCTTACCTGTTTATTACCTGTACAGACAGGGACAAGGTTTTTCACCTCTCTGAGCTTCCATTTCCATATCTGGGCAATGATGTCTGCTACCCAGAACAAGGGCTGGGATAGCCCTTTCTGCCCAGGCAGAGTACAGTAACCATTGCAGAAGAGTATCGCTCCTAGTTATTTAGCCATTGTCCCATTAGGTGGTTACTCTTAAGAAGGAAATGAATCACTTTTCATCTTTACATTTCCTGCAGTGAGCAAAGGTTTTGGTGTCTAGCAGTTCTGGTCTGTATATTAACATGATATTCCTTGATATACTTTTCTGTGTGTCAGCCTGGCTCTGGGGAACATTTTATACCTTCCTCTGGCATGTAAGAGAGATCTGTACCCCAAGACAGAACCCCCCCAAAAAAACAAAAAATAAATGGTCATTTCATTTCTTTTTAATCATTATTATTATTTTTTAAATTGCCCCTTTTTGAGATTATAATGACAATTAGATCATTTCCCCCTTCTCTTTTTACTTCTCATATACTTGTTCCTTGCTCCCCTTAAAATACATGGCCTCTATTTTCACTAACTGTTATTACATGTGAGTATGTATAATTCATATACTGATTTGTATATGCAGACACATATTCCTAAATGCATAAATACGGTTTGTTCAGTCTGGACAATGTTTCTTGTGTGTCCAGTTTCCGGACTGACCGTTTGCTAAACCCTTGGTGCGCTCTTCCCTAGGGAAGACCATTTCTCTTGCTCTCAGCATTCCTTCTGCTGCTTCAGAAACGAAGAGATCGTCTCTGACGTTACGTAAGTTTTAAGTTCCAGGATTCCAAATGTAACAGTTAAATTCTGCCTGGGAATGGCTGTTCTTAGAGGTGTGGTGGCCTATGTACATGCTGGGGATTATGTGACGACAGTCACCCTGTGACAGCCTCCACGGAGCACCAAGTGATGTGAGACCTCCCTACATGCTCTCTCCTGAGCATGGGTGGGACAATACAAAAGGGAGAGTGGTATTCTTTTTTTTTTTCAATTATTTTTTTTCTGTTAATTACACTTTATTCACTTTGTATCCCCCCTGTAGTTCCCTAGCTCCTCACCTCCCAATCCCTCCCTTCCTCCTCTTTCTCCACGCCTGCCCCTGCCCAACTCCGCTGGTAGGGGAGGTCTTTTTCTTCCTTCTGATCCTAGTCTGTTAGGTCTTATCAGGAGTGGCTGCATTGTCTTTCTCTGTGGCCTGGTAAAGCTGCTCCCCGCTCAGGGGGAGGTGATCAAAGAGCCAGCTACTGAGTTCATGTCAGAGACAGTCCCTGTTCCCATTACTATGGAACCCACTAGGAGACTGAACTGTCATGGGCTACATCTGTGCAGGGGTTCTGGGTTATCTCCATGCATGGTACTTGGTTGGACTATCAGTCTCAGGGAAGTCTCAGATTTTTTGGTTCTGATGCTCTCCTTGTGGAGCTCCTGTCCTCTCCAGGTCTTACTATCTCCCACTTCTTTCCTAAGATTCCCTGCACTCTGCCCAACAGTTGGCCATAAGTCTCCACATCTGATTTGATTGTCTGCAGGGCAGAGCCTTTCAGAGGCCCTCTGTGGCAGGCTCCTAACTTGTTCCCTGTCTTCTCCTTCTTCTGATGTCCATCCTCTTTGCCTTTTGGATGGGGATTAAGCATTTTAATCAGAGTTCTAGCTCTTGATTAGTTTCTGTAGTTTCTTTACAGATTTTAGTAGGTTTATCCTATATTATATGCTTATATGAGTGAGTATATACTGTGTGTGTCTTTCTGCTTCTGGGATAGCTCACTCAGGATGATCCTTTCCAGTTCCCACCATTTACCTGCAAATTTCATGATTTCCTTGTTTTTTTTTATTGCTGAGTAATATTCCATTGTGTAGATGTACCATATTTTATGCATCTATTCCTCAGTTGAGGGGCGAGAGTGGTATTCCTAAATGTAATATAAATACATAGTAGGCACTGAATAAGTGTTATTTTTTTCTGTTATTGCTCTATTCTTTACTAACACTTATTTTTTTAAGCAAAAAGCAAAAAATAAAAAAAAGAACCTTCATTGTTTATGCTTTGACTGACATATTTTGATGAGGGCTTTTTAGATGTAACTCACCTAAACCCTTTAGGTACTTCTGTAAGTAAAACAGCAGTGATGTCTGCAAAACTCTAGGAAACCATGTTTAGTGAAACTAGCCAAGGTCACATGTCTACAAGCCACTGAGCCGAACTTTCCTCTTTCGAATCATACTAGCTAAAAAAGGCCTTTCCAACTGAATGGTGTATTCCCATTGTAAATAATGGCTTTTACAATCAATATTGCTAACCTTAGCATTTTATTTTATACTGAATTACACAGTACTTTCATGGGCATTTTAGGTCCTACCAATACCTTTTCCTGTTTTATGTCAAAGACATGGTGTGAACACTTAGCTTGTGGTGTAACCAGTCCTTGGAAAAAGTATAGGGTGGGTGTGATGGAAATGGAAACAAAGGCTTTGGCTAGGGCTAGCACTTCTCTATAACTCTTGTTGGAAGAAACTTTATTACCTACAACAGCTGTGTTGCCCAATTTTGATGAACACAACATAGCAGAATAAACACGGAGTCTTTGATCTCCTTATCACAAGTAAACACTTCAAAACACCCAAGAGTATATAGTCAACATGGACTCAACGGCTTAAAAAAAAATGAGGATTTGAGAAGAGTTGAGAGAAGGAGTGAATATAATCAGAGTAAAATATATGAAATTTTCTCTCTTCTGTTTTTTTTTTTAAATCAGGAAATATTTCTATTTTATATTTTGCTTACATTATTCCTCCACAGCTAGTTTTATACTAGTATATACTACCTAAATTCTGCATCTTATTTTTTCTTGTATAATACGTCATTTTATAAAAATACATTTGTAAGAGTGTTTGATATGAGTACTTTCTCTGTAGCTGCATAGTTTTCATGATTATTGATTTTTCTTTACATTCTTATTTAGTTTTTTTTTTCCCAGACAGTATATGCTGACCATGCTTTTTTCCTCCCTAAACTCCTCCCAGATCCTCCCCAGGCTCTACCGAACCAATTTTATGTTCTCTCTGTTTCTTTCTGATTCTCTTGATTCTCTCTCTCTCTCTCTCTCTCTCTCTCTCTGAATCTCTTGGTTCTCTCTGTTTCTCTCTTTCTGATTATCCTTTTGTTTCTCTCTGTGAGTTTCTCTGTGTTTCTCTCTGTATATTTCTCTCTCTCTACCTTCCTTTCCACCTCCCTCTCTCAATCCTCTCTCCCTTGGTTAATGACTGATGTGTGAGGGCTCAGTTTGCTTGGGGCAGGGCCAACCCTGGGTAAGTGGCCCTAGTTGGTATAAAAAACAAACAAACAAACAAAATATAGGATGAGCAAGCTAGTGGAGCAAGCTAGTAAGCAGAATTCCTCCATGGCTTCTGTTTCAATTCCAGCTTATACCTCTAGGATTTTGCTTTGGGATTCTTCCCTGGCTCTCCTTCATGATTGACAGTGTATGTGAAGTATTTGCTGATATACATGTTTACACACACTCATATATATGTATATATACATATATATATATATATATATATATATATATATATATAGCAAATGGCATGGAAATAAGCAGATATTAGAAGATGTATGGCATTAATTGAAAGAACCACAAAAACTGAAGCATATTATTAAGTTGCTATAATGTATTCTGTGTCTAATATAACTACATTTTATAAGTATACAATGATATACGTTGAACAGGAGAAAGAAAGTATAAATAGATCACTTCCTCCAAAGACCCCAAAACTGGACATCCATGAAAATAAAAGATCTAACACTAATGAAAATAATAATAAGTTTTATTTGGTTATTTATGTTATTTAAACAAAATGGTTACTTCTTGCTATCTCTTAATGTGCGCATTTCTTGCAAATTCATTGAATTCAAAATTTCCTGTCTTGTATGACTTCCCTGAGGAAAATTTTGGCTGTAATGGTGTAATGGTGGATAAGCACCCTGAAAATGACAAATGTTTGAGTGTAGATTATATAAGACAAATAGGCTATAGCACAAGACTATCAACTCATATTTGATTGCTGTCTGGTGTGATTTATTTCTTACCTGATTGCCTCTAAGCTGGTGCACTAACCATAGCTGGCCTATGAGGAAATTCTACAAAGAACCATAGAGAGGATTCACAATGACAGGAAAAGCTTGATTAGTTTGTCTAGTGCAGGTTGCCACTGAAATGTTCATAAGCCATCTCCGTAGAACATGTCTTAATCTGCTTGGAAACGTTGACAGTAGATGTCTTTTTTGTGTTTTAATTGGTACTTACTAATTGTGCAAAATAATTGATTTCACTATGACATTTCACACATGCACATGACGTAGTCTCATCCTCTTCAAAATTCCCTAAGACCCTACCCTGCTTCCCCATCCTATTATTCCTTTTCCTGTGTCTCAAAGCTCTCCTGCTACCATACATTATCTCTGTTGTTTACTTCAGTTATTAGTATATATATATATATATATATATATATATATATATATATATACTCAGCCTGATAATTTAGTATTTCACATGTTTATGGCTTTAGGAGTAAGCAGTCTGTATTAGAGAACCAATTATGGAACTCATCCCTGGAGAAGACTCATTGTGCCTCTTTCAGTGGCCATTGATGACCTGCAGCTCCTCATCAGAGAGCGGTGCATTATGAACGGTCCCTCTCCTGCTGGCAGATCAGCTGATGTTGTGGTTGTTCAGGCCTCGTTTAGGCTACCATCCTGCTAGGATATCATGGGCACATCTCTTATTGATAGAACACACAGCCTCTCAGCACACACCATGGTCCTCTGGCTTTTACAAATTCCATCTATTCCACTGAGCCTTAGATGTAACGGTTGGGTTGTAGAGCTGGAGTTTGTGGCCAGGAACACCAAAGTCAGTTATACCCTGTGGATCTCTGTATTGGTAGCCATCTGCTGCAAAAAGAAACTTCTTTGATGGGGGTTGGAAATACACTAATCTATGGACATAAGGATAAGTGTTCAGGATTCAGTTAGAATTATACTCGTTTAGGGAAGTGGCAGTGGTAGGCTCTGTCACAGGTTTGTAGTACCAGGCATGGTTCCCCTCATAGCGAGAGGGCTATAAGTCCAATTAGATAGCTGTTTTTTTCTTTAGTTTGTTTGTTTGTTTGTTTTATCACCAAGCTATAAATGTTATTATTGTACCACTGGGCACATCTTGTCATCCTGTTCAAAAGGTGGCGGATTGCTCAGTTGGTTAGAGAAAAGTGCTGTCAACAATCCACTCTGAGGGTCTTCTCTTCTCATAAGCCTTGTTATGCTGCTGTGTGTTGTTGAATTCCAAGAAGGTAGTATTTCATGCACCGTGTTTCAAAAACTCACTGCACTGTGTTTCCCTCTCCTTGTGGAAGTTTTTCTATGAAATCTTCCCTAGAACAGAATCCTAGAAATGCTGTTTTCAGAGCGTCAGAAATGAGATCATCGATGAATGCTTGGACCACAAATATTCTGAGCATACAGTGCCTTCTTTAGGTCAATATGCACATTTTACTAATGTTTCTGACCGCATTTACAGAAGAGCCACATTTTTGTTAAAATATAATTACTAGAAATATTGTAGAAATTTGCAATCAGGACTCCTCACATGTTTGCATAGTCATCAAGTCCCCACAAATCCAAATCACTCCCAAGCTCTTTTCCAAAGTTGAAATGGAAACTGATTCAATGTGTTTAATGCTGCCCCATAAATCACTCCAATACCTACTTCAGTGTTACAGACAGGGAAGGTCCTCAGATTAAATTTATTTGATGATAACGACTTATGGTCCCTAAGTACTTCTCTAGTGCCTTTCAAACTAAACTCCAAATCTGGGCCTTTGTGTCCTGATGCACTTGCCTGAGTCCAGGTTCATTTGAATTGAAATTATTTCCTAGAAATATTATCAAATCAAAGAGCACATAGAATGCCCTTTTGAAATCATAAGATATAAGGCTGGTGCTTTGTGTGGAAGACATAGCTTTTTTTAAAGTAATCATTCATATTTTATAACATGAACCATTTCCTTGCAGTTTGGAAAATGAGTTATATTGGAAGAATTGTGGCTTCTAGGTAGTAATAAATATGAATGTTTTATACGGCCTTTTCTATTGTTTCAGAACTTCGCAGTATGCTTTAAATTCTTTCTTACAAATATGATCTACAAACATGTACTACGGTTATTACTACATGTCACAAATTGGGAATAAACATTAATTAGACACAGGCAGGAAGGGATAAAATACGAGGAAGGTTTTAACAGTGTATTTTAGTATAACTTTAACAAGTAAATATGAAATGCTCACCTGACCAGGTCCTATGCTGGGGATGGCATAAAAAAGATAGCAGAATCCCATTAGTACTTTTTTTTTCTCCTGTGGAAACATAGATGAGCAATCCTGATTTTCACAGACACACAGCATGACGATAGTTAGTTTTGCATTGTTGTTTCAGCAGTAAAGCTAAATATTTTTCTCTCAAAATAATTTTTGCAAATGGGTGGAGGTAAAACTAATGAAGAAATACAGATGGTCTACTTAGAGTCAGCCACTTCCTATTCCAAATTGGTTACTCTGATTTGAGTTGATTCACCTTGAAAAGTTTGTTAATAAAAATCTCTTAGGGAAATACAAAAATACCATAGGCAGAAAACTCTCTTACATAACAATTTATGATCTAGAGCTAAGGAAAGGGCTTAGTGGGAAGAAAGCTTGCTCTCTGGGCGAGGGGACCTAGATTCAGATCTCTAGTGCCCACATACAACTAGGAAGGACAGCAGAGTCCATCTCCCCAGTGCTAGGTGGGAGCAGGCAGACACAAGCAGAACCCTGGGGCTTGCTGTTTATCCTGCCAAGTCAAACTAGTGATTCCAGGATCAACAAGAGACTTGGTCTCAAAAATATGGTGGCCCAGGAAAATGTCTCAGTGTAAAAGGACACTTGCTGCCTAGCCAGACAACCTAAGTTTTATCTCCAGGACCCACATGGTAGAAAAAAATAATTCCTCCAAGTAGTTCTCTGACCTACACATGTGCACACGTACACATAAATAGATAAAAATATAATAAAAATAGAAAACAGTCTGTTGGAGAATAATCAAGGAAGACATCTGTTTTCCTCTGGACTATAAACACATGGGTATGAAGCTCATAAACACACACACACACACACACACACACACACACACACGCACAAAGAAATTCAAATTTGCCATTTACAAGCCAATTTTCAGAGAAACTACCCAAATCAGCAAGATCAGAAACAAAAAGAGGGACATAACGACAGACACTGAGGAAATCCAAACAATCATTAGATCTTACTACAAAAGCCTATATGCAACAAAATTTGAAAATCTAAATGAAATGGACAATTTTCTTGACAGACTCCATTTACAAAATTTAAATCAACATCAGGTAAATAGATTAAATAGTCCCATATCCCTCAAGGAAATAGAAGCAGTCATCAAAAGTCTCCCTTCCAAAAAAAAGCCCAGGGCCAGATGGCTTCAGCTCAGAATTCTACCAGACCTTCAAAGAAGAGCTAATACTAATACTCTTCAAACTATTCCACAAAATAGAAACAGAAGGAACATTACCAAACATTCTGAGGCCACAGTCACCTTGATACCTAAACCACACAAAGACCCAACAAAAAAAAATAAAAGAGAGAACTTCAGACCTATTTCTCTTATGAACATCTATGCAAAAATACTCAATAAAATACTTGCAAACCAAATCCAAGAATGCATAAAAGAAATCATATACCATGACCAAGTAGGCTTTATTCCAGGCATGCAGGGGTGGTTCAATATGCAGATCCATCAATGTAATCCACCATGTAAACAAACTGAAGGAGACGAGTTTTGTTTATTTTTTTTCCTCCTCTACAAAGCAAGGCTTGAACCAGAATGGATAATCGATTTCATTACTGAAATTTTATTAATCTCTTTTTAAGTGTGAAACACTTAATATAGAAGTTCACAAATGCATTAAAATTAAGGCAATTTTATGTTCCACAGACTAGTATTAAGCTTGTCACAATAATGAAGCCAAAACACTCCTTTACAGGTGTGATCCAAAAATCATTGACCACAAAGCTCTCCCCAAAGGGAACAATGCCATGCAGGCTTTGAATCCGAGACATATTTAATGTGTACTCTGAGCTATCTCACTGAGAATGCTGAGCTCTGAAAGCTTTTGGTCTTGCCTTCTCTAACACAATCTACTCTTCTACTTTTTATTTCATCTCTTCTGACCTTGTAATTTTCCTCTGTAGCTGCTCCTTATCAGCTATTTCAAGGGTTTTTATCATCTCCTTGCTTTCTTCTACATAGAAGCATCTCAAAACTTGGTCTTACTCTTTGATGATCATGGGTGGAGCAGACAAGTGAGCAGAGAGAAAATAAGGGATGCTGGTAGAGAAGGGTTACAGTGTGAAAGGTGAAGCAGGGAAAAGGAAAGAGAATGGGGGGCGGGTAAACCAAGATGGAATGCCTATGAGAATTCTATTTTGAAACCTATACTTTGCAAGTTTTTTTTTGCAAATCATAAATAAACATCTGGAATTTTATGACCTATACATTATATACAATGCAGGTGCATTTTTGTCTTTAGACTTTGTCCACCACCCTCAGTATAGACAGCTCATGTATATGTAAAGATCCCACAATTGGTGTGGGAGAAACATAAAATCCAAATAGTTCTATTCACAAACATTTTGCAACTTCAGAGCTATTCAGGCTATATTTGAATCTGCTTTTCCAAAATCTTCACTGAACATACAGCAGCCAGAGTCCTCTACAAGTTCAAACCTGGTTATTTTCCTCCCTATTTATAACTCTTGGTTATATTTTTATTTTGCTTTAATAATAAAGAGTCTTAACCAACCAGCTAGCATTCTAACATTCTTATTTTATGAACTCCAGACCCATTATCCCTAATTATATCCTGTACATTTTGGTGTTTGCTTCATAAGAATTTGAACACAGGGTTAGAGAGATGGCTTAGTGGTTAAGAGCACTGGCTGATATTCTAGAGGTCCTGAGTTCAATTCCCAGTACCCACACTGCAGCTGACAATATGATGCCTTCTTTTGGCCTGTAGGCATACATGCAGAAAAAGCACCTGTGTACATAAAACAATAAATCTTTTAAAAAACTAATTTGAATACGTATTTTCCTCTGTGTTCCTTCCTTCTTGCAAATCCCTTTCTACAGAAAACTGTCTGTGTTCTTCTGGGCCCAATTTCCCTTTTCTATAATGGAAAAAAGTCTATCAGGCTTTTATATTTTAAGGCTCATTTCATACACCATTCAACCAACATTTCATTGTTCTCCTACAAAGTATGGAGAAGGTTAATAGTAACTATTTCTGAACAAAACAGACACAACGAAGAAAATAGACAATATAATATGTAAATCTAAGGTGTCATACCTGTGCCAAAGGAAACAGAGTGAAAAGAGAGTTTATGGCAAAAACTATTGGAGAGACTCAGGAAAAGTCTCCAAGAAAGGAGTTTTGATATTAGATAATTAATTAGGGCCATCATCACTGGAAGAGATGGATTCTCCCATCTCTTAGTAGAATCATTCATTTCACATAGTTCTTCACCTAGGGGTTGGGCCTTGTGAGATTTTTTCCCCCATCCATGTTGGCGTATCAGTTATTGTCATTGTGCAGGTCTTATTTAGACAACCATATTGTTAAAACTTCACATGAGCAGTTCCCCTTTCACATACAAAAGACACAATGTCACAGCAGATGTCCTGCTCCTCTGGTTTTTACAGTCTTTTCATCCCCCTCGCTGCAGAGTTCCCTGAGTTTTTGGTGTAGGGTGACCCCTATATATTTGCCTAAAAAGTAAGTTTGCTTTATTTATTTAAAAAATCTGTTCACATTATGTATTTAATGCTATTTGAGAGGAAAACTTTCCAGGAATATTTTTAGATACAACACCAAGAAGAGAGGAAACAATACTGATTTTTGTGTTAGTGCTATCTGGCAAAGAAATTTGCAAATAGCAGCAGTCCATTGGAAATACAAAACTATAATCTGGTGTATTATTTCGGTTTGGATATATTGTAGTCTATCTCAGTACTAAATTATAAACCTTCAAAGGATTAAAATAGAAAATGCATTTACTCTTACATAAAGATCTTTAAAAGCAAGCACATTTAACAAGCAAACAAAACACATGTTTTGATAGTGGTTGAAATACACTTGTGATTAGATTCTCTGTCCTGTGTGCAAATTCAATTAAACTGATAGTTTTTTCAAGCTATTTTTTATTAGAACTGAATCATTCTGATAACAACTCACCTCCCTCCTGAAGGGACACACGTAAGAGGTGATTTAATTCACTTTAAGGCTGTATAATTTCATAAAGTATGACAAATTAAAACATTTGATCAAGTATATTATTGGGACTAAATTATGTTAAATAGAGCATATGTTATAGTACCATAAATAATACATAAATCTAAGGCTGTAGGTTGAGAATAAAATGGGAGATTGTCTAGAGAATTTACATATTCTGTTCTGCATTATTTATGTGGTTGGTTCAGGGAGGATGAGACGCAATGCACAAATCATTGAGGCTCCTGGCTGCTTTGACTAAGATGACAGAATTTTACCTGCTCTTGTAAATTGCTCTTGTAGACCATGATCATATTTAATCAGTGTCCTTTCCAAAATGAATTTCAATTGCTTGTAAGTACTTTTGCTTAGAAAACCGCCAAGCAAATGGCTGGACTCATTCCTAGCTACAACTTCTTGCCATAGTATGTTTTACATGTAGCCATTCTATATTAAACTTGCGAAATTAACGCATGTCCTGCTTAAATTCCGTTCCTGAGCTAAGGCTCTCTAGCAGTGTAGCTGGACTTTATGATTCGTTCAACACTGATCCAACAAACTCTCTCCTTTTTCTTTCCCTCTTATTTACAGAAGAGGTATGTTTGTGAATACTGCACCGTGTGCAGAGGGCCTCTGGAAACCAGAGTCCTTTAAAATCTGAAGTGTGTTAGAAGATAAATTGACTGTTTTTTTCTGTCGTTCTGTTTTTTCAGTGGCAATCACCCCTGTAAGTATTATCAGTTTTTAATTATGTCTTTAAAATTTTTCTTATAACTTTTTAAAATTTTCATTTTATCTTTATTAGTTACAGTTTATTCACTTTGTATCCCAGCTGTAGCTCTCTCCCCAACCTTCCCAATTCCACCATCCCTCCCTCTTATTCTCCTATGCCCCTCCCCCAGTCCAATGATAGGGAAGGTTCTCCTCCCCTTCCACCTAACCCTAGTCTATCAGACCTGGCTTCATTTTCTTCCTCTGTGGATGGGTAAGGCTGCTCAGGTAGAGGTGATCAAAGAGCCAGTCCATGAGTTCAGGTCAGAGACAGTCCCTGTTCCTATTACAGGGGAATCCTTTTAGACACTGAGCTGCCATGGGCTACATCTGAGCAGGGGTTCTAGGTTATCTCCATGCATGGTCCTTGTTTGGAGTTTTTATAACTTTTAACTTCTGACATTATTATTATTGAAGATATAATTATATCAATCTCCTTTTCCTATCCTTCCTCTAACCCACATATATATTATATATAAATACATAAATACAACCTGCTCAGTGTGTATGTTACTTGAATACTATGTTTTCAGGGCTGAACATTTAATATTGAATAAACAATTGGTATGCTCTTCTCTGAGAAAGACTATTTCTCCTGCTCCTAGCATTTGTTGGTTGCCTATAGTTCTTTGCTCGGCGTGTAGACAAGCCCTAACCCCTTATCCCCTGTCCAATTGCTGACTCTGTTGAGGTCATATGTAGTAGCCTTGTTATTGAGAGTTGGGTAGAGCATCTCTGAAATTTCTAGGAAACACAGTCTCACAACAAATTTCCAGTTCTTCTGGCTCTTACAATCTTTCTGCCTCCTCTTACTCAATGGCCCCTGAACCTGAGGTGCAGGAGTCAAGTTGTAGATGTATCAGTGGGTACTGGACTATACAACTCTGCATTCTGATCAGTTGTGGCTTTCTGTAATGGTCTCCATCTTTTGCAAAGAGAAGTTTTCTCATGAGGGGTGGGAACTATACTTTGATGTAGGTAGAAAGACAAATATTTAAAACGTAGTTAGAAATGATGCTACATTAGTAAAGTAAAAGTTGTGGGTTTACCTCTAACATCTAAAATTTCATTAGCTACAGGTACATGGTAAAGTCTCCAGTATCACTTAACTGGGTTTCCAGTTGAATGGGCCATACATTCCATTAGAGAGCTATTGGTGGCTGTCAAAATACGCATGCTCTTACTGCATTGCATCCTTAGGATTATTGGGCCATGATGGTTGTTGCTATAGTTTATAGTTGTCATAGCTGAATAAGGTTGTTAGTTGATTCCTTCCTTTGAAAGCTTGCATGATGCTTTCTGGTACCATGAAAACTAGTCCTCTGGGAAAAGGTTTTCAGGTCAGATCCAGCTCAATTCTTTTATGTTCTATATCCAAAGTACATGCTGTCTTCACCAACAGAGACCTCTACCCACAAGAAGAAATCATTTTTATTAGTTCTCTCCATTTATAAGAGAATGAGCAGACACTGGTCAAGATACAAGTATTCTTGTTTGGTGATACCTCATGTGCAAAATTTCCAAGCCAGACAAAACAGTAGAGACGATGGAGACATTGAACAAATGCACAGGAAAGTAAGTTCAGAAAGTTTACCTCCACAGGTTTGTGACTGAAAAGTAGATGAAACAGTTGATGCATTTCAATTGTTTCAGGGAGTTAAGTTTTTATAACTAGAAACACATCCTGGAGAGGTTATGGAGAAAGGGGAACCCTCCTCCACTGCTGGTGGGAAAGTAAACTTGTACAAACACTCTAGAAATCCATTTGTCGCTTTCTCAGACAACTGGGAATAGCGCTTCCTCAAGATCCAGCCACACCACTCCTAGGCATATACCCAAAAGAGTCTCAAGTACACAATAAAGACATTTGCTCAACCATGTTTGTAACAACCTTATTTGTAATAGCCAGAAGCTGGAAACAGCCCAGATGCCCCTCAGTGGAGAAACGGATGCACAAACTGTGGTATATCTACACAATGGAATATTACTCAGCAATAAAAAATAAGAAAATCATGAAATGTGCAGGTAAATAGTGGGATCTGGAAAAGATCATCCTGAGTGAGCTATCCCAGAAACAGAAAGATGCACACGGTATATACTCACTCATATAGACATATAGGATAAACCTACTAAAATCTGTACACCTAAAGAAACTAATCAAGAGGGAGAACTCTTGCTAAAATGCTCAATTCCCATCCAGAAAGGCAAAGAGGCTGGATATCAGAAGAAGGAGAAAAGAGGGAACAAGTCAGAAGCCTGACACAGAGGACCTCTGAAAGGCTCTGCCCTGAAGACTATCAATGCAGATGCTGAGACTTACGGGCAACCTTTAGGCAGAGTGCAGGGAATCTTATGAAAAAAGTGGGAAACAGTAAGATCTAGAGAGGACAGGAACTCCACAAGGAGAGCAACAGAACCAAAAAATCTGAGCACAGGGGTCTTTCCTGAGACTGATACTCCAACCAAGGACTATGCATGGAGATAACCTAAGATCCCTGCACAGATGTAGCCCATGGCAGTTCAGTATCCATGTGGGTTCCATAGTAATGGGAAAAGGGACTGTCTCTGACATGAACTGATTGGCCTGCTCTTTAATTACCCCCCCCGAGGGGGAAGCAGCATTACCAGGCCACAGAAGAAGACAAGGCAGCCACTCCTGATGAGACCTAATTGACTAGGATCAGAAGGAAGGAAAAGAAGCCCTCCCCTATCAGTGGACTTGGGGAGGGGCATGCATGCAGAGGGTAGAGGAAGGGAGTGATTGGGACCAAAGGATGGAGGGAACCACAGGGAGATACAAAGTGAAAAAAGTGTAATTAGTAAAAAATTAAAAAAAAGAAAGTCATACAAAAAAGTCAAGTAATTGTAAATAAAGAGATAAAATCAGAAAAAAATTCACAATTAACTGGACCTTATTTTTTGTGAAAAAAAATATATATAAATGAATGAATGAATGAATAAGCAAACAAACAAGCAAATACCTCAGGAGTCACATACTTACTTGCAGCTTTTAGAAAACCAGGCTTTTGTTCCTCTTGTTCTGAAAGCATTTTTCATTAAAATTACTGAGCTTTGTCAAGTCTTGGGATTTCAGTTGGCCATTACCAAATGAATGAATGAGTGAATGAGTAAATACTGTTCATCCTTTTTGCCTATGCACAATTGACAGTTTTATTTCTTTATAATGTAATGTCCTTTCTCTACATGAAAGTTCAAAATAAAGGTAGCTAGAATTACTCTTTTTATACCATAATTTCCCACCATTCAAAACAAACATTGCTTCAGCCTTAGCATGTTAAAGGTCTGAGGGATTTCTACCATGAAAATACTCTCCATGGGTTAATGTGGTGCTGGTTATGGGACCGAGGGATTCACACATTCTGAGCAAGTGTCAGCTTCGGAGCTGCATCGTCAGCCCTGATTGTTCAATCGCTGTAAGAGAGATATCTATGTGAACTTTTGGTTTAGATAACTGTAGATATTTGTGGGTTTGTTTTTTTTTTTTTGTTATTGTTGTTGGGTGGTGGTGGTTGGGTGGTGCGGGTTTTTTTTTTTTTTGTAGTTGAAATAAAACATTAGAAAGAAGGTTATTTTTCTACATATGTAAAGATATTTCCACTAATGTATATAAAACATGGTCAGATTGTGATCAAATGCTATATCTCTGTTAATCAAGGTATCCAAAATTATACACACAAGTGAGATATGTAACTTGGGGAAACAGTCTGACACACTGTATCTTAGTATCAGATAATCTCATTGGAAATGAACTTTGATGACATTTCTACAACATTCACAAAGGACCAGCAGTTCTTTCCTAAGAAAATCACTCAACAATATTGATCAAGCCTGACGGCTGCCAGGAGGGAATGAGCAGATGCACAAGACAAGTAACTAAGGCCTCAAAAGTGAAACACAAGTTTAATCAACTGTAACAATTAGCAAAAAGACACTTCAATAAAACCGTCCAACAGAAAGTCTTCGTGAATATTCCACCACAGGCAACGGTTGGTCCTGTCTTTCAAATCAAGAGTCTTACTAAGCCGCCAGATCTTGTACTTTGAGTTTCCCTTTTCAGTAATGAACTCGTGTTCATTGACAGCAGATTTTCCCGCAATACATTTTTTCCATTTTTCTTTTCCTTTAAGTTTGTGACTACAAGCAGTTTACCAGTCAAAATCAATAATCTTATTCAGAAAAAAAAAAAAAAAAAAAAAAAAAAACGAAGTTGCTTGGGCAAACTGATTTGGTTTATTGTTAAGACAGTAGCTCCCGAGACCCTTATATGTCACAGATATGCACATTTTGTGTAAGTACTGGATGTATTGACCTTTCTAACATAAAGTAACCTGACTGAGAACTAAGGGTGGCTTAGGAAGACATTTTAAAGTAAAATGAGTAAGAATTGAACAGACTGTGTTCTCCCAACCTTTTACAACTTCAGGGCAGTTCTCCTGAAAGTGGCAATGGCAGAGCCTTAAAAGCCAGTACTCAAGGCAGATGGAGATGGATCAGCAGTCCCGTGTAAAAGTTCATGTCATCATACCTAAGACTAGACTTAAGTTGTAAGCGAAGGCACAGGAAAAAAGGCACAAGAGAAGTTATGGGAAAATCCAGTGATCAGATGCGATAAGTATTTTAAAAATGGGAATCCAGTGATCAAACCTGACAAATATGTAATGAACATTGGTTTGGGTTTTTGTTTTTAATACAGAAATATAACCAACTCTTTGCTGAGTTTCTAATTCTCTACTGTGTAGGATTGGAGGGGAGGGGCATATGCAGTGGACAGAAAGATCCAGTACAACCTAGAAACAGCTTACTCAACACAAAGGGGTAGATTTGAAACAATGATAAAGCAGAGTTAGGAGTGTAACAACGAAAGGGTTGGAAGTTGAGCAAAGACAAAAAGGATTAAATCTGAGTGAAGTAAAAGGTCTGGAAGGGTTCCTAGGAGAGATCAATTCTTTACTGGGTTTGAAGGAAAAAGATTTGGTGTTGTTTTGGTTTGGGGGGGTGTTTTGGTTTTGGTTTTGGTTGTTTTTGCTGGTAGAGGGTAGATAAAAAGCTAGCAAAAGAAGTATCATAGGTAAACAAGAAGTAATTTGGCTATGTCAAGTAGCATAAAGTGATGTGTACAGGACAATCTAAGGAATTCAGCAATGCTGGCTCTTACAGTTGTAAAAGTTGAAAGTGACAGAGGATAGAGAACAACAGTATCCTGGATGTGTACAGCGACGTGACATACATAGGATCTTGATTTATCCTCTCATGAAAACTATGATAAAGCTTCTGTAGATAAGAAAACTGAAAGGGAGATTCATTTTGCTCAGTGGGGGAGCAGGTTCAGATCACGCCATCAGATTCCCTGGTGTATTTGTGTAGACAGCATCCTACCCTTGCACCTAGACTATACTAGGCCCCACATGTCCCGCTTTAGAGCTTACATCCTGCATCAGGATCTTGGGACACTTGTTATAAGATTGCTGGACCCACTCCCAGCTTTTTTTTTTTACTCTTCAATTGGTCTGCGGTTGAGTCCAGGAATGTGTTTCTCTGCCAGTTTGCAGCCAAGGCTGCTCCTGGCTATCAGTCTGCAACTATATGATACTTCCCTTCTGTTCATGAATGCTGCCTTCAGGATGTGTTTGTGAGAATCAAATAGGCTAAGCCCTCAAACTTATTAGCATAATACCTAGCATAGGCCCATGATTCACAAGTATTGGTCACGGTGTTATCAGTTTTTCATTGTAACAAAATGTCAGAGGAAAAAAAAAACTTATAGGAGAGATTTCTTTTGACTTACTGGAAGTTTCAGGCAGTCTTAATGACAATCTGAGGAAGACAGAGAGGGGGAGAAAGGCTTGGCAAGCAAGATATATCCATATAAGATACATTCTTGTAAGTCCTCTAGTACCCAATTCCTTTAATTAGGCCCCACCTCAAAATATCACACCCAGATGTGATAATCAATGAGTTAATTTATTGATAAGGTTCATAGCTCCAAAGTACAATTACCTTTTAATAACACCAGTGCCTGATAATCCACATACCTTATGAAGAGTAGGATCAGTTGGGGTGGGGGGGCAGAAATTGAGTTGGTGGTTCTTCAACTCCCAACGGTAACAGATACTACTATTGTAAGGACAGGAATTGGAATAATTGTGGGCAGTTCTTGTTCTTGTCTGAGTGTATCAGACTTCTCTGAGGGTTAGTCTAACCCCGTTTGACCCCACACAGATTAGCCCTTCAGCATGGTTATTGTACTGTTGCCTCGATTTCACCGACTCCAGTTTCTACTCTGGATGATTCCGGGATGTGTGGGAGATAGGGGCAGTGGCAGGAGTTGAAGCCAAAGCCCACACTTGTCAACAAATGGTGGCATGTGAGCTCGCTGGGCTTTAAGCCCATCACTATTGATGTTTCCTGTAGGAATGTCTTGTTTTTGAACTCTCCCATCCCTTATTCCCTTAAGAATATAAGGAAAGTAAATCCTCTAGGTTTTAATTTAAGGTTTTCACATTGTATTCACTTGAATTATCTCCAGACAAATCTACTTGTGCACAAATATGGGAAATGTGCTTTTAAATAAAATTAACATGATAATGCATCACACATTAAAGATATTAATTACAGCCAAGGCGCTAACATGGACATTGTGCATCAAGAGCTAGGTGGTGTCACAGGTCATCAAACCCTGATGTTAACCTTACTCTGTAAGAACGTCTGTGATAGATGTTTTTTTACTTTTAATTTTTATCACATACATTATATGTATACATGTATACATGTGTGTGTATACATACACATATATAAATATGTGATACACACACACACACCACATATATGTTTGAGGACAACTTTCAGGTTCTTGCCTTTGAGTATGTAGTTCCCAGGATTTAAACCTTGGTCCATAGGCTTGAGTTGCAAACACTTTTATCACTGAGCCATTTTACCAGCCCCTCATGATGGGTGTTTTAAGGTTAAGAATCAGAAGAAGAAAAGGTGGAGGATGTAACTAATTCCCTTTCCTCCTTGGAAAAAGAATAACATGCATTTCTATTTTACCTTTTGCTTTAAAGACTCCCATTCAAAATGATGTCAGGAAATAAAGAAGACTACAGGATTTCAATATCTTCCTCCAGTTTTCAGTGTTTGGCATAAATGATTACATTTCTTTAACAATGGAAAAATCTGTTATTTTAAACAAGATGTTCTGGTCATTCCAGGCAGATATTAAGTAGCCACAGATAACTAATTTTAACTGAAGCTTTGCATTCAAATAGACACCATGGCAAATCATGTCCCCAGGTCCACATCTTGCCTTCTCAATTTATTCAGAAATAAATGCCTTCATATGCAGCTTCTACTTCTCCCCATTAGACTTGCAATGCTAACCCCCACTTCCAGTTTTAGCAATGTTTTAAAATTTACTCAACAATAGTTTCAAACCGTTTAAGGGTTTTGTGGTCACCATTGCACAGAACATCTACGGGTCAAGGACTACAAAAGCCTTAACCCTGAGCAAACGGGAGTTAAACAGCCAATAATACAGCCTAAACCCAGCCCACCGCACCGCCCCAGCCTCTCTAGGAATAAAATTTGCCATTGCAGATGTTGGTGTGGTCCCTGTTGCTGGAAGAACTTCGTGAAATCAATAAATCAAGTTCTTTTCTAAAATGTTTAGAAAGTCTTCAGAGATTGCCCGTGTCAGAAATCCGTAAATGTAATGAGGCAACCTTCCGGGTTGCTAGTGGGTGTTTGTAAGAAACAAGTTTAATTGCAACTTTGAAGATGTTGTTCCCAGGCTATTAGTAATACCTGTCTGTATTGTTCTGACATTTAGTGACGAGAGGGTGTTTCTGTATGGGCAAGAAAATAGGGTGCCAAATGAAAAATCACGCAAGTTGAATCAGAATGCATGCTTTCTCTGAGTCACTGTGCTCTTCGTGGGGCTCGGGTGAGCTGGTTTTACTCATCTTTGTGGGCGAAACAATAAACAATGACTGGAACATCTTACAGTTTTAAAGTCAGCAGCTGGGTATCGTAAACCGGTCCAAACACCCGCAGTATGTTCCTCAGACACCCGGACAGAATGAATACCAGGGAAGCAGGTTTTTCTGCTCCATGTTTTAAGATCACTCTAAAGTTCTTAGCTGAGGGTTTCGTGGAAACCCCCTTATTGGAGAAGGAAGCTTTAGAAATCATCTTAGTCGTGATTTAAGCAATGCTGCTTGACTGTCGTTGAGCCAGAAATATTTTTCTTCTTTTCCCACCATGAGAAGCACTAAAACCATTTTCTTTGAGATAGAACTTCATATTTCAGGCTCTTAAAAAAAAAAAAAAAAAAAAAAAAAAAAAAAAAAAAAAAAAACATAATTTAAAGGGCAAGAGTTCCCGATAGGCTTCTTTATTTTTGTCAATAAACATTTATTGAGCGCAATTATGTGGAAAGTACTATACTACATGCTACAGAAGTTTACCAAGAAGGGAAACAAGGATGGCTCCCTGTAATAAAAGATTTACAACATCTTTATGAGGCAACATACACCTGCCCATGGAAAGCTTAAAGGCAAGGGCAGCTCTTTAGAATTAATGCAGCCACATTCTTGGGGTAATTCTTTCATTCCACCTGATGTCACCTCTTACAACATTACTTAATAAAGCCACACATCAACCTTTCCTCAAGAGCACTGCACCTTTTCAAAATTAAAAATCACAAACTTCAGGTGGATATTTTTATGCTCTAAAATAGCGCCCACAAATATTCCTTTCCAAAAAAATGCCTCTCAGTGTAGAAGAAATCAGATTCCTTTTCTTGAATGTCATTTTCTTTTTATATTGTTCCATTCATTAAGTGAACAGTTGTTGTTTTTTTTATTATTATTATTTTAAAAAGTGATCTGTTCCCTACTGTCTGAGAGATTATATTTTCCTGTGGGTCTCCTAACTACAAGAGAGATAAGCTTGGTGTCTCCGTATGGAATGAGTTTTAGAAATATGCCCTGTCACACAAAATTAGTAATAGTACAGGCTTCTGAAATAAAATTTCATTAAGCCATTTCATAGCCATATAATGGAAGAAGCACACCGATTTAAGCAAGGATGACCATTACGCATATTAGCACAAAGACATTAGGGCCGCTGTTTCTGAAAATGACTATTATTTAGTGGTTATTTGGTTCCTTTTTGCATTGTAGTGAAACTATTTAATCCCACACTCTAATGACTAATCTGTGAGGCATATAGTGATTTCCATTTGATCAAAATTAGCTTTGCCAAAAGGATACCAGCAACTTTTTCCAGAGCTAAAAAGCAGTCCCTTTCTTTGTTCTCCTCACACAGCTGCAGTCTTACTCAACATTGTATTCTTAGAATTATTTTCAGTAGTGTTTTGTATACAATTTTTTAAAAAACCTCAGTCAGACCATTTTTCCCCTGTCTGTTCACAGTGAAACAAAGTTGCCCATATCTGAACAGTGGATACTCTTGACCACCTGTTTGCAGCAGTCAGAGTGAAATCTGTCAGCCAAGAGACATTTTTGAATTCAGGCTCATCTCTCTGAGTATAGTCCTGAGTTATCTTATGTCAGAAATCCCCTTGTAGCCTTGCTCTCTATAGCATAAAGCTGAATGTTTTCTTTCAAGCCCTCAGTACCATGTCTGATGGACCTCAGGCATTTCCAAGGAGGAACATGCCAGCCTCCCCTGAGGCGTTAGTCAAATTCTTAGCAGATCTGTTCATGCTTCCATCCATTTAAAGTAGACTTATGGGCATATGATGAATGTATAAAGTTCTTTCACTCTGTGTAAGACACATCCAAGATATGAGAGATGCTAGCAAGCATGTTCTGAGCGTGTACTGTATACAACCGTGAGTGGTACTGTTGTGATTTACACAGATGAACTCCCAGAAGTTCCAACAGCACAAAATTTAGCTATCCACCCACTCTGTTCTTAAGAGGGTAGGAAATGAGCTTGAGATATAGTTAATGAAAAGATTAGAAAACATACAAGGGATACCATCATCAACTTTGTCATTGCTTTCACACACACCTCATAAACTGTCATAACCTTGTAGCCAGAGAAAAGAAGGTCACCATCATTACTCCAAATATAAACAGAATGATACATTTATTCACTTGAGTGAAGTTTCTGCAACCCAGTTTAAGCCTTTCTGTAAGTTTTGTTTTTAGGTTCTATTTATTTCTCTTTATTTCAATGCATTTAAATTTTTTACATCGATAATAGCTAGGAGAAATTCAAAAGGATTAGTAACTTTAATACAAGTAATGTCTTCAGACTCAACAAAGACAAGTTTTTCTCATGATAGAAATCAATTCCTCTGCTGCAGTCTGTGGTTAAAAATGTTTTTTGATCTTGTTCAGAGTTGGCCCTTAGGGTTTTGCAAGTAGGTGTCATTGTGTGTGACGTCTCCTACTGTGAAAATCAACTTGCATTTGAATGTGCATCTTGACCCATAAATGTCACTGTGGTCCACTGAGCATCTGACTTCAACATTTCCTGTTGTAAAACGGACAATGGGAAACAATATTTTTTTTTCTTACAAAGAGAGCTAGTGACAGAGTATGTGGCTATGTCCCCATGAGTGTGTGCAATGCAGACAAGAAAAACTGCATCAGTCAGGATTTAAGTGCATGTCTGCAACTATTGAACAAGATGACACAAGGCAACAAAGTTTCTGGACAGCTTTTGGGGAAACAAAACAGAAGGGATTATCCTTTCTGTTTCCATTTCACTTCCTCCATTCACAGGACTGCATTTATCTTGGTAGCCCTGAGTCCAGCTAGCTAAACAATTTGCCTCAAAGTAAAGAGATATGAAATAGTCTCTTCCTGTTCACTTTTCTGCTTTCTATTCCCCTCTATTCACCACCCTTGAGCTTTATGTTGTTTAATTCCATACCCACCCACTGCCCAGTTCTTAGGATCGTGTCTCTGTGCCGATGAGTGGATGAGAGCACTTCAAAGCAACACAGGGCACACTGCTTTCTGAGAGCCTTATTGCCTGTGTGAGATACAAGGGCCCATCTACAAAATCCTCATTCACAGTAATTTATTGTGAAGAATTTCCGGCTTACAGATGGCTTTGTAGATAGAATAAAAATCATCTGAAAATTAGAAGTCACCACCGATTTCTTGCAAAATTAATTTCTAACACTTATCTACATGAATCCAATTGATAATCACTCTTGTTAAGTTTGAAATATGGAAAGATTTGAACCAACTGGACATTCTATCTATATTAATTACTCGTCTTGTTGCTCTGACAGAATGCCCTGACGTAAACAACTCAAGGAAGGATGGGCTTATTCTGACTTATAGTTCCAGGGTATAGTCCACCTCATCAAGAAAGGTTGTGAAGGCAGAACTTTGAGACAGTGGGTCACATTGCCTCGGAGGCCTGGAAGTGAAGAAGAGTAGATGCTTGTGTTCACCTCACCGTTTTCTTTATATTCAGTCCAGGACCCACAAGACAGTCCCGTTTGCAGTTGAAACAGGTTTTCCCACCTCAGCAATCTAGAGAATGCCTCATAGCCCTTCCTAAAGGCTCTTATACTAGATGAGTGTGGACCCTAACATGTTGAAAATCAAGACTAGCCATCACCCTCCTCCAACTAGGAAATGTCATGTATGTCTAAAGTATTTCTTCACAAGATTAAAAGGCATGGGGATAAAAGCAAAAATAAATATTATTAGGCATGATTATATATATGTATACATATATATCTATATATCCATATATGGTAGGTACTTTCTTATGTCTGGGTTTCCTTTGACAATATTAATAACTCTGGAGAAGAATCATCATGGGAACAAATAAAGGTACAGTGACACTCAGATTGTTGTGTTTAGGGGAAACATACTTAAGATGATGATCCTACACAGCAACATTTAAGAACTGACTTCTCTTTGGGACAGTTCTCCCATCTTTTTACTGACTAGAGGAAAAACTATGAAAAGGAGGATAAAATCACACATCAGTGGGGAAGCAGTGTTTCATAATGAAGGTTTATGGCTGACATGTGTCTTTCTTCTTATTGGTGGGTTTCCTGAAGAGATGTTAGGGGGACATTTCCTACAACACTAACGCAAACTGAATGTTTACTCAGTGAACACATGCCATTATATATATAAAATAATAAGCTGAAATATGATATATTATCAGGAATTGATAGTGGAGACATGGGTGGATAAAGCTGTTATTAGAGAGACCCTGTTTTGATTCTTTCAGAAAGATTATCTCATGCATATTGTATTTGGCAATGTGGAAAAAAAATGTGATTCCCAGGCACCCAAAGCAGCACTACAGTCTAGTTGATGGGCTTATTAAAGCAGCTGGAAACATCTGCTTACCTTGTTCATAGAACTGAAACTCAGGGACTGATGTGTTAGTTATTCATAGTGAGAGCAAACCTATGGATCTCCAGGGTCCTTCAGGAAAGGACAGGACTGCAAGTGCATTCACACAGACAGATACACACACACACACACACACACACACACACACACACCTGCCCCTACATACACACATATACAGAGACCTATAGTTGTATATACATACACCATGTATACACATATACATATCCTAGAGGAATTTTAATCCAGCAAAATGGCTTCTCTGGCAAGAGATCATAGTCAGTGAAATACGTCTGTGTAATATGACTGGAATGCAGACAAGCCCTTAGCACGCACCTTTAATCCCAAACAATGAAAGTAAAGTTTGTTTATAGAAGGAAGCTGGCGTGTTTGAAAGTGATGTCCAGTTGTGGGGCAGACGAAGTGATGAATCAGAGAAAGATTTGACAGAATGAGTCAGAGGTAGGATGTGCCCAACCCTCATGAGAACAGACAGGAAAGATAAACTACTGAAGAGCACTACAGTAGAGTTGAGACAGTAGAATAGGGTACAGTAGAGAGACAGGAGAGAATTCAGTTCAGAAGACAGTACAGTAGGGAAAGGAGTAGAGTTGAGTACAGTATGGTATTGTTTGGTGTAGTTCAGGTGAGTGTGTCAGTCAGTCAGTCAGTCAGTCAACTGAAGGTCAGTGGGGAGTAGAGTTGGGTTTGTGGCAGTTCAGGTGGTCACAGTTCAGTTTGTGGAGTTGAGAGGAGTAGTTTTACCAGGAGAGTTGTATAGAGACAGGTCTAAGAGAGAACGAGATAAACACAGGCAAAGACAGAACAAGCCAGACAAGCAGAATGATCCAGAAGATTAGAACACATTGCTGATGTTAGTCTGTGACCAAGCAGAGACTTTCAGTCAAAAGCTGCGAGAAGCCAATTTAAATCAGTCAGCTTGGAGAGACGTTTGAACTGGAAGAGCTGAGTTGAACAAACCAGCCAGAGTTCAGAAAGAGCTTAAAACGGTGAGCTTATCTATCAGTAAATATCGGAGCTGAACACATTCTAGGCCTAGATTAGATTGTACAGAGGCTAGAAACTTCCTGAATTAGGCGTGGCTTAGCAGACGGAGGCAGTAAGAGAGCAATTACATCAAGCAAATAACAGACACACTTACACATATACATAGACCAATGCCCACATACACATATACACAAATCAATGCCCACAGACACATACAAAGACATTAACATGCACATACACACTTATGCACACATATACACACATACACACATGCACACACCCACATACGAACATACACTCATATACACACGTTAACTTACAGATACATATGTATGCAACATACACACATATATGCACACATACACCCAAGTATACACATAAACTCATATACACACATGCACATAGATTCATATACACACCCATACACAAAGACACATGCGTATATACATACACAGAGACACATATGACCAAATGTACCTACCTGTGTACATGTCTATGCATATACATATATACCCCCAAACCTGCACATGTACACATACACATTCATAAATATAGATATACATACATATACACACAAGCACATAGATACACATACACATATACTCACATGTATTAATATACATACGTACATGTATAATACAACAGAATTACTTGAAACTTTTTATCCAAACACTTAAAATTAAGATGCTCTGTGGGTCACCTCTTTCATACCAAGATTATTTGCTACACAAAAATCTGTGAATATGTATTGTCGTAGCCAATAGCTATTGTTACTCTGTCTTGTCATAGTGGAGACAATATGTTTCTGATATCAAAGGCTGGAATCCATAACTGAAGTAGGCAAAGATATTTGTAATGAGAATATAAAGCTTTAAATAAATAATTGTCCTTTCTGAGCATATTTAAAAAAACATATGTATAAAAAAATTATACTGAAGAAATTTATACTCAATGAAATTGTGACATTCACTCATCTAAAAAGCTTTGCTCATTCAAACCAGAGAGAGATTAATCACTAAAAGGAGATAAAAAAAAAAATTCCTTGAAAGAGAAGGGAAATAATTTAGCAGTAAATCACAGAGCAGGGCCAGCATGAATCACAGAAAAAGGTACCAACTCTTATGATTTAGGTGACATATAAAAAATAGCCCTTCGTGGATTGACAGTTATAGGTATAAATGATGAAATTATTCAGCAGTGGTGTGTTCTCTTCTTGCCATTTGTCATTTTGCATCTGATTACTTCTAAGAATTTAATTAGAGGGGCAACAGAACCACCTAGACCTTTGGTGAGCCTAACCGTGAATGCCTTCTCAAACCTTTTAAAGAAAAACGTAGAACTCATCTGTCCTTTCATTCTGTATTTACTAAATGTTCTGAACACTTCTGTGCAGATTATCTGCTTTCGCAATTGCTCCAAGCAAACAACCGCATAAGCAAGCAACGAGAATCAAATGTAAAGTCAGCCCTTATGGCTATTAGTAGAAAAAAAATTCGATTTAAACATACACTGAGAGACTGTGAATGAAACAGCTGCTAAACTGTTCTGTCCTAAACTGCTAAACAAGTTTTATTTTGAACTAAAATAAGTTACTGTACTTTTTCACCCTGGCTCCCTGACTGAATAGAAAGTGGTGAGTTTCCACAGACACATGCAGTGTGTGTGTGTGTGTGTGTGTGTGTACATGTGTGTATATATGTGTAAGTTCATTTATGTGTGTGTGTGCATTAGGTGTGCTTGTGTATGTGTGTGTTTGTTTGTATGTATGTAAACACATATATGTGTGTTTGTGTATATTTACATGTGTGTGCATTCAGACACATGTGGACCTTAGACTTCATAACTATCTTCCTTCCAACACAACCTATAAATCAAAAGCTGACGCTAAATGGACAAGGTGAGTGATGTCTTACATACCTAAAACACAGTGTTAAGACTGAGTGACTCTCACTTTAAGTGCCTATAAAGGGGAGGTTTTTATTCCATGTTCTCTCTGTCACAGTGATAAGTAGGTTTTATACGAATAACTGTGCAATACAGTCTTCACCACTGAAAATTTTACACTGAAGCTCATCTACTACCATGACCATTAGACAATGTACTCAACCAATATGTTCTTAAAAATACACCTGTGTGTGTATTTTTATTTGCAATTAAGAACAGTTAATACCACAAAACCAATTCACAGTCACTTTAAAGTTTCGCTCCCAAACAACTCCACTGTGCTAAGTGACTAAATTAAGGCTTTTTCTGTTTCCCCCCCATCTCCCAGAGCAGAAATTAAATCAGTTTTAATTTATTTTATTTGCTAACACTGTGGATATAATTATTGCTGCCGAGTCTTTTTAATTGTTTTCAACTAGGTGCTTGCCTTTACGTTGCCATAGACTTTGAATTCCACATTGTCAGAATTCCCCAGTAGATTCTGACAAAGCATCATAAATCCAGGTATTTAGGTTTATTGAATTTTGAAATGAGGTGATTAGTTGGTGCATGGATGAATGAATTGATGCAAAGCAAAATGAATTTTATGATTTACTCCGGTTTACAGGTTCCCTTGGAACCATTAGGTGTGAGTTGTAAGATGTATTAAGAGGTAAGATGCCACATTTATAATCAACTTGGCAAATTTTGCTCAAGTAAAGATATTTGAGTGTTCTGCAAAGGAGTCAGTGCTGAATAAGTGCTTGGCATCCACAATTCATTTTCCCCATGTTGTCTTATACCCTCTCCAGGCAGTCTGGGAGGCTGATATGTACTAAGTCAGGGGTTCTGTGATCAGTGTGAAATGTTGCATGTGTCACACTTAGGGCTTTAGGCCAAAGTCTAATGTTAAGGTAATTACCAGTTTGACATTCAGAAAAGATGCATGTAACTAAGCACTGTGCTTTCAAATGCAAGTTTCCTTTCCTGCTGGAGTCCATGTGTGGATTTTACTCATTGGATCTGTTGCATGAAACCCACGTATTTCACTGTGGTGTGGCACTACTCATACCCAGACACAGTGGTTAATACAGATGTCTCCCTGAGTTGGGTAATACCCCACACACTTGCCTCCATGTGAATGTTGTTGAGGCATTTTTCTCAAGACTCCCAGATGGGTCAAGTTCACCATTCTATCAGAGTGACAGCTGTGGTTCAGAACAGGCCAAGTTTCCTGTGTAGAAAGGAAGTAAGCGGGCAGTAGCTGATGGAGCAAGGCTTGTCAGGCAACTTTGCTCCTACTGAAAGCCCACCATTAGCAACTTAAGTATGGTTTTACTCAACATATTTTACTAAAAACGTATGACAAAGCCCGTTGGCCCAAGCTGAGAAATGACACTTTTGTTACAGACACTAGCAAGGGCAGGGCTAAATGCTACAGGAGGAACTGTGGGTGCAGTGGATTCTAGATAATGACTGGGGGTCTCCTCTGAGAGTCAAGAGAGAAGAACCAGAGGAATAACAGGGAATTTTGCTTAGCCCTGTTCCCAGTACCAACCATGCAGGGTTCACACACACACACACACACACACACACACACACATACACAAACACACACCTCAGATTTTTTAGTCATCAACACTGGGTGTTCCTGTACCAGATGAAAACTCTTTTAAGTTAATTAGATTTGGAAAAAAATATTATAATCTATTTAAGAGTGAAAAGGTAACTCTTAGAACACCATTGAAGCTGTATAAGGATGTATAGCCTAAAACCCAAAACACTCATTTCACCGTGACTTATCTTAAGAGATTTCCCAAGTCTTTGAAGGTGACCTATCAGGTTTATTTTTGTCTAATCAGATCCATCCTTCATGACTTTCCTTTGTGCAAGGTAATTAGCACTGACAATCTATTCCTTAGACACCCAAAGGAATGAGCCAGAGGGCATAGTGTTTTCTCATTCTACCTAACTTAAATGTGTAGTAATCCATAAAACCTGAAGTCAAGTGGCCTTTTAATGTTGGAAATTTTAGGTGAAAAAATGAAATATATTTTTTTAATCGATGAAATGAGAAAAGAACTTCTGCACTCGTTTTAGGGACTGGAAACTTGGAGTTTGGGAAGTTGAGTTCTACAATGGGGGTTCACACCAAATTACACTGCAGTCTGAGATTGCATCATTACTGCCTAATTCAGTATCAGTGTGCTTCTCTGGAAACTGTAGCTTTAGGCAGAAGGCTGTGGGAAGTTTTCTTGTTTTTACTTGGAGCAGAGAAAATAGGAATTGCCTCCAGTGTAATGGGCACCACCGGAGATTTGATTGGCTGCTGAGATCTAATTGGATGCACTTGTAAGGGACATCGCTATTTATTCATTTGAAGTCTGTTTTCAGAATGTGATGACACTCTAGGTGATCAGCCTGGTTAAGGACGAAAAGCCTGTAGTTAGATAAACATCTTAGCCCTGGCAAACTTTTACCCAGTGACCCAGAAATAGAAATAATCACAGTCCTTATTTCATGTGATTATTTAGGGTATTTCCCGAGATTATCCCAGTGTTTCAAGAGCAGCAGGGACTTCCATCCACCTCACGGTGAGGCTTCAGCAAGAGCAGAGACCCTTGTTAAGGGAAAGTTTTCTTGTTTTTGCAAAGCCCCGGAATAAGTTAGTTTCTGACTTCTCTATGTCACAGAGCCTTCATCAGAATAGCCTGGGGTTTGGCTCTGTGTTTGCTTTCTCAAACCATCACTATCAAACGTGAAATCAGTCTATGGATGTTTAAAACTTGTGACCCTCAGGACAACCAAAACTTTCAGCCACTCCTTTTCTAGCTGTAAGGGCCCAAAGGGAAACCAGGACTTACCCCTCACCTTAAAGAGTGACCGCACTGGCTGAAGACAGACACAAGGGAAATAACCAAAATACCTTTAACAAGGATGGAGGATGTAGGCTTAGAGTCTCCTAAGAACACTCACATGACTTGGCCACAGAGTGGAAAGGGACATGGGGGTCCCTGGAATGGAACATACACGGCTTTGCTTTCATACCAATCATTTGTTCAAACCAACCTCCTGTCTTTCTGGGCTCTTTTATCTCTATAGGAGGAAAAAAAAAGGAAACATGTTTATTGCTGACTGTTTTGTTATTTATTTAAGACTCTGCCATCCTAGAAGAAAGAAAATCATCCCTCAACTTTAGTATTATTCTAATTGCCTCTCTGTCACCTTAACTTCAAAGTCATGCTACTTCAAAGTTGCTATTTACTCTTCTGTACCCTTCCACTCAACCTACAATTAAGGTCTTGATGGATTAATTTCATTTTTATTCTGCTGTAGGCTCTATGCTCACTTCAGAGGGTATGGAAAATGCAAAGCTGGTAACATGGTTGTTCCTTATCAGTGTGTTAAGACAAGTGACAAGTTATTCTGTGTATTCCTAGGGAATGCTATTTCCCTGTCCAGTACTTCTGGCAGTACTAATTTGTACACTTAACTATCGGGAAAATTGATCTGAAAATGTCTGGGAAAAATATACAGCTCAGTTAGCTTTTGTGTCTGTGAAACACTAGCACACTATCTGGTGCTAGTGTAACCCAGAACTTACATGAAGACAATTCAATCAATATACCCAACTCTTGGGTTCCCTAGTAAGAGGAACAGGGACCGTCTCTGACATGAACTCAGTGATTGGCTCTTTGATCACCTTCCTCTGAAGGGGGAGAAGCCTTGCCAAGCCACAGAGGAAGACAATGCAGCCAGTCCTGATGAGACCTGATAAGCTAGGGTCAGAGGGAAGGGGAAGAGGATCTCCTGTATCAGTGGACTGGAGGAGGGGCATGGGAGGAGATGAGGGAAGGGGGGTGGGATTGGGAAAGGATGAGGGAGAGGGCTACAGCTGGGATTCAAAGTGAATAAACTCTAATTAATATAAAAATAAATAAAAAAATATACCCTACTCTTAGGTAGGAGACATAATAGAGGGAGGTGAGCTGTAAGCATTTCAGAACTCTAGCCTTAGACTACATGCAGCTTTCTGTTGTACTTTTACTACTTTTGCCTGTTTAAACAGAGTATTTCTAATACTTGGGGATTCCATGGGTGAACAAGCAAAATAATGCAATCTGAAGTCATTAGTTTGATTCCTCAGTTATCTCTCTCTCTCTCTCTCTCTTTCTTTCTTTCTTTCTTTCCTCCTTTCTTTCTCTTTCCTTTTTTTCTGTCATGTCCTCTCCCACTTCTGAGGACCATATGCTGAGGATGAATTATATCACCCTCAGAACTGTGATTTTTTTTTATCTTCTTTGCAACATTTGCTTATTCATGTCTTCTCGGGGCAGGAGATAATTATTTTGGCTTGAAAAATTTCCAGCTTCTGAGCCAGGCTAAACAAAGGTCATTTTCTGTTAACACAGTACTTCATTAAGCAAAGTGGATAAGTTTGCAAATTTTTTTTTGAAGACTCCTAATCTAATACTTAATGAGGATTTTAGCCATAACTAATTGTCACCTTTATGTGTGTTTCCATTTTCAAAGACTCCTTTGGTGTTTTACATTAACAAAAACGGTGACTTTTAATCAGGGAGGACTTATTTCTCAAGTATCTGTGTGCAACAAGACTTGACAGAATGAGACATTTTGGCGGACAGAGTGGTAGGTTCTCATAGCCTGAACAGTAGAAAGCTTTCATGATAAAGACATTCATATTTGAGCAGTAAAGCCCTGTAAGGAGGAGCCAGCACATCTCTCCATTGCTGCCCCCTCACTTTCCTCTCGATCATCAATACTCCCTTTATTATCTGACATTTATCCCCCAATGTATTGAACAAAGAGGAAGTTGTCTCCAGAAGGCCACACTAATGTGTTGTGCACATGAAAAGTGAATAAAGAATGACCCATAGTCTTGTCCATAAACATATTAACATGAAGCATTTTGTCCACTCAAATAACACCATAGATTCATGTGCATGTAATTGTGTCTCACAGTAGTTCACAGAACACTTTTATTTGGTGCTTTCGTATGTTGCTAATAAATACTTGATTCAGTAGCATTTTTAAATCATGGACCACATTTGATTTGTTACTGTATGATTGATGCCTACTACTAGGTCTGGCTTATAATACTGTATATATGTTACCAGTAGCTAAAAAAACTGAAATATTTTGAATTTTAGTTTATGGATAACAGGACCAAGATTAAAGAATTCAAAGTCTCTGCAGTCTCCCCTGTGCCCCTTTTTGGTTTTGTTGGTCTCTTTGGGGAGGTCCTGTGCCCTCCGGGCCCTTCTATCCCCTCCCTTCTTCCATAAGACTCCCTGAGCTCTGTTCAAAGTTTGTTTGTAAGTCTCTGCATCTGCTTCAATCCCCTGCTGGGTAGAGTATTTTAGAGGACATCTGTGGTAGGCTCCCATCCTGTTCCCTCTCTTCTGCCATTTTCAGTGTCTGTCATGTTTGCCTTCTAAATGAGAATTAATCATCCTCCCTAGGGTCCTCTTTGTTGTTTAGCTTCTTTAGGTGTGTAGATTTTAGTATGTTTATCCTATATTGTATGATTAATATTCACTAGATGTTTCCCATAGGAAGCTTAGTCTCCATGTGGGTTCCCTAGTAAGGGGAGCAAGGGCTGTCTCTGACATGAACCCACTTGCTTCCTTTATGATTCACAACCCTGCCTCCCACACTTCCTTAGTTCAGGAGGAGTACTGAAACGATGGAGTCATCATTGTTATCATTCTGATACCTTAGAACCATGAAAAACAGAGCCAGAGCCTGGAAGATCTTCAAACATTACTCTGCCTATGCTGGGGACAGGCCTAATTTTGTCCCAAATTTGACTGTGGTACTCCTATAAACACCATTCTGTGGATGAAAGGAAAGGTATCTGCCCAGGAACCCCAAGACCAAGTTCTCAGCACAAAGATTTATTTGGCCCAGGGGTACAGAGGGCAGGAAGAGTCAGAGACAGGAAATAGAAGAAAAGGGAACAATGGAGATGGAGGACAAAGGACTGCCTCTGGATAGAGAGGAGATACAGCACATAGGTTTATGAAGGCAGAAGGGGAAACCCCATGTTAAGATGAGGTGTTTACTTTTAAATGTGCTTGTTAATTAGGTGAACCAAAGGGGACTTTTGATTGCTGGGCTTCAGTACTTTGATAGCTGGACCTTGGTAATTAGCCTCAGGAAGCGCAAGTGGTCAGATAAGGGATAGACTTGGTGTCTAGTTTTAGGAAGGTGATCTAACAGTTTTTAGCAAGACAGAAGGAATGGAAGCCAAGACACGGCCTGCTGGAACCCCATTCACCACTCGTGAGCTGATCAGAGGAATCCTTTCAGTGGAGACCAGTAAGGACTGAAGAGCAGGTCACAGGGTCTCCCTGTAGTTCATGACCACATAGTTGACTGGCCTTTTCTTTTGATGCTATCAGAAGACTTATCAAAGACATCAGTCCAAACTTTCTTTTCTATTCCCGTGCTCCGTAGTAATAGTGCAGATTCACCGTCATTTGTGTTAATATTATGTGAAATGAGCAGGATAGTCTCATTCACCGGCAGATTGTGTTAATTTCTAAGAGCAATGAACAAGCAATTAGCTAAAACTGAATGCCTTCTCTCTGCAGAGCTCTTAGGAACATTTTCTGAGCCTACTTGTAAAAAGAAGTAAAGTAGGGTGGGGCAAGGTAGCTCATGCCTTTATTCTGGGCACTCAGGAGGCTGAGGCAGAAGAATTATCAGGAGTCTTGGGCCAACCAGACCACCAAAGCAAGACCACATGTCAAAGCAAAACAAACAAAGAAACAGAAAGGCACTTGTTACCTGCTGTCCAGCAAATCCCTCCAGATTGCTACACTCCGTCCTGGATAGAAGCTGTTTAAGACTCAGGAAGCAAACAGCTAGTAAGCCTTGTGATGTCATGACGTCCATGAAACAGAATAGATGGAGCACGACTCTTCGTGCTTATATAGTTACATCTATAGGGAGGAACTCACAGACAAGCCCAGCTTCCCAGAAAAGACACTTCAAGGACCTGTCAAGCTGTCTGTAAACCTTGCAGTGAACTCCACACTGGGGCAGGATTTCAATAAGGGAGCTGACTGATTCTTCTTTAATCTAAATACATAAAAACAGAGAACAGCTCTTAACACAGAAACTACTAGCAACTAATTTTGTGAATTAAATCCTGGAGATTCAAATGGCTAGGAAGCAGCCAAGGACAAAAACTAATCCAGGACAGTTAAGCATGGTGTTCAATGATTCTTGATAATCTTCATTGTCTGTTCCAGGTCTTAAAGATATTTCTAGTTATGTATTTTAAGGCCAAGAAACTTTTCCATACATAAATTTTCCATAAGCCATACATCAAAAACTTTATTTTGGAAATATCACTCTGGCACGCTTCAAATGCAGAAATACATTCCAGAATGGCAGCTCTCTTATTCATCGATCCCAGAGCCTTAATAAAATTCTACATTTCACGTGCTGGAAGGCCACATGAAATAGCAAGGAAGACCCAGCCCTGAGATGGCTAGGAATAGGCCAAGCTTCTATCTTCGGCTCTGCCAAAAGCTGGTAGTAAGCAAGTTCCTGGCAAGTCAGCTCCCTTCCTGTGCCTTAACTCCCACCCCCTCATAATCAACAAGATTGTGAATGTGCCATCCCAATCTAGATGTTATCCAAATATTTCAGTCATAAGAATGATTTCTGGTAATTCACAGAGAACACAGATATATTTTGCTTTGAAAGCCAAACCAGCAAGGACAATAAAGATGTATCTTCCATGATAGAAAAAAAAAAGACTTTTATTTGTTTTAGCATTTTTGTTTGGTTTTGTTTCAGAAACCGATTTGAGTGGAATCTGTTTTACTGGAGGCTGTATCGAAGAAAGAAATTTGCCTTTAAGTAGGAGAGCAAAAAGAACATTCCTAACATGAAGCTTGAGGCGTGTTAGCGGCTAAATCAAGCATGTTAGCAGATTCACCCCAGTGTGTGTGCCCTTCAAGAGTGAGTCAGACTTCCGGGCAACAGAGAGGAGGCTTTAACACTACTATGGATGAACTGGGCTGTATAGGTCAATGGCAGAGCACTTACCCAGCATGTGTGAGGCCCTGAGTTTGATCCCCAGCACAGCAACAAAAATCTATAATCAGAAAGCATCATCTATAAGGGTCTAATATATCATTACACAGCTTTTGGAGACTAACGGAGGACTTTATCACAGATAAAAATATAACTCACATTATATTTGAAAGAAGGGTTGGGGCGGCTCGCCCTTTATCTGTTTACTTCTAGCATCTTGTTTTAGAAACTGAATGATTTGAATGGATCTGAGATAAACCTAAAACCACCTAGGCATGGTTTTGTTTCCTTTACATAATAAAATGAGTCTTTATAGGAATTGTTTTAATTTGAATAAGCACAGGAGGAATCTTGATATGCCCTGTGAGACAGCTGGCACCTACTGCTTTAACTTCTACAGTTAATACATGGCTGCTGCACTAGTGCAAACTTAAATTCAGATTGGCGTTAATAACCAAACCCTCCGAAAGCCTTGTGTTCTTCTTTTCTCAAAAGTGAAAAAAGATCATTGACAAACAAATGTGGAACTAATAATAGTGAGAGGTAGGTCTATCCGTTGTGTTTGGTCGTTTTGGTGTTCCTGGGAAAGTCTTCCCCCCCCAAAAAAAAATGGAGAAAACACTCCTGAAACATTGATGGGTGAACCACCGCTGTGGCTGTTTCATCATTCACATTCAGAATCAGCGAGACTTTCCAATAACATCGACATTGACCGCATGAAACAATGTCGCTAGATTGTGCAGTTCTCATGTGGGGAAATAAAATGCTCGTGAAAATTGCCTCTTTGAAATGAATGTCAGCATTTCTAAGTTTGATTTTTATTTTTATTTCAGAGCCACTTTTTTTTTTTCCTGAAAGAAAGCATTCCAAATAGAGGTTCACACACACACTCACCACACACCAGCTTTTGGAAATGTACTATCTCTTAAATTTAATCAAGTTAAGAATCAATTGATTCTAAATGAAGTTTTAAGAAGTTTTAAATACTGGTCACCAAAATATCACTATGCTAAGCATGCGGGAACAATTTTAGCCTATGATCTCACTAAGCATGGACTAAAGATCTGGTATTTCTCCCCAGTACCTGCAGCTCACCTGGTTTTGTCTTGTTCGGCTTGCCAGTTACCTCAGGAAATCTGAGGAGAAGCCTAGAATTTTTCATGAAATAGATAACCACATCAATCTGTCTTTTGTCCTTTCTTATGTACATTTATGTACTTTAAAAAAGTACCAATTTTGATCACAAGAAATCTATTCTGTAGAGTCCGTTATGTGACTTTGTGTGATAGGGGTCTCCATGACCCCCCAAGGTGTCCGATCATTCCCCTATGGAACAAGGTAAGCAAAAATTTAGGTGTGAGCTAGACCTAAAGAGCAGTGGAGGTATTTTTCCCAAGTGTCTGGATCCACTTACACTTCAACTGGTTATGAATTTTGAGTGTGGAGTTTGATGTCAGACTATCAGCACTTCTCATTTTCCGGTGGAAGGAATATAATCTTTTTGTTTTTAATTCCACCGTTAAGACTGAGGTGAAAGCAGTATTAGTCTGTTCAAATGGCTTCCTGGGGTTCATTAGTGGAGACAGTGTCCTCAAGTCATCTTGCCGCACTTGTTACAGCTAATCTCCAGGCGCTGGGCATTCTAGCTGACCTTGTTAAAGGTAAGGGAGGTCAAACATGGGTTCAACAGAGCCACTGTCTGGCCACGGAGACCGCCATGACAAAGTAATCAGCGTGTGTCACTTTTCATTAATCACAACACTTTTCTTTTCATGAAATACCAGCAGATAATTGTTCCTAAATGCAATTCGCAACACTCTTGTGCAATGGTTGAAGAAGCAGAAACAGGCAAACAGATAAGAACATTGTTTCGCTTGCAGGCAGCAAGGGCTTGCTATTCAGGGCCACATCATGCATAAACATTGATTTAGCCACGAGCTGACACTTATAAAGCTTTTGCTGTTTTCAGAAAGCCCCGTGGTCAGCCTAAGCAATAGCCAAGGGCAAGCGCTTTTACCTGCATGGCAAGGTTACATTCTATTTAAATTTCCTGGTCTCAAATAAATCAGCTTCCCTAACATTAGGCCGCTACACGATTGCCATAGGTAGGAACCAAGTGCACTAAATGAAATGTTTGCCTTTATCGTCAAAGACTCCTGGAGGGCAGCTTGTTGATTGTGAATAAATATTTCATTAAGTCCAAGCTGCTGCGCGTAATTTGGAAGCGAAGGGTTCATTTAAATCAATGGAGGTGTCCAGCTTCCCTTAATAAATAGGCACATTTGTGCACAGTGAAGAAAATATTCTCTTTCTTCACTAAGGCTTCCTAATTTTTAAAGCCCTCCAAAATGATCATTCTCCTAAATATGTTGGTGGTATATGACAGCTTTTTTTTTTCTTGACAATGGTGTTTAGTTTCCTAGCTGGCCTTTCCTCTGGCTCAGAATTAGTGTAGGATCTATTTCCTAGCAGTAGCTGGGTTCTTTACTTTCTGGGCAGCTGAGAAACCCTGGGCACAAAACACAAACCTGTATCCAGCATAGCTAAAACTACAGTCATGCAAATGTCTCAACATACGGTACAAAGCAAGTCAATAACACAGCGCTTTTTCTCTCCATGCTTTGGAATTAGGAACCCAGCACCCAGTTGAGATGGTGAATGGGAGGAAGCTTCTATGGGAGAGAGCAGGGGCTGGAACTGGACGCTGCTCTCCGCCTCCTCTTCCTTGCTGTCATTCATTCAGTTTCTCCCTTTGTAGTCACTTAAAGTTGGGACTAATCCAAATATGCATGGCCACCCTGTTGCTGTTAAGATCCATAAATCATATTGAAACTTTTACCAGTAACAGAGTACACAAACATATGAAGACTTCTGGGAGTCATAAACCTAAAAAAAATTTTTTTTTTCTTAAAACAAAGTACAAAAGCAAAGTTTTAAAATCAACTCTTAGAAGTTTCTTCTTTGGATATTATGCTCATTCTGCAAAACAATGGTGCTTCTATAGACATCAATATATAAAGAGGAACTTGATCAGATATATGCAGATTTATTTGTGAGCGTAATGAGTTTGCCACATAAAATTGATTTTGTCAACAGCTGATTGAGAATAAGAGTTTTCACAGAGAGTTTCAATTTAGAATTTTAACCAACAGTGATAAGTAATCTAATGTATGAAATCATGCAGTGCCAAAATGAGTTATGGGATTCTCATTAGATATGCAGGCATAATAATTTTTTTTTGGTGGATCTCAGATTTCATCATGTGTTTACCTTTATTTCTGTGATTGTTAACCTTTATCACATTTAATTCTTCAACATGGTTTTAGAGCATTTAGCACCTAATGAAATGAACACTACGTAATTATACGTGTGAATCCTTGCTCATTGGCATGAAAGAGCGTGTCCAAGCATATGAAGCGATAACTGCATCCTAAAGACTGGACCCATCTGAGTTTATTTAACTAGCACAACTGTGTGTAACTCTGCAGATCATCACCTTGTTTTCTCAGAGAGGAAAAGGTACAGAGGGATTCAGTGACTGTCATGAGACTCGCCTAGAAAGCACTGAAGCTGCACACATGCCAAAGCAGATGAGCAGCCTGTGGCCACTGTCACCCAAGGACCTCTGTCACCTCCTCACCTTCCAATTTGATGTGCCACATCCGAGGCAGGTCCCGTCTGACTTTAGTTATGGTAGTTGTTCACGTCTTAAAAACTATCATGATCCTTTTTAGTGGACTGGACTGTATGCGAGAGACAAGGTCTTTGACACCTCCTGTTAGGGACCTTGTGTACTGTGCTAAGTGCTTGGGGATTTGAATAATTTACCCTCAGGCTTTCTTTCCTCCAGCAGAAAACATTATTTATAACATGCACAAAGTAAGATGACAGTGGATGTGAACAGGCTTAAGAAAAGAAATGGATAAGACTTAATAACTGAATGATTAGAGTCCATTCTTCTGTGTAATATTGATGCACTGTAATGTGGACCCTCTTTGCAATGGCTCTTCTCCTTCTGTCTCAGAAACCCTATTAGGCTCTTTCTGTCTCCTGCTTTGTAAAGCTGAGCACAGCCGCTGCGAAGGGGCTCCTTTGAGGTTGCTTCCTCTTGCAAATAGCTGAGTTGGCTAACTTCTCGTTTCCTGAGTTGAGCAGGTGGAAGCAATGTCTGTCTGCCGAGCTAAGCTAATTTTCCTTTTCCTCTTGGCATCTAGGGCTTCCCTTCCTTCCTCTTTAATGGATGGAAGTTCTTCAGGGAGGCTTTTTTTTTCCCTTTCCCTGTGTAAGTATACAAAAAAAAAAGCAGTGTAATGTTTTCTTCAACCTTATTAAATTGCATTTCACCCTTGAAAAATGACCTGGTGGTTCAGTGACTGCATGGGTGTGAAATATGACAGAATATGGGGATGTGTCAAAGACCTTGTCTCTCGCATACAGTCCAGAATTGGAATGACACATGGAGTCACAAAGCAGTACCCAGATTCAGCAGGAAGGTGGGTGAATGGGGTCATTTGGCACCATAGGGACTTCAGTTCAACCACAAAGAGAAATATAATTCCCATTCTTCTGCTTATTTACGAGGCTGTAAAGTTGTCACTCAGGCCAGACCCTTTTATCACTTCCCTACTCACTCACTAACCCAAGAAGAAAATACATCCTTAGCAAAAGAGAGGCTCCCACTTGCTTTTTTGGGGTAAGAGATTTAAAAGATAATTGTCTTGCTTCTTAATTTACATTTCCTCCCTTGCAAGAATTCCACTGCTCCTCTTCCTTCCCTGATGCTGGATTGCTCAACCATTCCTGCCAAGATAAATTTTTGTTGTCGTTATTGAGTTAGAAATGTTTATATTTACAACGTTTCTGGTGGATGTAAAAACTGACATACAGGAGCTGAAGTCATAATGTGGAGAACTACAGAGGAATTTTCCCATTTTGATAACTTATTTTAAAAAAATTGCATGTCTCATGCTATTAACCGTGGGTCTTATTTGAGTTGTTTCTATGATGTGAAATATGTTACATTTGGTGGTGGGATTTTAAGCATAAAGCACAGACTCGCCATGCAGACCTTCCCTGGGTATAGGATTGGTGAGTGGGTAGAGAATACCGATTAAAACAGTTAGCACAACTATCTGTTTTTATTGGTGTGTTTTATTTTGACCATAGCCAAAAGCAACTTGGGATATAAAGGGTTTATTTGGCTTGCGCTTTCTTTCCAGTCCAACACTGAGGGAAGTCAGGGCAGGACCTCAGGGTAGGACCTGAAGCTGAGGCCATGGAGCAGTGGTTCTCAACCTTTCTAATGCTGGGACCCCTTAGTACAGCCCCTCGTGTTGTGGAGGCCCACAGCCACAAAATTGTTTTGTTGCTACCTCATAGCTGTAATGTTGCCACTGAAAATCAACTATGAATCATAATTTAAATATCAGATATGCAGGATATCTGCTATTAAATCGCCAAATGGATCGCAAAACACAAGTCGAGAATCATTGCCATTGAGGATTGCTATTATAGATTTGCTCCCCACAGCCTGTTAAGCCTGCTTTCTTACACAACACTTTCTCAGGGGTGTCACCAACCACACATCAATCAGTAATCAAGAGGATTCCCCAGACTTGCCCACAATTCAATCGTAACGTAAAGCCTAACAGAAGACTTCTCTCAATTTGATAATGGTTCTTTAAAAATTCTTTAAAAAGCAGCATATACATAGTTTTTAGAACCTTAAAGCCAGAGAGTAGAATTATAGAAAAGTCTATAGACATATGAAATTAGATATCAGAAGTACAATCCATTAACAGATCAGGTAACACAGATTAGTATTTTTCTCTATTGAAGACCGTACATATTAAAGTCTTTTAAATACTGGTACAATACAATACAAGCTAGTAGAAAAATAAAAGCTCGATGCAGAATGAGAAGACCACATCTGTGTAGTCTCTCTGCTCAACGAGAACACAGAAGTGTTCTCTCGTCTTCCTTAACTCAGGTATGGGGTCTTCATAGAGAACCCTTGAATTCTAGCTCATTAAGGAGAGACACCTAAGTAAACTCTGGCTTCTGACTTGATTTACCCCTTCTGGGGCCACTTCAAGTGTCTGAAATGTTCATCAGCCCAGTCTTCCACCTATAGCCACTTTATCTGGGTACTGGCCACTTTATCACTAGAGCTAGGCTTAAATGCCACCAGACCTAGTGATCAGGAATGTTGCTATCATCTTTGTTCAAGACATTTCTGAGGAACCTCAGTGGGTTTTCCATCTTGGTCTCCACATTTAAAATTGGATGGAAGTGATAGGTTGAAGTGTTCCCCTAGAGAGATACGTGAAAATATTTGACAAAGAGCAGAGGAAGGCCAAAGATGTTTGTTTTTATGCCTTTATGACTGGTAGCTTGTTTAGTTGGGGTTTTGTTGTTTTGCTCTGTCTGGTGTCTGTTCTAAGTGGTATTAAAAAGAAATGAACTCAGGCCTTGACAAGTTCTCCACCACTGAGCTATACACCCAAATCAAATTACTTAGGGAAATAACAGCACGGTGTGCAATTTAAAAATAAATGGATGTACAATAATAAATAAAACAGAGAACTACTTTGTAGGTTTTGCTTTGTGATGTGAGTGAATAATGATTTTTCTACTGAACCCCTTTCTCATACTAGATTGAAAGGACCTGACATGTCTGAAATAAACAGGACATTTTAAGACTAATAAAGCAAAATTATCTCATTTTGGAGATGATGTAGCACTCATGAATAGAGGAAAAAACAACATGAATGTGAGTAGTCAAGAGCTTATGCTCAAGTCACTGTGGTACTTTCCAGTTACTGTAATAAACAAACAAACAAGCAAACAGCATGACCTAGGCAACTTATAGAAGGAAAGGTTAATTAGGGAATTACAGTTCCAAAGGGATAGGAATCCATGACCATCATGTGACCTTATAAGGTTTTGGTATCAGAATTATACTGGCTGCATGAAATGAATCTGGCATAAAGTGACTCTTTCTTTTTAGCTTTATGAAATAGTTCAAATAACATTAACCTTAATGTATTTAAGGATTTGATGCAGTGTAACTGTGAATCTATTCAACCCTGAACATTTCTTTGTTGATAGACTGTGACTACATCAAACAATCTGTCTCCCTGCTTGTTATAGATAAACTGTCTATATTGTCTTGCTTTAATTTTGGCAGGTCACATGTGTCCAAGAACTCTACCCATTCCTTAATGATTATACATTACTTTGATATCTAGATGTTTCCTAATTGCTTTCAAGATTTCACTTGTATCCATCTTTTTTTTTTTTTTTTTTTTTTCAATGCAGTTTATTCAGGAACATTGAACAATCCTCGGACCCCGGGGAAAGCCAGCCCACAGCTTAAATAGCCTCTGGGTAGCCAACCCAGGCGTGCCACGGGGGCAATGCAGATAGGTCCACATACATGGAAGCAAGCCAGATCCTCGGCCTTAGCCAAATGTGGAGTTGTTCGTGACAGAGAGCACTCACCATCGGGAAGGTGGAAGGCGGAAACCAGCTCCATCTTTAAGGCATAGCATTCCGCAGCTCTCTACAGTTCCCCCTTTTTGTTTTAGACGCATCAGGCAAGAGTAGAGTATCCATCTTAATGGTCTCTTTTTCTTTCTGTTTTGTTAATTTGGGTCCTATTTTTCTTTTGGATACTTTGGAAAGGGGTTTGTCAATAGCGTTGACTTTAAAAAGAAACAAATGATCGTTTCATTTATTTCTATGTGTTTTTAGTTCTTGCTTCATTTATTTCCACCCAAGTCCTTGAGGACTTTGGCTTTGAGTTGTCTTTGTTTTACTAAGATCTCGTGATGCATCATAAACACGTTTGTTTGAGGTGCTGCGATTTTTTACTGTAAGCACTCATAGTTACAAACGGTCTTCTCAAAACTGCCTTTGCTGTGTCACAAAGATTCATGTCAGTTTTATTTTCATTTGATTCCATGATGGTTTAATTTCTTCCATGATTTTCTTCTGTGACTAACAGATCATTTAGCAGTATAGTTCAAGCTGTATGTACGTATGAGTTCAGTTTTTCTACTTTTCTATTCTAGTTTTATTCTTGTAGGAACTGATTGGTATATTTTTATCTTTATAGTGTAAAATTTGATATATTTTAGGGAAAGTTATATGGGCATTGGGGAGAATGCTTTTTCTAAGTGTGCATTGGATGTTCTACAGTTGTTTAGTCATTTACATCTGCTCTATCACTCAGATTAACTTCATAGATTCTTTAATCAACTTTTTATCTGGATGATTTATCTATTGCTATGACTGGTTTATAGAAGTCAACCACACAATCATATCTGTATCTGTCTTTCTTTTTATACCCAGTAGTGTCCGCTTTATAAAACTGAGTGCCCTAATACTTGGCGCACGTTTATTTAAAATTGCTTTACCTTTTCAAGAAAGTGGTCCTTTTAGTAAAACATAATAACTATCCCTATTCTTATATCCAGAGGTGTGTCTCTTAGTTGATTGCAGAGATAAACAAGGGGAAAATCGAGATCAATCATCACTCTTTCTTTACTTCTAGAGCCTCTCCTGAAACACCTGTTACTGTCACCTTTGTGCATTGGCACTCCTTTGCAGCTTTTAATATTGTTTCCAGTTTGGGCACCTTGACTATAATGTGCTGTTGGAAGCTTCTTTCAGCATACCTTGTATTGGGCATTTGTTTCTTTTCTAGATTTGAGACATTTTCTGTTATAATTTCATCAGGTTTTTGTTGTTATTGTTGACTTGGTTTGGCTTTGCTTTGATTTTTATTTTCTGTTTGTTTGTTTGATTTGTTTGGTTTCTTTTACCCTTCCTTTTTGAGACAAGGTTTTACTGCACAGCCCTGGAACTCACAGAGATCCATCTGCCTCTGTCTCCTGAGTGCTGGGATTAAAGGCGTGCATCACCACCATGTGGTTAATTTCATTAGTTCTTAATCTCATTTCCTTCTAAGATGAAGTGTATTCTTAAATTTGATCTTTGGACCATGTCTCAGATTCTGGAATATAGTCATACTTTTTGTTTTGTTTTGTTTGGGGGTTGTCTGTTTGTTGAACTAATGACTGGATGTTACATTTTTCTTTACCTTGTCTTCTATATTTGATATTCCTTCTTTTATTTGATCTAGTCTATTGGTAATGCTTTGAACTTAGATTTCCTATATAATTTATTAGTTATTTCATTCCCAGTGCTTCTGTTTGTTGTCTTTCAAAATGTCAGTTTCATTGTTAATTTGTTAAGTATGTTGCTGTCTTGCTCAGCTATGCTATTGATTTTCTTGTCTACATTCTGAATTTATTTCCACACTTCAATCATCTATTTGTTTGTCTCCTCTTTGAAGAGATGGGTTATTTGAAAATCAGCTTTTGAATAATTTGTAATTTCAATGTCTTTGCATGTAGTACCTTAGAAGTAATACTCTCTTGTAGGTATCATGGTACCCTTCTTTTTCATGTTTCTTGTGTTTCTGAGTTGCAGTCTGCACATCGACTGGTTAGGATATCTCACTTGATTTTATCTGTGAGTTGTCTCAGTGGGCACTATACATGTAAAGGTTTACTATTCAGCACTAAGAAAGGAGAAACCAAATTACTTTTGGCTAAGGCTCTTGATTAAACTTTTACAACCAAAGAGCCAAAGCTGAAGCCATGTGTTGCTAAATCCTTTTGCTTCTCTGCAACTCTCAGCTGCCCTATCACTACTTTGTGATTTCCTGTGTTCTTCCAATTTTTTTTCTCTTTGAAGTCTGGTCTATTCTTTTTATCCTGACTCTTCTCATTCTCTATGTCATACAGAAACAGTTTATAACTCACCACATTCTGTAGTATTTATCTTATTGGGCCTATTTTACATTTGCATTAGCTCTCAATTCCACACATTTCTATGTTAACTGAATAGCAGCCTTTTGTGGCTATAAATGTATCATCAGCTAACACAAACATACTTACAATACATTTCCTGAGTTTTAGTCTTGCTCTCTCTTACTACCCATTTTCTCTTTTGACTATTTTCTTCACCTCTATGTAGTACATTTCGCCAGGTATACATTAAGCCATAAACACAGCATACAATCCAAAGAACTATGTGGGAACTGTGTTAACATGAACAAGCTATTTAGAATTGACACAAAACTGGCTCTCATAAATTTAATAACCACTATTGTACACATTTAATTTAGAGTTTATAAAAAGGTAATCCAAAAATGTCTAAATTTATAGTTACGTAGGTAGTCATCATTGTACATGTGGATTCTACTTTCTTCATCTCACCACATATATTTCTCACACACAAACTATTTCATATGGCATTTCTTTCAGTGTGGGATTCCTAGGGCATATTCTTTGGTGGATAAATGGAAGCATTGTCTTTTAGCCACTGCTGGTGCTGAGTCTACCAGCTTTGATTTGATTTTGATCCCTTACCATATGTGCTGTCTGTGAGATGTATGGATTTGAATCTTCAAGTTTCTGCTGACATCTAAAAAAGCAGGAATTTTTGCAAGCAAAATCATTCACATAATTATTTCCTGGTTGGGATTCAGATGAAACACATATTAGAAGCTTGTGGAAGATCATAGAGCTGAATGTAGATGTACAGTTATCGGCAGGTCCACATGATGTAGATCTAGCCTCCTTTCTTTACATATGACAAACTTTTGTATGTCAGGTTGAAAATCGCAGGAGACAGACATTGGCTGTGAAATATCCTGGTGAAGACTTTTAAATGTTTCCTTTCATCCTATACACAACAGAAATTCTTTTACTTTTCAACCTGACGGTGCCACTTTCTATTTTCATGTGATGCCAACAGGCTCGGCAAGTAAACCAGATAATGGACTCTTAAAGTTTCTGTGTGCAGATTGAAAGAGCACATTATAGTGCCTGCCTTTCCTGAGACCTCACAGCTTAACCAACACGGTATATAAATACAACACCAGCAGAAGTTATAACAATGGTTTCTGTCAGCCTGTCTGAGATAGTTAGAGAAGAGCAGTGGGGAATAGCACAGTAACCCAGAAATGTCCAAGTTCTTCTGGCCCCTTTTATTGTGATAAATCTCCTACGAACTTGCAAAGGGGTATTGTTTTCATCCAGTGTGTCTAGGCCTAGAATGTGCCTGTGTGTATCTATTCGCACTTGCTGAACTATGTGGAGCAAAACCCAATTCAATTATATGTGAAAAAAATAAAATAAAACACTGTGCAGGAGGGAAGTAGAGATAATATATTTGAGCACAGTGAATTAACTACTTTCTATATTTTCTCTGTATACGTTTTGAATAGTGCAAGATTATGTGTTCAGAAATCTGAGTGCTGTTCTCTTGTGGTAGCAGAAGAATAACTCTCATGGATGCTGCTGTATGGTAAGCAGATAACTTGCAGCTTGCTGAGAAAATTGAGGTTATGCATTGTACATAAGATTGTGTTGTTACTTAATAAAAGAACTAAAGGAGATAATTGCCATAAATGCAGAAATAGCATTACATTCAATTAAGGATTTCTAAGTGTGTGTTTGAAAATAATAGAAGATGTATAAAATGGAAGAATTGAAGCTTAGAATGACACCATGTCATTCTTTTATGAAGTAAAATTCTAAGATGTAATCCTGGAACTTCATTTTTTTCTATCCCTAGTATGAAACCTCTACCTTTCTATCATGTTGTATATATTCCCATCTCCAAAAGTGTAATTCCTTCAGACTCAAAGAATCTGCCTCATTCTTACAAGCCATCTATATCCTTTTGAGTCCCAAATCACCAGTGAAGTTATCCTAAACTCACTAAACTCATGTGATTAGTGGTATGTCTACCATGACTATCAGCACACATACAGTAGATGATAAAGCAAGGAATTCAACTCAGAATGAACCCAATACCTACCACTGGGTTAATCTCAATATAAACTGAATTTTTTGCTCCATGGTATGTGACAGCTTTCAGTTATTCCAGTATTTCCGGACTAAACAAGGGCAGCATTCATCCATGATCTTGGATGCCTTGCCTTTATGGATTAAATAAAAGAGAATATATCTTGCAGCTACACATAGCTCTCCAGATAGCAAAAACAGGAAATTAATTTTCATTTTTGTGTTACCATAAAACATTTTCCCTTTGAATATACAATACATAAGACTTGTGACATTTCTTTTGTTACTTCATATGTATGAAATTTATATAACTCAGACTTCAGGATTCTCCTTGGAAAACATATATACTGAGAATGGGAGACCACGTGCTCAGCCCAAAGTGGGAAACCTTTTTCAACATTTCATAGCCAATATTGCCAAATTTCAGCGAGCATTGAGTAAGAACGGGACAAAGGAACGTTAGTGCTACAAAATGTGCTCTGCCAAACCTGTCAAGACTTTATTTGGCACTCATGATCTCACCACAGCTGAGGTTTCCTAAGCATAATCTACACAAGATCAAACCAGCGCAAATTCTGGCATAAATGGGAGAGATGTTCTCTAGGTCCTTACGTAAGAGCTCCAGGTAGTTGATAAAAGCTGGAAGTGGGAGAATTATTCGTGTTGGTGGGGGGAGGTTAGAGAAGAGTTAGGAGAAATAGGGGTATATGTGGTTTTACATAGTGTACATTCATAGTATACAACTTTGAAAGTTTTAACAATAACGAAAGGTGAATATGCCGGGTAAATATGTTCTTTACAGTGTTTCACAATGTGCATACCTGAATTCTTAGCGTATAAGTTAGAGTAAAACATTTAAGTTTCAACAAAAATACATTTCTAAACAAGTATTTTATTCCAACTTTTATCATCTTCTTATAATGAGCATTTTCTGAGAATTAGAGAAACACTGGTAACAAATAACACCTTATACACCTCAATTCTGATACTTGAATAAAACTTAACATACAGATAATGAATTGAAAACTTCATGCTAACACAATCATTAACAATCTAAATTTAAGCTACATCACTTTGAAAACATTTCTACTTGATCTCATTTTAATTTATGTACTTTGAATATATAATGTTATTTTTATGTATCACACTGTGCCTTAATTTTGTGGTTTTATCCCATTTTTCCTCATTCACTGATAGAATTTATTTAAGGAAACAGCATTCAGAAATTATAAATTATTTTGGAACTTTCATTTAAATTGCATTTTTATTTCTTTGATGTTTTCATTCTAATATGTGTTGGGTGGCTTGCCATATGTACCTTTAAAACTTTCTGATTTTTTTTTAAATATCCAAATTTTTTTAATCTGACAGCACTCCTTTGGGTAGTCTCAACAGAAAGGAGAGACTCTTTGTCCTTTGAGAGAATATATGGATTTTTTTTTAAATATAGGCTTCTCAGATGAAGAAACTTCTCCAGTACTTGATCATAGCTAAATGTTTGATTAAAATATGTGACTCCAACTAGCCAGCTAGCTGAAACAAAGGCATGGAGATCAGATCAAAAACATCAGCAGCAAATCAAGACATAGAAAGTCATGCCTAGGTCAGACTCCACTGGACAATCAGTCCTCACTTTACGTGATCATGCAATGATAGAAAAATAGATAGTGAGATCAGCCCTTGTATTATTTACTTTCCTGATAAGAGGCAGCATGAATATTATGGGCTTTGGGTCCAAGGAAATATACCACCATTATAGAGGGAAGGCATGGCAGCTGGTCCCCATCTCATCTACAGTCAGGAGGCAGGGGCAGATGAATGCTAGTGCCCAGGTTGACTTATCCTTATTATTCAGCTTTGAATGCTGGGCCACAGAATACAGTCATAAATGCTTAGAGCATGTCTTCCTGCCTCACTTAATCTACAAAATCCTGTATAGACATGCCCAGAGCTTTGTCTCTGTGGTGATTTAGCAAGGTGATAGCCAAGATCAGTTATCACAGTTCTCAAATTCTCTCCTAAATCCCTGGTTGAAGAGATGGTTCAGTAAAGTACTTGTGAAAGCATGAAGATCAGAGTTTGGTCTGATATGCATATACAAAGGCTGACTGTGATGGCGTATGCTTGTAGCTTAAAAATCAGAGTAGGCCTATTTTTTGGGTATGGGAGCTGGAGAACCAAGACTAAATGGAACAGTTCTAGCCAGTGAGATACCCATCTCTAACCAAAGAAATGCAACTCACAGTTGACCTCTGCTCCACATTCATGGCACACACTCGGAAACAGGCACTCACATGCAAAATAAATGTATTAAATAACTGCATCTTAAATTTTTGTATTCTGGACCGGTTGTCTACTGCACCTAGCTTGATGCTGTCTTCCAAGAATCACTCCTTAACAACTTTGTTTGAACTATTGATACCTCTTCTACTGTGTTAGGTTTTCCGTTTCATAGAATTCTTATTTTTCCTTCTCCATTTTGAGGAATATATTCGCCAAAAGCATAAGCAGCGTGTTAAAGTTTTAACTTGTCTACAAACTCTGAAGCACCAGTGTGATATGAATGAGGGTTTATGTTCGTCTATAAGGCCAAGAACTAAATTGTCATTGGCAGTATTATTGATGGGAGATATTTTCTTGATAGGTATTTGGGGGTCTTTTCTCTATGGGTTTCTCACAGTCCGACTATTACTATCTGGGCATTTGGTAAATATGACAGACCTTGGAGGGTGGAAACAATGTAATCTCTCCAAAGAAATGTTAAGGTACATTTCCCTGGAGACATCCCAAGGAAGAAAAAACAAAGGCTACTCCTTCCTCCCTAGAAATTTTGCTTACACCCGAGCATAACTTGCAAGCTCCCTCCTACAGGAAAATAATTAAAACATGTGCTTGTGTAGAAAACCAGAGCAAGTATCATGGGGCCTTCTAGAGCACAGCAAACCCACACAAGATGCTCTTCCAGCTCCCGAGTTTTCAGACAATCAATTATTTGCTTCTTTAATGCCTCCTGGCAGTGTGAGTATATACAACTCTAGCAGGATGACCACTAGCTTTCCAGTGAGATAGCAAGGCCTTCACCCTTCCATATTGGATAGCGATTTCTTCATGTGCATGTCTCTGTTGTCTGTTTCTAGGCATCGTGACTCCCGTAACTGTTCACTAATGTTGAATTTTCACTTTGCTTTTTATTTCAGATTTATTTTACAATGTTCTATTGAGGCTTTTTTAATTTTTTTTTATTTCAGTATGTTTTTAAGTCCCTGAAGCTCTTTGTTTTTGAAATGTAATTTATGGTGCTTTTATTCAATGGATGAAATACTTTATCTCTTTGAGGAAATTAATGTATTTTAAAGCTTTGTTTTCCCAGAACAGTATCTATTTAATTTGGAGCTTTTGTTTATTTGTTTGTTTTGATCTCTTTCTTTATACCAAAAGCTTCTTTGGATGTCTAATCTTCATTGGTTAATTGTTCATACTTAAAAGTTGGAAACTAAAATGCAAAATGTAAATGCTTCTCATTAGCTAGTGCATGTTGACTTTAAATGTGACCCTAGAGAGATCTAGCTCCTTTGCTGATATTTAGTACTGTGTACTTTGGATGTTTCTGCTTTTTAAACTTTATTAATTTAATTAATTTACTTATTAAGAAGTTGTCATATTTTGTTATAGTTTTGTGTGTGTGTGTATGAGAAAGAGAGAGAAATCAGTCTATCTGTGGGTTTCTTGAGTCTCAAAGATCAGACTTTCCAGTATTAGAAACAATACTATTTTCCAAATTTTTGTTCTTTGGGTCCCACAACCTATATAGTGTGGGACTATTCCTGAGGCATAGTTAACCTACCGGTGGCCACGTTACCATAGAATGGTTCTCTCCCCCAGTATGTTAAGCGCTGCCAAAACTCCCTCAATTAGGGATAGGACCTTGTGAACTCCTCCACCACCAGGCTGGATGATGGTTGGTTTTGTCCTTTGCAGAATTTGTGCAGGTAACCAGAGTTGATAGAAGTTCATGAGTTCGGTAGCATTATCATTCCCAAAAGATAACATTTCACAGCATGCCTCCACATTCCCTATCACTTACATAATTTCTTCATTCTTTTCTGTGATCTCTTGCAACAGGGCTGGGAGACATTGGGGAGTGATAAACACGTCCTATTTGGGGCTCAGAAATCATGGTCACTTATTCTCAACACTTTGACCAATTATGTGCCTCTGAATTGATTGATGCCTATTGAAAAATGAAGCTGCAGTGACCAGGTTTGAAAGCAGCCAAGATCTATTTTGTATTTAGAAGGCAATTTGACAGCACATCTATTTAACAAAATAACAACAGAATGTTCCATCATATGGCCAATGCGCTCTCTAGCCATTAGCTTTTGACCAGGTTTACAGTTCCAGATATGAATTCTCTCCTCTGAAGCAAGCTTCATATCCAGTAAGAGAGCCTTAACAGCCATGCACTTAACAGCACAGAGTTTCATTTGCTGATATTATATCAGGAAGGGTGTGGTGCTGGGTAAAATCGCTGCTGCCTATTCTTCCACAGCATTTGGCATCACACCTTCTAGAACTATGAATGTTCTTAATTGACAAATTATAATAATTTTTAAACAAATTTTAGAAATGAGAATGTGAAACTATATGATTCTCAAACCTGTAGGCATTAGGATAGATATATATGTCTGTGTGTACATACACACACACATATGAAAAACTGTGATAGCGGATTTAACAACACCCCTATAGTCAGAGAACATTTCTACCAGGACACAAAGCTAAGAAAATGGATCATATTTGAGGTGTGAGTCAGATCCTGGCCCACTTGAGGCCTTCTTGTGGCTGTTTCTGTCTTCTTCATATATACATATATTTTTTCTGAGAAAATTATATCCCAAGGAAAAACACAAAGTTTAGAAAAACAGTTATTAGCATTCCATCATGTAGGCTGAACCATATATTTGACTCCACTACCTAAACATATTTGTGTATAGATCTGTATGGCATGCATATTTGTGAGTATCTTTACATTCCAGTGTGAATGGAAGGTCAGTAACAAATAAGAGCTAATGCTCAGGTTTGGTAGCCAGTTCTCATGGTGACTAAGAACCAAGCAACTACTGAACTTGATAGGAGACATTTGATTTGATGTTAAAATCTAGTAACTAAGAGACACTAAGTGAAATTCACAAGTATTTTTAATTGCCTGTAGGTTTTTCCCTCTTAAACCAGAGTAGTCTTATTATTTTCATGTGATTAACAATATTACAGTAGCTAAAGTTTGCATATTCTTGTGTTATAAGTTTTTATTTAGATAACAAAAATACAATATTGTTAGTTCGAGAAAAATTTATTTCCATCAGATATCTATCCATATTGATTGCAAGAAAGTTATTATTAGCTTATATAGCTTATAGATGATAATAAAAAATTTATCTAAGACACATTATGATGATGTCCTCTTAAACACAGTATTTTAATTATTTAATAAATGCAAACTTATTCACTGTCACAGTCAACATGTATTTATGATGTTCTAAGTACCTGTAAAATGCCAACAATTCCACACAACAAATGTCACATAAATTCTTCATGAGGATCATTACACTTTAATAGAGGATAGCACAGTCCCATATGGAGTTTTCAGAAATACAGGGAAACTATCTATATACTTATAATTCTGAGAACAGTGTGAAATAAAGACAGCACGTCTACCTCAAAAAGTGCTCACATAATTTCAGGAGGAATTGACACTTGGCCTGGGCCTCAACAGATCCTAAGAGACCATAGAAATCATGTAAAGAGTGGAAGAGGATTGAAGCAATATCACCTAACTATGCTTTTCATAGTATCCCTGGAAAGGAATGTCACAATGTTGCCCTACTCTCCTCCCATCCTCCCTGTGAAGAACAAGTGAAAACAGGAGCAGAAAGCCCAGCTAACATAAAGGGACTCCAGAACATGAAAGCCCCTGCCACACTCTTCAGAAGGATCTGAAAATGCTACCAGGTTGTTTTGTTTGTTTTGCCTTTCAGAGAAGCTTTTGTAGCTACACCACGACCAGATGTATTAGAGAAAAGGTTAAGTTACATCACAAAGGAATCCCTTGAGCCATCTGTTAAATAATACAGGATGCATTCCTCTTTGATGTGACAGTGTTGCTGGTCCAGGCTAGCAGGGTGCAGCTCCTCCACTGGGTCATTCAGGGAACCAATTCCCCTACATGGCAGTGGTTCGCTATGAATAATATTATAGTCCTTTCGATCAAAACAAGAGTAAGGCCACTGCTGAATCCATCTTCCATGCAACGGCAATACGGACAATAGAAAAGCAAAGTCCAGTGATAGCTAAATGAAGACGTTATTTCGGATCTAAGGCATGGTCACTCTACTTCCCGAAAGGAACAGAAAAGTCTTTCCCAGATAGATGCATGAGAAAGAAATCAAAGCAAATGGAGGGAAACCCCCACCCTGACACAATAGACTTCTATTGTTTGATATGTATAATGTCTCTGGAGTTAAAAAATTTGTTTTCATACTTTCATCACTTAATATATTTTAACTCTTACAACCAGTATAAAGAATCACATACTGCGATTACATGATAACAATTAAAGAAGTTTCTAGAGTGGCTTGTCCAAATACTAATGGAGTTCTCGAAGTTAAGTTGTGCCGTTAAAGCTCTGCAGGACCCCAAAGAGGAAATGTGACTCATACTGTTTATGTGTTTATGTCGATAAGATCTGTGATTCTCATGTGTACTTGACAGCCCTTCAACAGCAGTTTGCAGTATGCAAAAATGGGAATTTCAGAAGATGAAAATAAAGATTAAAAAAAATCCTATTCGAGAATATGAGTTGTAGACCACCCAGATAAAACCATGTATTTGATACACATTCCGATTATTAAGTCGGGTTTGTTGAACTGATTCCTGTCACATAGACAACTTCCAGCCTGCTGATCGTTTATAAGATTAAATCTTGAAAAGAAGCTAAAGGATAATATTGTAAAAGATACCTTTATAAAAGTAGGATAACTAAGTGATTTTAAAGCTCTAGTTATTTAATGAAATAGGTAATGGTGTGCTGGTTTTAGAAAACCCTGACGAATTTTAATATTTGTGAAGATTCCTTGTAAGGTGTGAGTAAACGTTTTTTAATAAACAAGTGCATTTTATAAAGTCTGATTCACTTAAATTAAGTTTTTATTCAGTGACTATACAAGGTAATGGGTGCTCTTAATTTAATGTTTTAGATTAATATGGCTTTTGTAACAAAATCTTTTTATGTATCCCAGAGTTGGATGGTTAAAGCAAATAACCAATCTCTTTGCTGGGTTTACATATATGAAATAAAATGAAGTCATAGTAGCCTAGTTCTTTATGCTATATATCAACAAAGTAGTAAAGAGACAAAGGTGCATTTATATGAATAAGTTTAACATTGAAAATGGTTGTTCCAGTGGTCCTAGCACCTTAGGCACCAGAGTGAGCTCCGTAACTCACAGGAGTGTAGAAGATTAATGAAATATGATCAGGCTGTGTTTTATTTATATATCAACCTCAAACTCACATAAAAACATCAAAGGAATAAGGAATATAAAATTAAGTGGGAAAGGATAAGAGAATATGAATCCAAGAAAAAAATCTTTGCATGTATATTACTTATCAGATACAAAGTTAGTTGTCAAATCTTTCTTTGTTAGTCTTCCAATTTGTTTTAGTTACAGTCTGAAGCAGGAAATCCAACGCTGATGGTGACTGGCAGAATTTGTCAGATAGGTGTTGGGAGATGGTGGTGCTGGAACAACAGATATGATGTGCACTAGGAAAGGAGCATGCCAACAGCCTGTGACATATATATATGTACATATTGTGTGTATATATATATATATATGTGTGTGTGTGTGTGTGTATGTGTGTATTTTTCCAGGAGGAAAACAGTGTTGTGGAGTCGTGTAGTGAAAAGAAAAAGTCTCACTCCCACTCCTTCTGATGTTTGGTGAAGTCTTAATAACTTAATTCAGATTATCTTTATTTCATTTCCCATGTCCATTACTTAATATACAGCAGTGTGTAGCCTCATGTTTTTTAGATTGCAAACACAATAAGAAAGAATGCAATGGTACTTAAATGGCTCAGTAGCAGTGAGTTTGAAATTCTGCTTACCCCAAATATCCTTTTTATAAATCAGATAGGACTCTAATCAGCAGAGATACTAACTTTACATAATCTCCAATTTTGTTTGCTTTCTCCAGGAGCTTTCCGTGAGAGATCTGCATGACGTTTGCCTCTATACCATTGCTGTGTCACCCTGTTCTAATTAATGGGAATTTGGATAGCAAATCAAGATAAGAGAGTCAAAAAGAATGAAAGGGTTCTCCAGCTGCTCTGGTGTGGAAGGGATTATTTAGATATGAGGATGAGTGGGGAGAGGGTGGGCATAGGACAGGGAGATGAATGGGGTGATTAATTGGCTCAAAAATGAAACGGAACACAGGCAGCATCTTAAGAACCACCAAGTTACTTTCAGACCATTTGCAGACGATTGTGTAGACGTTAATTTATTTCCAGCAGATAATTTTTGTATATTAGAAGAATTAGAAAGTCAGCAAGCCCCATTGTTGGTTTATCCATTATTTATTGAGAAGGAAATGAGGGAGGAGAATGGACACAAATTAGTCCTGCCGAACTGTTCTGAGAGTACTCTAAAGGGTAGTGATTTTCTATGGCCTGAAATGCCAATGAAGGCTGGGAGTTGCCTTTCTGTCCTTAGACCTCTAGTATTAAAATAATCGCATAAAAATTTTCTTTAAATTAAAATTAAAGCTGCTTTCAGGGAGTGAAGTAAACTTTTATTTTTCCTTGGCTTCTGAAATTAGATACATACATAAATAGAAGCAAGTGCCAATCAATATAAATGTGATTCTGTCTAACAACTGGAGAGAAATTTATAGGAAAATATGATCTTAAAGTGGAGTCACTTTGAAAAATCTTTTTGATAACCTGTATAGGAAATGCTTTTGAAAGACTTGGTAAATTCATGCATCTTTGTAATCCCAGTTGCCCCTTAGACTCTAGATTAGTGTCATTTTTCTATGATCAATTTAATAAGCAGAGGATAATTAATTTTATGATACAGTCAATATAAGTTTATAACTTAAGCTAACTCTTAGCCTGTTGTATAATTTTGCCCTAAATAAAACTTGAGAAGAAGAAAGATCAGTTGGCCAACATCAGTATTCTCCCCATAGAGCCCTTTCTTCTCATTCACAACACTTCCATTTCTTCTCAGACCCCCAGCCTCAGACTAGCTCACACAAGGCTGAGTATCTTCTAGATCGTGGTACTGGAGAGGGAGAACACTTCAGATTTGGGATCAAGGAAATTAGAATTTAATGTTTTAGCCACTTAGATTTCCTGCCCATGAGTGATGTTGAGAACTTGATTCTTACTCCCTGCTTCTCAGATTATAAGTGAATAATTATTCAAAACTTCTTACCAAAGAATTCTGACATTATGCATTTAAAATGCAAAATCAATTAAATACTAATATGCTGTGACTCAAATCTTTGAAAGAAAACGTCCTTTGTTTGTGGTTTGAAACCTGCCATTCTGTTTCATTATTGTAGAAGTTCCCAGCAGGCATGTTCACCCAGATTTAATTATTAAGCCATAAATGTATCTTTGAAATTTTCTCTTTAAACTGAATGCCTAGGAGTAATTTAGAATTGCTTTTCACTCATCTTATGTGGCAAATCAGACTTCAATAAAATATATATATATATATGTATGTATGTATGTATGTATATATACACGTATTCTAATGTTTTAGAAAAGTGAACATCCCGGAACAGATGATAGTGTGAGGGTACCATTAAAATGGGTAACTATGGAAACAGACTAGGTAAAAATGTGTTGAGATCTCGGATAAGAACTCTCCCTACCTGTCTAGTAAAATGAAAACCTGATGAGGACAGGTTGATCATCTAGTTTGCTTATTTTCTCTTACTCTGCGAATACAACACGGTACATATGCTACCAGTGAAGGGAGTCAATAAAAGCTCCCTGAAGACACAGAAGTGTCAGTCTGTCAGGGCTCCCACACACCTACTCACTCTCGTGGCCACATGCCACCTTCCCTTAATACTAACGATGAAAAATATTCAAGATTTTCTTCTTTGGCATGGGGTTACTTGTTCTTTCTGTTGCTATGATAAAATGTCCGAACCCACCCCCTCCCCCCTTAGGAGAAAAGCTTTATGTTAGCTGACAGTTCCAGGAGATGGTACATTCATCACGGCAGCAGGAGCTTGAGGAAAGTGGCCACATTGTGTCCAGGGTCAGCTAGCAGAGACATGAATGGCTTTGCTTGCTAACATCCTCTTTTGTATACACCCAAGAATCTCGGCCCTCTGAATGGTCCCACCAGGTAATTCCCAGCCTGGTCATCCTACATCAGTTAAAGAATTCAAAAGAATACCCACAGCATGCTCACAGGGCCATCTCCTTGGTGATTCTAGAGCTCACCACATTGACAGTTCAGATTATCCATCACAGATACCAAACATACATGTGCATCTGTGAATACCTACGGATGCATATAATCAAACGTTTGTTGTTCAGCTGATATCGCTTACAAAAATACCTTCTCAAAGAGAGTCATATTTTACACCAAAATAGAACTGGTTAAACAGGGTCCTAAGCCGTTAAGATTTTTCAGGGTAATGAAAAAAGTTCATACAATTTTTCTTTTCTTTGGAATTAATTAAAATTAAACAGTGAGAGGTGTGTACATTCACTGTTAGGAAGAGTGTGGAAAAGCATCAGAGAATTACTAAAGATATCTATTTAAAGTTTCCCGTGAATGGTTTCTACGAGAACTTCACAGAAATTGGCCCATAAAAGTAAATCTTTTCAAATGTCATGACATTTATGAGATTATTTGAAAATATTGAGTATTTGTTGAGTATTAAAAAGTTTCTCACTTCTTGTACTTTGAAGGAAGTCATTTAAATTAATAAAGATGCGATTAACATGCTTAGAGCATATATGCTAATATGCACATACAGAATTGTAGGGAGAGGTAATGTGTTACATAAAACAATCATATTTTGTTAAGTAAGTAGGGATTTTCCTACAATTCTTTCACTACAGTTGCTTTACTGTCAAAGTGTACAGATAGTTGCGCTCCTGACAACTGCAAATATAGAGTTGGTATTTTAATTTGATTTTTACAGAAGAACATGCCCTAAAGAGAACTCATGATTAGTGTTCTGTCCTTTTTATTATTAAAAAATATAAAATAATCACATGAAAGCAATGTGGTGCTTGAAACACAATGCAAGTAAGGATTACGTGACAACATGTATACAACCCAGTGACTGTAAAACTTAAGAATTGTTCTCTCTCTAATAATTTAAATGCCATAAAAGTCACTAGAAACCAACCTCTTTTCCTCTGTCAGAACTGGGAAAAGATTTTTAAAATATGAAACTCACTACAATCCTGACATTAACACCATGCTAAATCATCATTTATTTATTATTCTGTCTTATAAACACATGAAAGCAGAAAACCTCCAGGCTCATGTACAATAAAATATCCCAGCATTAAAACTAAATAATAAAATGTCAAAGATAAAAGACTGATAACTCACCCAGACATCTTTCCTATATGGCCTATGAAAAAAAAAAAAGAAATCTATCTAAACTAGTAGAGTGCACAACATTCAAACAGAGTTTTTCAATTCCGCATAGCCTAGGACAGTGGTTCACAACCTGTGGGTCACGGCTCCTTTGGCGGGGGGAGGGGGTCAACTGAACCTTCCTGGGAATTGTCTGAGACCACCCGAGTGTCATCTATTTACATTATGATTCATAACAGGAGCGAAATTACGAAGTAGCAAAGAAATAATCTTACGGTTAGGAGTCGCCACAACATGAGGCAATGCATTATTACAGGGTCACAGAATCAGGGAGGTTAAGAGCCGCTGTCCAGGAGGAGGTGGTGGGGTAAAGCTTTCTTTTGCTGCTACTAGAATAAATTACTGTTTTTTTGCATAGGATCACATCAATAGAAATAAACTCTCCGACAACACATCTCACGGTTACCAATCTGACACATAAATAAATCCCTATTTGGTATTTTTGTTGTTGTTTCAAAGCTCCTACAACTTCCAGTGTGGTATTTAAACTGCGTGTGGTTTTAAACCCAGAGTTCTAAATTAATGGCTGTTTTTTCCCCTTTTCTTTTTTTTCTCACAAGACATCCTAATGAGGAATTTCTCTTCCTTCCAATGTGATTTCTCAGGAAAAGTAAAGGAGGTCAAACGATGAGCCTTTCTTCCCCACTTAATCACCAGTGATAAGGCGGCATAGAACTGGGTCATTTTACCTACAGCTTCATTATAGCTTGCCTTTGGATATGAGTCCTATGAGTATAGAACATGTGGTAAATTAATAAATACTAGCCTGGCTAATTTTGGTGAATGAAATACCTAAGTGTTCAAAAACATGCTCTTGTCTAACTGATGAAAGTTATTAGTTTTCAGTTTCCAGAGTCACACAACTCTGTGTGACTGGTGTATGCCCAAATACCATTAAAAATAATAGCAAGCATACTGTGCTCTATTTAAGATAGTGAGCAAAATCTAGCTGTCTTTAAGAAACAGTGTCAATTTCCTAGAGTAAATATTAAGTGTGGGTCAGTGATGAGCTCCAATCTTCCATTGGTTGCCCATCTCCAAACAGACCACGGTGTCTTCCTTAAAGATGTCATGGTACCTACGCATACTTTCATAAGATTCCCTGCACCCTGCCCAAAGCTTGGCTATGAGCCTCAGCCTCTGCTTTGATACCCTGCAGGGGGTGGAGGGGGCAGCCTTACCAGGCCACAGAGGAAGACAATGCAGTCAGTCCTGATGAGAGCTGATTGACTAGGATCCTAGGATCAGATGGAAGGGGAGGAGGACCTCCCTTATCAGTGGACTGTGGGAGGGGCATGAGAGGAGAAGAGGGAGGGAGGGTAGGATCGGGAGGGGACTACAGCTGAGATACAAAGGGAATAAACTGTAATTGATAAAAAAAATAAAATTAATTAATTAATTAATTAAAAAATGGCATGCTACCGCAGTGATCAATTTCAGAGCCACCTACAAAACTTCATACGCTTCCCCTGTCCTATCTATAATTCAACCTGCTTCTTTATTCTATCAGACCATTCCAATGGTTCGGACAAGGCCATTTTCTAGGTGGGCATGGTGCCTCATGCCTGTGATCCCAGCCAAATGATGATGCAGCCAAATAATCAGGAGTTGGAAGCCAGCCTGGATTCCATGAGATCCTAACTTATTCCCCCTCCTCCCCCCACAAAAAAAAAAAAGAAACAAAAGAAGAAAACTCAGAAAAAGCCAGGTTTGTATAGGTATACAAGATATTTTTCATTCAAAAATGAAAAGGTTTCTTTTAACTCTAAACCCCGATATTGAGTTCAGTTCCTATATTTGGCTAAAATCATAAAAAGAAATGTGTTTCCTTCTGGGACACCTGCTCCTGCCTGAGTTCCTACTCCAGAAATGTGGGAGATGTGAACTGAGGAGGGATTCCCAGAAGTGGCCATGGCCAGTGTCACTGCAAAGAGCCTTCACTCCACAAGGCTAAGTTAAGTGCCTCATGGCCAGAGAGAAGCTGCTCCCCTGTTTCTTTTAAAAACAATTAAAGTAAGCCGGGCCTGGTGGCACACACCTGTAATCCCAACACTCAGGGAGGCAGAGGCAGGTGGATCTCAGTGAGTCTGAGGCCAGCCTGGTCTACAAAGTGAGTCCAGGACAGCCTCTGCTACACAGAGAAACCCTGTCTCAATAAACCAATAAAAATGAAAAAATAATCGAAGTAAATATTTGTTAATTTAACGTGTTCTTTATTCAGTCTGTCACAAAAGCAATTTAAATATCAATTGGAAAAATCTTAAGGTCAACAAATTAAGCATAATGTTCAAGAACCATAACCATACATATTTTTTAATATTAACATTTGAACATCCTTAAGCACAATATGTCCAAGAGATAGTATGACTTTGTAATATTCTTTGGTTTACATGGAAATAAAAACATGCATCAGAGGACACACACATGGTCTTCCAATGCAGGATGCCATATTATGTAAATGAATCATGCACACAAGATGGGTATAACCCACACAATTGCCAACTTGTATCTGGGGAGTGCTGCTATACGGATTGTGTAATAAACATTATATGCACAATAAATGAGGCAAAATAGCTGGGAAAATGTGAGAGGAGAAAAGAGCGTAGAAAGGATTATAAAATATCTTTATGAACATTAACGTAAATGAGGAGATACAGTTTTCTAGCTTTATTCTTTTGACAAATTGTCCTTATAGTGTGGCTGCCATTACATCCGATCATTTAGACACACACTGCATAAGCCATATACTGGGAAAATCTATAGTTTCTTTTGTCAGGTTCGCTGCTGTTATTCAGTACATGTCAGGTTTGCTGGTTAGGTGGTAAATTTACAGTGTATGCAGTAACAGGGTTTCCTAAACACCTTCCCTTAAAATATAAGGTGAAATACACAGGCAGCTTTAGGCACCAGAAACACTCCTTCTGGTCTTTTGAGGCAGAAAACAGACCTTTCTTTGGTTCCTGGAGCATCGCTCTATTGCACTGGGTGTGTTTGTTAGAAAACCTTCCGTGTTATTGCGTCATTTATTCTGAGGTCAATGTGACCAGCTTTATATTTCCCCAAAGCTTCTGCTTTCTCCAGTGTTTAATTTTTTGGAATGTTTGCGTTTCAGATCTTACATGTTACTACTTAGGGCATATTGCTGTTTTTCTACTATTTTCTCTTTGGTTTCAACAACTTGCCTTTCCTTGGAAGTCAGCAGACACCTTTGTTTTGGTTTTTCAGAGAATGTATTCTGTTCCACCCTCCTCCACCACCCCCAATTACAGAGGGGGAAGAGTGAGTAGCTATTAGTAGGTAGATTTCCCTTCTAGAATCTGAACTTGCTTTTAAAATTTGTTTTCCCTCCCTGAATTTATAAATATTTTAATCAATAATGTATCTATTGCTTCCCAAGTGAGCCCTAAGGAGTATGTTTGATGGCCTCACATGAGCCATTCCAGGAGAACAGGCTCTCTCAAGCAGCTGACAACAGTGAGCCCAGCTACGTTTTCCCTCTCCCGAGCCCCTGTATTTTTAGGTTAGCTCGCAAAGGCACATTCACTCCATCACTGGACCAATGAAACTGATGTGTTGTGCACGTTCCCTCGCTCACTTTTGCTGAACTTGCATTGTGTTGTCCATTGCCTATTCCATGCAAAAGTAGCCTGGAACAAAAGACAGTCGTCAGAGGAAAACACAGTCTGCCCTCCGCATCATAATTGCACTTGATCAGCATCAGTTCTGCATCAATAATTAGACAGGGGTCCAATAATTAAGTTGGCAATGTAACAACAGAGTCAAAACCTCCAGGATTTCCATGATGTAACTGTCCAAGGTAGAAAGCAACGCTTCGGATGGATTCTCCCTTTCTTTCTCATAGTGTCACAGATGATTGAGAACCGGTGCCCTGTATTATTTGGGATATTTCCCTTCCAGTTGTTGCCTCGGATGCCAACTGGAGAACTGCACTTGCTTTCATCTATGACATACTTGCTTTTAAAAATCTAATTAAAACTTTCCTTTTGGTCCTTAGGTAGAAAGATGGCTCTGCTGAGAAGGGCTCTTAATTAATGCACTGAGAGCCCGTGAGTCCCACCTCTCAACAGGAATGATTGACGTCCAAGGATACATAAATTACACTAATTGAGCTCTGCCTCTACCTAGGCTTTCCACAGCCAGCTCATCAGAGAAGCTAGGTGAGTAGACCAGCATGAAAAGTTACTCAATATGTTGCATCCTTTCCCAGGGATCGGAGAAGGACTTTGCAGGCCATTGCGCATTAGCCAACACAGAAGGCAGTTCTTTACCTCGGTTTTAAGATGTAGGTTTTGTATTGATTTTTTTTAATTATAAAAAATTAACATTTTAACGTAACCATTTAAGTTTGAATAATCACATTCTCCTTACACATTTCTTGTGGCAAGACTTGTAAGCCAATTACAGTATGTAAAAAAGAAAAAAAATCATTTGGCATCATTTGTTGATATTAAATTGTGTTGCATAGCAACCAGTGCATATGCTATGAAGAGATTGTTTGAAATCAAATCCAATCTCAGTCCTGGAATTTAGTTTTCAGAAATTTACCTAGTTGTAAATACACCCAATACCCAGCTTTAGTCACAGAGGATACTAAAGTGTTTCTTTTCTGTTTTATTCCATCCTGAATGAAATGGATACATATACTAAGGCTCCTACTTGCCTGAAATCTAATAAACCATTTGGAATAATCTAGTAGTTTAATAATCTAAAGCAAAGTTCATAGGTTAGGCCTATTTGTTTTAGGTTAGAACACTGAGCTACATTAGGCTATAAAACATTATTTTTTTTCTTTAAATCATATTACTAAAATATACGCATTATTCAAAAAATATAAATAGAACTTGAGCCTTACACATATTTTTAAGAAGATTGGAGAGCTGTATTGAGGAATTGCTAAGCATAAAGTGTTATCCTTAAATGAATATTAGTGTAAAAACTCAAAAAAAAAAGAAACTACGTCAGACATCAGAGACAAGTTTAGAAATATCAAATAAATGACTAAATACCTAAAATCTAAATACCCAGGAGGTCATACTAGATATATAAAAAGAAGGAAACAGGAGTAGATTCATGAAATAGTCAGAGAACTGACGTGAACTAGAATCTAAGGCCTACAAATTTTAGAAGTGCCTCCACCACGTTTGTCAGCCAAACACTGCTGGACCGGGTCTTTCACAAAAGACCTGGAGCCCCACTAAAATAACACCAGAAAAATGGCCACTTCTTCATCAAAACTCAGAGCTACCTGTGAGAAAAAAATCAAAAGTGGAGTAAAGATTCAGAAATAGCAACAAGATCTTAATTTAATCTTGTAAAAATTCATAAACTGCCTTTATCATCAGGAACATCTCACAGTGGCTAACGTGGGAGAAGAGAAAGCATAGATGGCTGCTTTTCTAGAAGATATTTTATAAATTAGGGGCTAATGCCACTAACTTATAAATGCATCAAATGCATTCATAAATGATAAAATCCATCAAAGCAGATGAGGCTTAATACTATAACACTGCTGTTCAAAGAATTACTTTGGCCTAATTGAGCAAGACATCTATGCCTCCAAAGGCTACTGTTTACTTTCCTGTTCTGTGATTGTGTGTCTATAACCTTTCTTCATCCCAGATAACATTCTAAGCAAAGTGTGAGGCCGACATGGTTCTCTATGAAATTATACTTGAAATGATTCCACTCTCTCAAGAATTTATGAGTTCAATGATTATTAAAAAAAAAGGTGCTATCACAGTATGTGCCACTCGTCTCACAGTCATAGAAAAATTAATGGGAAAAGCAGCCATATGTTGCTAACAGGACAAATAATTCTATTTTAATTAGATTGTTTTCAATTTAGTTTACAGAAAACTTAAGGTATTTTCATAGTACTGCATTGATGTTACCCTTAGATGAAAGGATATAAAATGCACTCCAAGGGTATTAACTTTTCCTTCCTATGTGCTGGGTAATTACACTGCTGACGTCTGACAGAAAGCTATAACTCATTACCAAGTGAAGCAGTCAGCACTCTGATGAGCAGGGGCCACCTTGCCTCGAATGAAGCCATTAATGTAATAGCCTATCACTCAAGCTAATAAAATCAGCTCTTAGGCTCTTCTCTTTTAGGACATGAGCCACGACACAAAAGTTCCCAGTAGCGGCATTATGTCACATCCATACAGTGAACATGGGGAGAGGTGTACTGAGCTCCTACACACACCACACATGCACACACACACACACACACACACACACACACACCACGCTACAATGAAACCTCAGTAGATTCTTCTCTCATCTTCCAAACAGTACAATTACCCTGTGCTCGGTGCTCTAGTAATCTGTGAAGCATCGTACAGTTTCATTTAGAGTTCATGCTATCCCTCCGATGTGGGGCTGCCCATCTGAAGAATGTGTTAACGTGCTATTACTGTTTGATCTCCGGGTTACTTACTTGGTTGTAATTTTTGAACTGTGTGGATCAGTTTTTCAATAATTGTTAGCTTTTTAAGAAAACACATATACATAAATATAGTAATAAACATACCACAATAATCTTCTTTATATTATTGCCTGCTTTTATCATTTTAACTTGTGATATGAAATCATTTTCACGGTTAAAATAACAACACAGATACTCAAAAAGTTTCTTTTATCCAATACAGATACCAGTTGTAATTTTTTTTAATTTTTCAATAAAAGTTTATACTCCCTTAAATACCTATATGTCACATATGCAGTTGAAAACAAGTATTAGTGAGTACTTTCATTATTAATTGAACTAGATTGCAAAATAAAATTACTTTCTAGGCCATGTGGGCTTGAGTCTCTTGTGGGAACAGAACAAAACACAGTAAATTAATGGAGGGTGCATGTGTGTGTGTGTGTGTGTGTGTGTGTGTGTGTGTCCATGTCTAGGTGGAATATGCTGATAGGTACAACTGAAACACTGAAACAGAGAGAGTGATTACAAGTATTCTATAAATAAAAAAAATTCTTTTTTTATTTTATTTTGTTTTATTTTTTGGTTACATCCTGACAATTCATTTTCTTCATTTCTTAATATAAATTTTAATTTTTTATATTAATTACAGTTTACTCACTTTGTATCCCAGTTGTAGCCCCCTCCCTCATTCCCTCCCAATCCCACCCTCCCTTCCTCATCTCCTCCCATGCCCCTCTCCAAGTCCACTGATAGGGGTGGACCTCCTCCCCTTCCATCTGTCCCTAGCTTATCAGGTCTCATCAGGACTGGTTGCATTGTCTTCCTCTGTGGCCTGGTAAGGCTGCTTCCCCCCTCAGGGGGAGGTGATCAAAGAGTAAGCCACTGAACTCATGTCAGAGACAGTCCCTGTTCCCATTACTATGAAACCCACTTGGACACTGAGTTGCCTTGGGTTCTAGGTTATCTCCCTGAATGGTCCTTGGTTGGAGTATCAGTCTCAGAAAAGACCACTGAGCCCAGATTTCTTGGTTCTGTTGCTCTCCTTGTGGAGCTCCTGTCCCCTCCAGCTCTTTCTGTCTTCCCCTTCTTCCATGAGAGTCCCAGCACTCTGCCCTAAATTTGACTGAGTCTCAGCATCTGCTTCCATACCCTGCTGAGCAGAGTATTTCAGAGGCCCTCTGTGGTAGGCAACTGTTCTGTTCCCTATTTTCTCCCTCTTCCAATGTCCATCCCTTTTGCCTTTCTGAGTAAGGATTGATCATCTTACACAGGGTCCTCCTTCTTGCTTAGCTTCTTCAAGGTGTACAGATTTTAGTATGTTTATCCTATATTATATATCTAATATCTACGTGTTGGTGAGTATATGCTATGTGTGTCTTAAGAAAGTGATTTTTGAAAAAAAATAAAAAAAAAATAAAGAAAGAAAGAAAGAAAAAAAACAAAAAAAAACAAAAAAAAGAAAGTGATTTTTGAAGAAAGATTTGATTGCTACATGAAGGGAACCTATAGCAGTCTGTGGAAGAATTCTGTTTCTATTAGAGAAAGAAAAAAAGAAAAAACAACACATGAAAATCTCTTCAGTATGGGCAGGAAAGTAAAAGAAAATCAGTCGGATTACCAGACATGACTGCCATAGTTTCTAGTCTTATAGAGAAGAGATGTTTATAAATGACATTTTGAGATATGAATGAATGGGGATTTGAGGACAGATACAATCTGATGTATATTTTAAATAATTTTGTTGGCATATACAGATATGTGTTTCACTTTGACTCCTACTTGCACATATACCATTACACTAGTTCTTGCTCTCCAGGACCACTGTCCTGAATCTTTCCTTTTATTCTCTTGCTAGTCCCATTCCTTCTCTCAAAGGGTATTCCTGATATGTTAAGGATATAATTAAGAGGAAGAATGTCAGAAAGAAATGCTTGTCAGGTGATTATTTTAATAATACAGGTAAGAGTTCACAGAACTTTGGACTAAGATGTTTAAGAAATAAATGATAATATATTTTATAGTTTTATATAAAGTATACACAGCAAAGACAATTAGGAACGTGGTGGCGTAAGTGCATTTTGATCTATAAGATGTCCACCTGAAAACTTAAAGCAAATAACACAATGTACACATCCCTATTCATGACCAGTCTCACACTGGACTTTTTAACCTTCTCTCATCAAACATCCTCTAAAGTCCAACTATTTTGATTCCTACACCACTGGGCTCTGCTTTGTTATATAATGAAATTAGACATTCCTTCTTGACTTCTTCCTCTTATCTCTCTTCCTCAAGGATTGTTCTAGCCTTATTTGAAAATGTGTTAACATGAAAAGTTTAGTATCACGTTGAGCATATTTTTAAAATGTTTCTGGTGTGTGTGTGTGTGTGTGTGTGTTTCTGCACACGTATGGATGTGTGTTCCTATGCATATGTAAATGTCTCCTCAGCATCCTGATTGCAAGAATGTGCTACCATGGCAAGCTTTTACATGAATGTTGGGGATCCTAAACTCATGCTTGCCAACAATTTAGCCACTGATCCATCTTCCCTGTGCCCCTGGAGGTTTTTAAACTTGAACTAAATTATTGTTAAATTCAAAGATGAAGTTAAGGGAATTCAATAGGTTTGAACTGTATGCTCTACCAAAGCAAATACAAATAGAACGTTGAGGTCATGTCTCAGAGGTAGAACACCTTCCACCATGAGAAGGCTCTGGGTTCAAATCCCGGAAAGAAAATGAGACAAGGCCATAGATGTTGAAAGCCAAGTGCTCGGTACATTTTATCATCTAGGTATTTCCTTTTTTAGAGTCTTTTTTATATATTGCCATATGTGTGCATTTAATTATATGCCACATGCCGGGATGGAAGGTATTCCAGTAGAGGCCAGAAGAGGAGGCCAGACACTGTGGAGTTAACTGTACAGTTGTGGAGGAATCGCCTGGGTGCTGGGAGCCTAGTTCTGGTTCTGTGCAAAAGGCGCAAGTGTGCTGAAGTCCTGAGCCATAGCTTCCGCCCCTCACTTACTTACTCTATTTTGAGATCCTCAGTAGACTTTTCGGGTTTTCATATGTGTGACCTATGCATTTATTTATTTACGTTCGCTTTACAAACACATGCATGTGTATATTTTTCTTACTGCTAATTTGGTGGATAAGAAAATAAAAGTAAACTCTCAAGGAGCCAACACATATTATTTGCTTTGAGATATTGGGATATTATTTTTGTATCTAAATTACCGATTCCTAGCACATATTTCCTCAACATTTTGCTAGTGGCAGTTTGTACAGTAGCCAGAAGGTAACTACGGAAACAAGATTTTTCATGTTTTCAGAGGTAGATGTACCTGTGACGGAACATCCCATGTACGTGAAAAGAGGAGGCCGTAAAAATAAAAGATGTTAGGTTGGATAATCATCTATAATGTTAACAGTCCAATTGCTTGTCATGAAGAGGAAGGTTGTGCTTTAATTAAGCAATAAGACATGACAGGGTGTAAATTATGGAGTAATGATTCTTGTCTAGCATATTGTTAGACAAGAGGCCGAGAGCCAGATGTCATTGCCCGTATCGTGATAAAATTACCATGCCACGATTTAAATCCAGAACATCGCAAAATAGTTCTAAAATACTCCCCAAATAATTTGGCTGAATTAAATTACCTGTTAAGCATATTTCCTAAATTCTGAATTAGAGGGTGCCTACTATTATTATATAAGATCCTGGATATTACCATTTACCTGTGTGGAAAAACAGGGCAAGAACATATACTAAACTTAACTTGATAATTGGTTATTCAGGTCCTATACAAAACTTATATTGACATAAAATCAGGAAAGCAGATGGTTACTAACTTTTGAAAAAATTAAAATCAGTCCTTTTGAGGCATCATAAAGCAAGACTAACAAATATATCTAACATAAATCTTGAGGAAAAGAAATAGCCATCCAAGAGCAGAGCCGTTTTACAGAACTTTCGGTCATTTTAGCATCAATGTGATTGCTTTAATCTCACGCTTTCCCCCTGCCTCATACCATTTTGATGGTCTCCTTTTGTAAAGATATTAAAACAGATCTCTTATCACAGGAAAACACATTGTTTGAAATAGCACCCTTATGAAAATAAGAAAACTCATTTCTGCCCACTCAAAAGAAAAGTATTTGAGGGCAAGTCTGAGAGAGAGAGAGAGAGAGAGAGAGAGAGAGAGAGAGAGAGTCCTTGCATTTCATCTGTAGAGTAAGGGGGAAGTAGTGTTTTAGAAGGTGATTTATTTTTTAAGTGATTATATTTTTGAGCTTTTACTACCGATATTGTATACATTTAGGATGGCCGATGTATTGACAGGTTCACCTTCTTTTGTGGTTGTTGCAAGTAGGGCATTACATTACAACTCCAAATTTTTTATAAAAGCTATATCTTTTAAGCTAATGTACTTCATCATCAAATTTGGTCCTGCTTTGTAAGCACAATAACTAGAGATTGTTTAACATACAGATCAAAAAAATCATAGATGAGGTAATTTTAAAAGGCTGTGCAAATACTCCCATTCCCTCCAATATTCTGCCTGATCAATCCCAGGATCATTTATTTTATTCATCTGGATTAATATTTATGTCTTTGATTATCTCTTTTTTTTCTTTTTTAATTTATTTTATTTAGTACAATTTATTCACTTTGTATCTTAGCTGGAGCCCCCTCCCAATCCACCCACTCTCCTTTTTCCCCCCTATGTTCCTCCCCAAGTCCACTGATAGGGGAGGTCCTCTTCCCCTTTCATCTGACCCTAGCCTATCAGGTCTCATCAGGACTGGCTGCATTATCTTCCTCTGTGGCCTGGCAAGGCTGCTTCCCCATCAGGAGGAGGTAAACAAAGAGCAAGCCACAGAATTCATATCAGAGACAGTCCCTGTTCCCCTTACTCTGGAACCTACTCGGAGACTGAGCTGCCATGGGCTACATCTGTGCTGGGGTCCTAGGTTATCTCCATGCATCATCCTTGGTTGGAGTATCAGTCTCAAAAATGTGCCCTGTGCCCAGATTTTTTCTCAGTTCTGTTGCTCAGCCTGTGCCCAGATTTTTTCTCAGTTCTGTTGCTCTCCTGCCATGGGCTACATCTGTGCAGGAGTCCTAGGTTATCTCCATGTATCATCCTTGGTTGGAGTATCAGTCTCAAAAATGTGCCCTGTGCCCATATTTTTTCCCAGTTCTGCTGCTCTCCTTGTGGCACTCCTGTCCCCTCCCGGTCTTTTTATTTCCCCCTTCTTTTATAAGATCCCGTACACTTTGTCTAGCTTTTGGCTATAAGTCTCAGCATCTGCTTTGATACCCTGCTGGGAAGTCTTTCAGAGGTTCTCTGTGGTAGGCTTTTGTTCCCTGTTTTCTCCCTCTTCCGATGTCTATCCTGTTTGCCTTGCTGAATGAGGACTGAGCATCTTACCTAGGGTCCTCCTCCTTGCTTAGCTTCTTTAGGTATACAGATTTTAGTATGCTTATCCTATATCATACGGCTAATATCCACTTATAAGTGAGTATATACCATGTGTGTCTTTCTGCTTCTAGGTTACCTCACTCAGGATGCTCTTTTCTATTTCGCACTGTTTGTCCGCAGATTTTCTGATTTCCTTGTTTTTAATTGCTGAGTAGTAATCCATTGTGTAAATGTACCACAAGTTCTGTATGCTTCCTCAATTGAGGGACATCTGCATTGTTTCCAAATTCTGGCTATTACAAATAAATCTGCCTGCCGCTATGAACATGATTGAGCAAATGTCCTTGTTGTATTTTGAGCATATTTTGGATGTATGCCCAGTAGTGGTATAGCTGGATCTGGAGGTAGCGCTATTCCTAATTTTCTGAAGAAGTGCCTGATTGATTTCCAAAGTATTTGTACAAGTTTACATTCCCACCAGCAATGGAGGAGGGTTCCCCTTTCTCTACATCCTCTCCAGCGTGCATTGTCACTCACACATTTGAATGAATAGGACCTAATTATCACCTCTTAAACTCTTAGAAGACCTAGTCACCCAAATCAGTGTGGAACTGTTGATTGCCAGCCATTGCTTATTCTGGGAGCTTCCACTCTCTATGTTGTGGCTAAGCACCTTCCTTCGGCTCTATAGCCAGTCCCCTGTCTTCACAAGTGTTTCAACAGAGAGAAAGTCCGGCAGTGCTGCCCAGAAGCAGTGGCTTCATCATGTCCTGAACTCACTATCATCTCTGCAGAATAGACCTCATGGTCATGGGATCATGGTTCATAGCTGTCAGCAGGCCCCTCCTTCACCAGGGATTAACCCATCCAGACATATCTTGTATGTGTGTTGGGGTGTTGACTGAGTACCTCCATCATAATCTCTAGCTGACGAGGGGAGAAAAGACTGACCTGTAAGTTGAGAACACAGAAAAGAAGACAAGACAGCCCCTGTCCAAATTCAGCTGCATATGCCTGAGCCTACTGCCTTCTAGTGGGCGAGACTGCCTGTCATCGTCATCTACCATCTTAACTCCTTCCTATCCTAACATCATTTTGTTGCTTATTATACCAAATTTTTTTTTGTCAAATTTGCTATTTTGAAAATTCTCAGCTGAACATCAGCCTTGACTTCCACTCCTAATTTCTTTCCTATATGCCCTGTTGTTTTGATACTAGCTCAGGCTGACCCTCAAATAGGATTCTCGGCACCAACGCAGTGACTAGGAAAGGGCACCAGCTGTGACTTCTCACAAGGACGTTCATAACAGACGTTCGTGAAATCCCTTGCTGCTACACTCGGATTTAAAGTGGAACGCAGGTGTCAATCAGGAACAAAATAGAGAAGGTGACATGTATTGTCACGCATAAGAAAGCTGTCATTTTGTACTCTAGACTGCAGAGTTGGCTCAGCAGCTTAACTGTACTTGCTGTTCTTCTAGATGGCCTAGGTTCAGAGTCCAGTAGCCACACAAATAGTACAGCCACTTACACTCATATTCCAGGGGACCTGACACCATCTTTTGCACTCAGTGGGCAGTGCCACCCACATGGTGAACATACATACATGCAGACAAAGCAGTCAACCACATAAAATAAATACTTCATTTTTATAAAAAGTAATCATTAACCGCATAGCCCTACCTTTAATTTCCAAACTTCTGCTGCAGAGAAAGCATGGGACAGGAAGCCAATTCACTAATTCTTTAATTTGGTTTCTGAAATACAAAAGCAAATCAGTTTTCTTTTTAATATGGCATAGAATGTGACCATGGTAGAGAGGGGAAGAAAGAGTAATAGAAAAAAAATATCAACCCAAAATAGCTCAGTGGCAATGAAACAAGTAGCAAGACACAGTCCACATCCTGGGAGTAGTTAAAACCTTGCCTTGCACCCACTCTCACCCCAGTGGGTTGGTGTTCTTGGCGAAAACCGCCTAATGTCAGATGGAGAAAGATATAATTACAGTTCATCTGCAATGTATATATTGGCTTAGTGCACAGGACACTATTTAATGAAACGAGATAATAATATTCAACTTTTGAAGTGTATGGGAGGGAGAAAAATGAGCTACAAAAGCAGAAAAGAATGAAAATCCATGCGTACAAACTATCATCGAGACACCTGAAGGTAATCAGGTCTACACCTGGTACTCAGAGAACTCCAGGTCAGGTGTTCCTCACGCAGAAAGACTTTTAAAATGAGGAGGTTGGTTGGGGTTCCATATAATCAGCTCCTCTCAGAGCATAAAAGAGAAAAATGTCTCCCTCACTAGAGCCAGGGTGTGTATCCTTTGCAGCCCTGCCTATTGGATTCCCCTCCTTACTCTTCATAACTCAAAACAGGCAGGCAGCAGGCTGTGCAGATGGAGACGTCCCAGCCAGAGTCCGCATGGAGCATTATAGATCTGGCTACTTGTCTAGTTAACAGTGAGCTATTTTTGGATAATACCCTCAGTTGTGTTGCAAAACTGAAAGGGGGATAAAAAAAGAATGGATTTATCATTGAGTTCAGTATATAAAAACGTTTGTACAGGTGGGCATAGGACCTGGGCTGCTCACTCTAATGAAGACTGCTGATTCCTCAAACTGACTTCCTTTGTGATCGACAGAATGAAGGACGTACTGAAAGGGTACCTTCGGTCGCACTGGTAACAGATCACAGCACCTCAGTTCCCCGAGGAAGTGCTGTAGGCACTCATTATTACTTGCATGCATCTTGTTTGTTTTCTTATTTTGAGCAAGCAGATGGCAGGGTGGCTTAGAGACTTCCCTGCTTGTCATGGCAACACAGGACACTAGGTACGAAAGAGGATCTGAGTAACTGTGTGTACATCAAAATGATGGGCTGGGCTCCCTCAGCCAGCAGGCAACGATGGGCATTGATCTCTAGTTAATAGAAGTTGGATGTTTATTTAGGTAGTAAAGCAATATGACGACTCAACCGCACATATTTGAAAAGTATGCTCCTTGAATTTTATCTGTATTGGTTTATTTCTTCTGTGGTACTGGAGATTGAAATATGGCCTCACATATGATAAGCAAGTGGTCCACACTGCTTATCATACATGCTACACCCACCTCTCTTCATTTTATCTTTCATTTTGATAGTAAGTCTCACTAAAATGTCCAAATTGGCCTTGAACTCACTTTGTGGCCCAGACAGGCCTTGAACTGTAGATATATTTTTCTGTCTTAGCCTCCTAACTACTTAGGATCACAAGATACCAAGAACAACTTAAAAACCCTGTTTGCAATAAATACTGTTATATGTTGGTAGATATTTAAACTATCTTTTAGGTTCTAAATCAGCTTACTGATCACAAAAATTCAGAGCAACTATCATACTGGTATATGTAACAAAACAGAGTTGAATTCATCTGCAATAATTTTATCAACAGAAAAGATAGTAATGATTTAGGATGTATCACATTTAATAAGGCTTTCTACTTGCTGGCTCTATGTGCTCAGTCCCAGTGACAAATAAGATAATCAAGCTATTTATATCAGAGTGGGAACATGTATAAAGTAGATTTTTTTTAAATCATGTACACACTACATGATTTAGATGTTCCGAGAGAGAGAAAATATTAGGTTGGAAGATGAAGATGTATTCTGAATAAGAACCATGGTGGAATGTGCCTTCCAAAAACAGCTGACATTTCAAAAGACAAGGGCACTTCAATAGGAAAGGCATTAACATAGGAAAGGTGATCGGGATGTTATCGCCATTGCTTAAATATGCTTATTAATCCAACATGGATGGGCCATAGTCCATGTGACTGGGGGGACATCAGTAGGACTATATTCTTGAGGACTGTGATGGCAAGTTCACCTGGCCACGGCCACAACTCTTACTGCAGAACTGGGCATTCTAAATTGTCCCTAAGAGTCCAAGAGCAATCAATGTACAGAATTTCTATTCCACGTTTCATAATCATCATTGACTAATATAATCCACAACCGAGACACATCCTCTACTGTCACTGTGTAGGTCCAAGGTTTCCTCTGCTCATGAGGATTGCTACCTTTTCATGATTTGTTAGTGTTTAGAAAATCAGCTGTCAAATGCAAAGCCGCCTACTATCTTCAGCCTGATGATGAGCTCTTTCTAGTTTCTTTTATTTAAGATCCTGGGTTTAGCCCAGCACCAGCAGCTTGGGAAGTTCTGTTGCTAAATGGGCCATAAATTAGATACGTCTTCATCTGTCCACATATCTAAGACACAAGGTTTTGCATACTGTCATTCATTCTAAGAATAATTAAAGGGGAGGAAAAAATGTTGCTTAACTTGTGCCTTAAAATCCCACAATTTAGTAATTTGCAAGTTGTTAATTCTGTTGTGACCTTTATGAACTTTTCAAAGTGTGTAAAAAAATCTCTCTTCTCCTACCTTATTTCTTATTTTTGCTGGAAAATTAAAATCAAGAAATTATTTTCTTGGTATAATAAGTTCTGGGAAAATAATTTACATAGTTCTACTCACAAGGCAACCACATCCTTGATAAACTAAAGGGTCTGAGTCAACTACTTAGACATTGGAGTGTGGACACTGTGCTAGAATGGTTTGAATCTAAACAGAAAGTCGAGGCGACTATTCAGAAATCAGTTCATTAAATACTAACATGACACACTTGGCCCAAAACAAGCAACTCTGAACTATCATGAATTTCAGGAGATGTGACATGTCTTTGGCTGTGGCCTCAGCACACAGAATTCTGTGCTTTAGCCTCAGCTGTGTTTTCCTCCCGCCTTCCCCAGGCCTGGTGTATTGAAGTGAGAACAGGCAATTACCTGCTAAAACAAATGCCCACACATTGGTTGGTGGATGTTCCTGGGCTCAATAGTAGCAAAGTTTACATCACTTCCCACGTATCTTCCCTGGTCTTGGAAATATTGCCCACGATTGCTGCTCTTGTTTTTAAAAGTAAATCGCAATCCAATTATATGATCTCTGGTGCCCTTAAACCTCATCACATGAAAGCTAAATCCCTTTCTTGGAGATTTGTGGTGACATACAAAGCTCTAAATATCTTCAGAGAGCATCTCTATGCCAGAGGAATTGGACACTGATCAAGAAATAGGGCAAGAAATGCAGGTAAATGGACATAAAGCTATTGGACACTGGGTAATTAGAGAAAGCAGCTGCAGGCATCATGTCCTGCCTGTTTTCCATAACCAAGAGATAGCTTGTCCTGTTCTACCACTCCTATGAAACAAAGGAAATGTCACCTCCCTTCTTGCCCAGTAGTACAGACAACAAAAAACAACTGCAGCTTCGAGAGCAAGAAAAAGCTACTTTCTCATGGTCTCCTTCATACCAGATTGATTTCAATGATATTCATTTAATAAACAGAAAGGTTTGTCATCTGATTTTTTTTTCTCCTCAAAATATCAGAGTTTATCGCACTGCATTTTAGAAAAATGGAACAACCAAAGCTTATGAATCAGGTATCGCTGGCAGGGTGAGATTGTACCCTGTGTGCTTCAAGGTGGCCTGTGAAGGCAACAGGAGTAATAGGAATGATTAAACCCTGTCGGATGGGGTTAGGATTTTAGAGCCTTTCTGACTCATGACAGGCTGTGACAGTCAAGTGGCACTGAAGCAGAACAAACTCCAATGGCAGTTTGCTGTGAGCAGTGCAACTGTCAAAACTGTTGCACACAAGCAAATGTTAGGGACAGCAACCAGCAAAGTTTACAGCCTGACTACTGACGGCTAAAACGTGTTTACAGGGAAACTTGAGGTATTCTCCCTCTGCCATCAGGCCAAGGGACGCCTAGGCCTTCCCCAGCGATGTATCTTGTCAGCGTTTCACAACACAAGTACACATGCTTGAACCCCTAGAGAACGCTAATCCTCGTGTGTAGTGCACATGTAATTGACTATGTTTTGTGTTTAGAGCAGTCACACATAATCCATAAAAAGAAACCTTGTGTGAAGTCTAGTTCCAATTATGTGGCTTGTAAGAATAGCTTACGGTGAGGATGTAAACTTGCCATCACGGAGAGGGTGAAATACTTCACACCCAGGGCTCAAACAGTGAACTTAGCATTGTCACCATTTTCCTGAAGAGTTGAAAAAAAAGAAAAAAAAATTACTTTGCACCCATGTGGCTTCACAGGTTTTTATTAGAAGCCACAATAGACACTTTCCTCCAGCAGTAAATGAGAAACCTCTCCACGCTGTAATAACACAGGGAGAGTGTCTCAGGCTCTGTTGTCCTCTGGGAATTCTCCCATGGAGTGTCTGTGAGCTGCAAGCTAGAGAAGGCTGCCCATGGTGATGCTGGTGACATTGGACTCCATTTGAACACTGTGTCATATTTTATGTGTTTGAGGAAGTCCAAAAGAGAGAGCGGGATTCACGTATGCATTCTCTGGGGTGCAAGGTGCCATAGCTCTTCTGAGGTCACATTATACAGGTGTGACAGACACTAGGAATTCATCTCAAATCCTAAAACCAATTTTGCTCTCTAACAAAGCTAATCTGAATGACCTCATACATGCACGACTGTGAACTTCAGCAAGCTGATATGCTTAGACAGCAAAGTTCAGAGTCCAAAAAAAAGTTCCTACTTGTATCCAGTTAGTAAAAACAATAGCTATTAATTTATAAACTACTTCGTAAATGAAAAATAACCTGAACATACTTGCAGGCCCCAAATAATTCACATGCCCTGTGATTTAGAAGTTTCATCTTCTTCACCTGCAGCTAGAGAGACAAATGAAATCATTCAACGTTTACTGCTCGGGTAAAGAACATATTTTTTAAAGGGGCAGTAAATTAGCTTGTGCTGGAAGCATCTATTTTCTGGCCTTCATCACTGCCAGCTCCTTCTGTTTACTTTGATCAATGATTTGCAAGCTACTATTATTATTTATGTGTTCTACAATTACAGCCAGTGACACTTCCCCTTCTCCAGCCCTAAGCCACAAATGTGAAGGGAATAAATGCTGTTTATTATGACAGCCTGCCTTTTGTCTATGGAACAGTGACAAACTACACCCTTGACAGCTTGCTACCAGTTTTTACTACTGCTCCCCCCACTCGCTTCTCAAGTGTTCTCAGGAATATGACAATAGATGGAATTGAATAAAAATGCTTAGTGAGATTCCCATGCATTCGTTTGCCTCCCGGTGAGCTCCTTTGGGGCCCTGTATTGGATGAGGGATGGGTAGCCCAGCAGTATGTGGATGTTTTAAAGTTTCTGTGCATCTGAAGTAGAGGAAAACAAGACTCCTTTTTTTCCCTCTTAGCAAACCAGAAACGTTAGCCACTTAGGCGTCAACTTTTTAAAATGTGTTTGACTTGAAAAGGTACACTATCTCCAGTAATAGAAAGAGGGGATATATATTAAAGTAATTTCATTCTCATTCAGAAAAGAAAATAAAATGGACACCAGCTGTGGTAGAAGAGAGGGAACAGGACATGAGCCTTCCATAGATGTCCTCTGAAAGACTCCACCCCCCAGAGAAATCAAAGCAGATGCTGAGACTCACAGCCAAACTTTAGGCAGAGCACAGGGAGTCTAAATGAAACAGTGGGGAAGGAAAGAAAGACGCTGAGGGAACAGGAGCTTCACAAGGAGATCAATAAAGTCTACAAATCTGGGCCCAGAGGTGCCTGCAGAGACTGAGGAAGCAACCAAGGACCAGGCATGGAGAGGATTCAGTCCTGCCCCCCTCCCACTCAGATGTAGCAGATGGGCAGCTCAGTCGCCATGTGGGTTTCCTAGTAAAGGGAGCAGTGGCTGTCTCTGACATGGGATCTGTAGACTGGCCCTCGATCACTTCTTCCCAGCAGGGCATCATGCCAAGCCACAGAGGAAGAGGATGCAGCCAGTCCTGATAAGACTTGGTAGGCTGTGGTCAGTTGGTCAGGGAGGAGGTCTGCTTCTTCTAAAGACTAGGGAAGGGGAATGGGAAGGAAGAGAGAGGGAGGGTGAGACCAGGATGAGAGGAGGCAGGGGACTATGACTGAGATGTAAAGTGAATATTTTTTAAATAAATTTAAATTGAAAAGAAAAAAGGAAGGAAGGAAGGGAGGAAGGAAGGAAGGAAGGAAGGAAGGAAGGAAGGAAGGAAGGAAGGAAGGAAGGAAAGAAAATTTCTTGGGAAAAGTTTTGTTCCCTGGTCCACATATATTTATCAGACCAGAAGCTGAATAACTGGAAGGATATAAGTTTGTGAGTTTTTCCAAAGAGCCTGCCCTAACGAACTTTCTAATCTGTGCTACTATGATGTATATACTGGTTAAATGCACCTTATGGTACAGAATAGATTAATAAATAAAAGAGTCATTGTAGTTTTAATAGTCTCAACTTTGAACTAAGAGCAGGTTGGTAAATATTTGACTGCCTCCCTTTAGTATGATCAGAAAGGCTTTGATATCATGGTGGAAGAAAAGCCACCACTTAGGCCTGGCTTCACAAAGAGATTGGTGTAAGTGAAATGAAGTTCTCCTTTATTCTAACCATTATCTGGAATTTCTCTCACACAGAAGTTTTGTTTTTCTGTTTGTTTGTTTGTTTGTTTGTTTGTTTTATCTCTCCCTTCTTCCATAAAGTTTCCTGCACTCTGACCAAAGTTTGGCTATGAGTCTCAGCATCTGCCTTGATACCCTGCTGGGTAGAGTCTTTCAGAGGCCCTCTGTAGTAGACTCCTGTCCTGTTCCCTTGTCTTCTCCTGCTTCTGATGTCTAACCTGTTTGCCCTTCTGTATGAGGATTAAGCATCTTCCCTAGGGTCCTCTTTGTTTTTTAGCTTCTTTAGGACTATAAATTTTAGTATATTTATCCTATATTATATGGCTAATATCCACTTATAAGTGAGTATATACCATGTATGTCTTTCTACTTCTGTGTTACCTCACTCAGAATGATCTTTTTTAGTTCCATCCATTTCCCTGCAAATTTCATGATTCCCTTGTTTTTAATTGCTGAGTAGTATTCCACAGGAGATCCACAAGGAGACCAGCAGAGCCAAAAAATCTGGACCCAGGGGGTCCTGCAGAGACTGATGAATCAATCAAGGACCATGCATGGAAGAGGACCTAGATCCCCTGCTCAGATGTAGGCCATAGGCAGCTCAGTCTCCATGGGGGTTCATAGTAAGGGGAACAGGGGCTGTCTCTGGCATGAACTCCATTGCCTGCTCTTTGATCACCTCCTTCTGGCAGGGTGGCCTTACTAGGCCACAAGAAAAAGAGGATCCAGATAGTCCTGATGAGACCTTATAGGCTAGGGTCAAGTAGTAGAGGAGGACCTCTCCTATCAGTGGACTAGGGGAGGGGCATAGTGGGGTAAAAGGGAGGGAGGTTGGGAGAAGGAATAGATGAGGGAGGGGGCTATACCTGGGATACAAAGTAAATAAATCTCAATAAATAATAACAATAATATAACAAAATTTTTTAAATCTCCTTTTTTTTTAAACTCACTACTTTTTACCTACAGGTTTCCATTAGGAAACCTATTTAAGAAATGAAGACTGACTCCTACATTGTTTTAAAAAATCATTTATAACTTCCAAAAGTTGTTTAAATGATTATCTTCTCTGTTAAATGATTCCTCTACCTGTAACTTCAAAATATAGTTTGACATTTAAAATTCAGTGGAGTGGAGGTAAATTGAAAATTCAAAAAGGAATGAAAACAAATTGATGAACCCAGTTAAAATAAGAATTTAAAACAGAAAATGTAAAATGTGAAGTAACATAATATTAAATACTGAACGGGTGGCATCAAATCGATCGCGCCACAACATTGTAAGTGAGTTTTGGGTTAGGATGCAAAGATTTCAAAACTGAGACAAAAGACAGTATCCAACTGTTTATAAAGACAAATTCTAATAGTTTGAAAATACTAGGATAAACCAGAAATGGCTGGTAAATATAAAACCAAAAGAAAGCTGGAGTTTGTTACCAATGACATCTAAAGTAAGAGTCATGCTACAGTCACACACAATGAAAATATTATAGAAATGGAAACCTTCTGTTCACAGAGATGAAGACCTGGGAGGCTTTGACACCAAACAGCAAAATTGTGGAATGTTATAAATTTAAAAAATGAACAGAAATGTAGTTGTATAAAGCCAAATTGTGGTGAGGACTAGGCTTGTAAGATTCTAAGTTTTACAAAATGAATGAAGAAGCTCGAGATATGGATCAGCAGTTAAGAGCACTTGCTGCTCTTACAAAGGACCCGTGTTCGATTCCCAGAACCCACATGGAGTCTCACAACTGTCAGTAACTTCACTTTCCAGGGATCCGATCCCCTCTTCTCACTCCTTAGGCGTCAAGCACGCGTGGTGAGCAAATACATAGGCAAATAAAGCAACCATACACATAAACGAAATAGATCTTTAAAAAAAGAAAATGAATAAAGCAAGGATTTGAACAATATAGTCAATAGATTGTGTGTCTGTCTGTCTGTCTGTCTGTGTGTATTGGGAAAGAGAATAAATGGAGAACTTGATATATATTTAATAAATACATAATTTCAGAGTGTGACGTGATAAGATATCCCTCTCATAAGGAAACCGAAGCTTGGATGGCCAGCTGATGGCTCAGGATTCCCTTGGCAGGACTGGACTGGCTCTGAGGCTGACAGTCACAAAACATTTGAGCTCTATCTTGCCCGCAGAAAAGATACATTCTTTTCTTATTCTAGGGAAAAAATAGAGAGCTATTCCTAATTTTGACAAAACAATTTGTAGCGATTTGTGAAACTTTAGTCTGTGCGCATAACTGAGGAAAATCAAATGGTAAGAAAAATAACCTCACTGCCAAAGCCCGCGCACACGTGTGCACACACACACACACACACACACTAAACATTAAAGAGAAGCTTCAACCTATAAAAACCCATTGTAATTCATTTCTGGGTCAAAATGGGAGGATCCCCCAACTAAGATCACACATAATTTAATACTTAACTCTGCCATGATTATTTTTTCTAATACAGGGAGCTTTTGAGTCGCTCTTCTATTGTTTTTAAATAGCTAATAAAATTTCTAAATATTCTCCCTAATTCCCTTTATTTTATTAATCTAGTCACTTAGGTACATCTATGTTGAATGTAATAGACCACAAATGGATAATTCCACACTCTTAACACAGAATTAATTTCATACCTTTGTAAGTATATATTACTTGTGCTTTAATTTCTCCTAAGTTGGGTCCATTATGATTATGGTGGTTGAATGTATGACCTAAAAACTTCCATCTCTCCTCTACAAGTCACTTTATGGCTTCGAGGGAGGAGGTAGAAAATCTTCATCTCCTCCAAGAAGCCTGATGAGTGAAAGGTAGCAATTTTGGTGGCATAGATGTTCTTTTATGATGTGCCTGCCTGGGTTGTCTGCCTTCCTTGCCCTTTGAGAATCATGCAGGTGAAAGTTATCTTTTCTGGTATTTGCTGCCTCCCCAGGTTTTAAACAGTGTGGATTCCTACACATCAGTTTTTCTTCCATATATGTACTTGAAGAGAACTCTAAATCTATTATCGATCTCATCCACATATATACACTGGAAATTATTTTTGGCAACACTTCTTTGTAAACTATCATTCACGGTTAATTTAGTTGTTCACACTTTAATCAAATTACTTTAAACATCACTAAATTATCATTTGCTTATATGAGACTATAGTTCACTGTTTTATTGATCTTTTTATTTTGTTATCAATTACGCCAAACTGACTGGAAAAAAAAAGCTCACCATTATAAACAGTAGAATGTATTGTCGTTGTCACGGGTATGTGTTCGCACAGAGGAGATGAAGCATCTCTCATAACTGTCAAGTAAAGTAAATAGCAACTTTGAGTAGTGACATTTAGAAGTGAAATCCAGCAAACAACTGAACAGCATTGGAAAGACTAGTTTTGTCCCTTCCTGTCTATGCACAAGATACACACAGGTCACTTGTGGGCAAGAGTTTGCCATTAATTAATACAGGTAAATAACTTGTATTTTTTGAACCATATCATTAATAATAGATGTACTAAGAAAATGGCCATTTGGAAGTCTGATTTAAGAGAACCCTATTCTTCCGGCAACCACATTGTACAAAAGTTATTCATCTAAAAAAATGTGTGCATAATTCTAAGACTGCATCTAAAATGAATGCATTTTTAACAACCATATTGTAATCATTTTATTTCATGCCTCCTAGTAGGATTTGAGAAAGTCTGTGCAGGGTTGACTAAATGTTTTCTACTACTAGCTTTCTGTTTCTTGTCAAGTATGCCTAAGCACTGGATATATGCCCTGGGTATCTAGGTTTTAAGGAAAATTAGAAGAGTATCTATTTTAAAATGTCTAGCACATTCCCTGGCACACAAGGCTTCAAAGTTAGAGGATGTCTCTAACTGTCCAACATATATGTGACATTTGCAATATAAATTATCCACCATCTTAAATACTAGTTGAATAAAATGATTCTCAAGCTTAGTCATTGCAGCAGATGGGAACAAATACAGAGACCAACAGACAGATAGTATGCAGGGAGGGAATGACCTGGAATGCCTAGCCCTAATTCAGATGCCTCTACCAAATCCTTCCACTTGGGGCTCAGGGAACCCCCACAGGAAGAGGAGGCAGAAAGAGTGTACGAGCCAGCAGGGACTGAGGACACCAAGAAAACAAGGCCCACTATAAAGCATTTCTGAACTCCAAGATACAGAGGCAGCATGCCCAAAGCCCACATGGATCTATAGCATGTATTTTGGCTTTTGGTTAAAGTATTAATGGGATTCTTGTGTGTGTATGTGAATGATTAGTTCTCTGTTTCTTATGCATTCTCTTGAGCTCTTTTCTTCTGTTGGTTCTGTAAATTACAATGCATTAGTTTTTGTTTTATCTTATTATATTTTATTGTTATCTCTTAGAAGCCAGTTTGTTTCCTAAGGAGAGACAGAAATGGAGTGGGTCTACACAGGAGGGAAGGTAGGGAAGAACTGGGAGGAACAGAGGGAGGGAAAAACATAACCAGGATATATTGTATTAGAAAAATCTTTTTTTCAGTAAAAAGGATGAAAATGATTCCTCAGAATAATATCTTTCTTTCCATTGTTGAGCTGCAGTGGCCAGCTTGCACGCCTCATAGGATGATCGTAAATTCCCATAAGCAATTCTATTACCAGCACATTGGAAGAATACAAAACTTTCCCTCCACTATCATAGTTCACAGTGAAGCTTGGCTCTCACACTCAAAGATGATTAAGGAAGCACAGGACTGTAAATGCCTCCTGAAACACCCCAAGTGAGCCAAAAGGTCATCTGCACTGCATCCAAGTAGTTAGGATGAACTAGATTCCATAGCCTGGACAAGCTATACCTCAGTGTCAAGTGTGTAACAGCACTAAAACATAGACTAACAAGAGCCCGTGATGAATGCAAGTATTTGGGCAATATATGTATTCATTTACAGGTCACCTGAATCCTCACCTCTGTTCTCCAAGCTGCTTCTGGGAGCATTGATGTTTAACGCATCATCCACTCAGGTAGAAAAGGTCAGTGTGAATGGAGTATGCCATGGTTTGAAGACTCCATTAAAACAGCAGTTGATTTGGGATGACTGTTTTGCCTTAGGCAAGCAAGTCAGCTTTATTTTAGGCCCAACTAATGACAGCACTTAGAATTTACCTCGAACTGAATTCCAGCTCTCCAATTCTTGGTGAGAAACAGGAACTGACAAAATCTTGTCTTTTCTATGGCATCGGAAGTGGTCAGGATACTGCTGCAAAATTATCTGGATATTCACCTCGTCCTGAAATTCTCTCCACAGCAGTAATTTTCACAGTCAGCCACCACTTGACTGCAACAATGGGAGAAGAGTGTACATAGAGAAGGAGCAAAGTTTTTGGCTACTCTGAAATATGTATATATATATATATATCAATATGTCTCTCTCTGTATTCATAGAGAGAGAGAGAAAGAGAGAAAAAAGACACATTGATTGGAAAATGTCTGGCTTGAGAAATGACTCAAAGGCAAATAACACTTGATGCTCTTCAGAAGACCTGAGCTAAGTTCCCACCACTCACACTAGATAGGTTCAAACCCAGTATAACTCCAGCTTCCGGGTGATTCAATACGTCTGGCCTCCATGGCCACTTACACTCATGTGCGCATACTCACACAGGTACACACACAAGCACATAATTAATATTGAATAAATGAAATTTCAGTATGTAAACATACATATACATATATATGGAAGAATAAAAAACTATATATATGTGCATATATATATATATATATATATATATATATATATATATATGGTATATGGAGAGAGGGATGAGCAGCTAAGACTGATACTACTATTTCACAGAACATACCCAAAATTTAGTTTCCCAGCATTCACATCAGGTGTCTGGAAACCACCTGTAATTCCAGCTTTAGGGGATCTGATGCCACCTCCACAGAAACCTGCATGTAAAAACACATAGACACATGAAGAACAATAAGAAAAAATAAATTCAAAACTAACTGCATTCAGCTATCGGAGAGAATATTATTGTACATTGAAAGAATGGCAGAAGCTTCTAGAAAGCATCACAAACCGGTTTTTGCTCACATCTTAGCAATGCAAGTAGGATTATAGAAGAGGATGAATATTCATAATTGGTGTGGGACTGTGAATTCTGCTTTTACACTTAGAGAATTGGTGGGCTCCTATAGAAAATTAAGTACCATGCCAAAACACGAGGTTTTATTAAAGACATTACCATCAGCAGTCAAATAATTTAAGTCAGTATTATAAATCCTTCGCCGTCGCCCTGGTTATCCTCTTTAACACAATATTTACCAAATGGCTATGAAGCCATTTGTATACGTTTCTAATGCAGAATCACTAAACAACAACAACAACAAAAGAGCCACTGAACTACGACTCAAACCATAGCTGCCTAACTGTCTGCTTCTGTGTGGCTCATGAGCTAACAATTTTCAAAATAGCTTTTATAAGATTGGAAAAAAGTCAAAAAATAATACTTAGTACCATGTGAAAATTAGATGTTGTTCCAATTTCCATATATGCAAATCAGGCCTTAATGGAACAGAGCCACATTTATCACTTATGTGTGTGGATTTTCTTTTTGTTATATTTGCCCTACAAATCCTAAAATATTTGTAATCCATAAAAAGAAGTTTGACAATCTTGTCTTACAAGATTATTATCCCTTTTAGCTCTGACTTGAGTTAATTCGAAACCAGAGTCAAACTTACATGGAAAAATCAAGTTACTGTTTATTCTTCGGTATTTAATTTGGGGACATTAATTTGAGTCTTCATTGAATTGCTGTCCGCATGAACAGAAAGATCTCACTGACATGCATATTGGCAAAACTGCTATAGATCATTTTGAATCTGACTTTCTGGAAATGCTGGAAGGTGCCTTGTCCCCACTGAACAGTGTGAATGAATAAGTGTCACTACAGTTTCCTCAGTTACAGAACTGAGTACTGAGTACTGAATACTGAGTACTTGAGCCGAGGCTGTAGTCTAACATTTCTCTATTCTAGAAAGAAATTTTTTTTCAAGTGGAAATTCAAATTAAGATTTTTTTTCATGGTATATTTCTTTACCAAAAAATAAAAATAAAAACTTTACATTAACACAATTAAACCGATCTAATAATTATTTTAAAAGACACTAACAAACTGAAACAGACAGAGAGATATTCCTGATAATGGGCAGGCATCATGAACAGAGAGATTCATCTTTTAAAGGCCTTTATATACTTCCAATTTAATTAATTATCCTACAATAATTTTGACAGAATATCCTACAGTGGAATTGCAAGCAACAGTGATGGGATTATTTATAACTGCCAATAATAACAAAAATCAAACTATTAATTTAATGGAGTCAATGTCTTTAATAATTACTTTTGAACTTCAGAGTTAGTTTTTTGTCTGCTCATCACAGATCTGTTGTGTTTGTAAACCAATAATTACTTACTTACCTTCTCAACACAGTAAGAATTATTTTTCAGCAATCATTTCAAGATGTACATGTTTATCTAAAATTTATGAATTATTAGATCATGAATATGGGACTTTGGCTATAATACAGAATTATAATAATTCTCCTTAAAAGTGGTTTTTCACTGAGCCAGGGTAGTGGCGCATGCCTTTAATCCCAGAGCTTGAAGGCAGAGGGAGTCAGAAAGTTCAAGGTCATCCTAGTCTACATAGTAAGTTCTAACACAGCCTGTCTCAAACACAGATCCTGTCTCAAAAATAAAAGTGATTTTTTTTTCCTCAGACCATATTAAGTGGTACACATCTTTCCTTCCAGCATTCAGGAGGCAGAAGCAGGCAGATCTCTGTGAGTTCAAGTCCAGCGTGGTCTACAGAGTGAGGTCTAGGTTAACCACATGACCTGGAGAAACCCTGTCAAAAGATAAATAATGAATAAATAAATAAATAATTTTTATTTATATCTATCTAGGATAGTCTTTTAAAAAATAACACAATTCTTAGCATTGTAATAGTAGTATATGATTCAGAGTTCGATGCCTGCACTTTGTGATTTTTCTTTCTTTCAATTGTCTGCTTTTGTTGTTTAGCATTGGGTCTTTACAAGGTCTTTTTGTTTAATTTGAGACAAGATGTTGGTATCCAGCCTAATCTGGCCTCAAAACAGTGGCTTTTGCCTCGGTGCTCCACCATTCCTTGGAGAGAAATTTTGATGGAGCTTGTGGTCTATTCTCTTGGAAAATATTATGTATTGCGTGTGACGTTGATGTATGTAGAAACATAGAAAGCAGGATCTGTGATATGAGGTCCTCTGGGTATGATAAGGGAAGACTGGGATTATTTCTCACTTCATAAAGAATCACTTCTTTCTTGTTCATTTGAAAATAAATGAAGCATTCATAAGATTATCATATCGCTATGAATGATTACCAGAACAACTTCCCATGAATCTCTGATTCCATGAATGAAGAATAAAAGTGAAAAATCTCAATAGGTTGCTACATGTAGAATAATATTATTTAAGTGACTAAACAAATGGTGATTCAAGAAGCAGCAATGACTTTGGGGAAAAACAGCTAGCTACTTTCAAGTCAAATCATCATAATATACTGTTAAGCCTCCTTCAGCCATCAGTGGGAGTTGAAAAATACATAAATAACGGGACACAACAGATACATACTTATTTCACAGAGGATGCGAGATTATGTTCAGTTTAAACTCCCAAACATCACTGCCAACATGAAGTACGGCTGCAATCTTGAAGAGGAGAAACAGAAAGGTAAATGTATGCTATCAATTCTATTATCTTCTGTGATTTAAAGTAGTACAGTGCAGAAGAGGGATGAATGCACTGAGCATGCATACATGCATCCGGCTCATATAAAATGTCAGGTTATGTGTGTACCAAAATAAAGTGGACGAGTAGGGAGTTAAAGAGAATTTTTTTTTTAGGAATACTTTGTAAGAAAGCAGCTCCCATTCTGAACAGAGAAAGGTGAGCTACTGAATTTATATCAGAAAGAAACATGGTTTTATGATCTTAATAAGAAGAACCAAACTATTATATTGATGCTAGGATATTTCTCCCTAGGTTCAAGAGCTTTATTTAGACTCCAGAGGCATGTCATGTCTGAACATGATGAGCATTTTGCATGCTCACTATGAAGTTCTGGACCCTTGGGATATAAGAACACTCTCTTTCACTTAAGTCTTTTCATGAATCTGATTTTTTTTATTTACTTTGTTTTTAATTAAAATATAATTGTGTAATTTTTGCATTCCTTCTTTCCCCACCAGCCATCCCCATATACCTCGTTCCTTCTCAAATTCACGGCCTCTTTTTGGTATAATTTTTTATGTATATGATTAAATTTATACAACTTACTGAGTCCTTTCAGTGTTGCACACACACACACATACACTCTGTGTGTGTGTATGTGTGTGTGTGTGTGTGTGTGTGTGTGTGTGTGTGTTTAGGGCTGACCCTTTGTTATTGGCTAATCAGTTAAAGGGCTCATCCCTAGAGACTAATTTTATCTCTGTTAGTAGCCATTAGTTACCTGTAGCTCTTCAAATAGGGATGGGGCCTCATGAGTTTGACATACCAACTGGTGGTGTCATTTTTCAGGTCTTGTTTTAGCAACAATATTGTTGAGACTCCACAAATGGAACTTCTCTGTTGTATCAAGAAGATATGCTATCCCAGAAAACTTGCTTGCCCTCTAGCTCTTACAATCTCTGGTCCCTCTCTTAGGTGTGGGTGTTGTGTTGTGTTGTAGATGTATTAACTGAGGCTGCGCATGTCACACTACACACACACACACACACATACACACACATCTCGGTTTGTCAGGAACTGGAGAGGCTTGGGGCTCTGTGTCGCTACAGGGTGTAGAATACAGCAATGACGCTAAACATCTTACAGGCTATTGGACAACTCTTCAAAATTACTTCCTCCATCCACAGTTCCAGCTCTGCTTTGCTGTATCTTGATATTGTGTACAGAAAGCATTCCTGTCTGAGAACGTTTTGAGAATGGCTGATGCTCTAAAGGCAAAGTAACATTTATCTAGCAATCAGGATGTCTTTATATACAGGATGAAAATGTCATACTTATACATGAAATACATAACAAACAAAAAGTGAAATCAGTAAAAAAAAATCTAGATGAATCTAATGCCAATTTACCGTAGTTTTAGTTTTATCCTTTATGAGTATGATATTAATGTTACAAGCCTATTTGCAATTTACACTATGAAATGTTACATCTTTTTTCCTACCAAGCCAGAAGTTATTTGTATGTATGCCTTTATTACTAGATTGGCTATATTCCTATCAAAGATACAAATACCATTTGATTTATTATAATGTGATAGCAGGAGACATAAAATATTTACAGGCCTGAATGTTTTCATAATCTTATAGGCAATTAAATACAACAACTACAAAACATAAAATGTCTATTGAACAAGAGACATCTTGCCACCTCTCATTTGCTTGATTTTCATTTCCTTTTTTTTTTTAAATTGTGACTTAGAAACCCTTTTCTCTTTTGAACATTTGAAAGCTTTCAAGATAATGACCTTCACTAAAACTTAGTCTGTGTTTTCAAAGACTTTTCCTTCATATACCAAAGAGTGCTTATCTAGGGTTTTAGCATATGAATTTCATTCTAAAATTAAGAAATTTATAGAGTAACCTCCATTTCAAGTTCATTTATGTCAGCCCCATTCATTATCTTTGGAATATCTGTATACACAATCTAACTAAACTTTTGTGAAGAATCTCCTAGAAAAAATCATAGAAAAACTCATAGTCATGAGTCTTTGCCTATGCTAATAACTAACAATTGTTCAGCCTTGGGCACTGGCAAATGAGGTTGCTGCATTTAATGCCAAAACTATGGAATTATGAAATGTGGGTCTAATTCCATCTAAATTGCTTGATAACATGTGGTTTGGGTTCCTTTTTCTTTTTGTACCTCCTACCATCATCAAAAAAAAAAAAAAAAAAACCACACACACAAAACAAAACAGGATAATGGCTCAGCCTTCACAGAATTTAGTAGTAGCCTCACAAGTTCTTACTGTAAATAGGACTTAGTAAAAGTTACTTATGACTATTATTAAAATCTGATTTTAAAATGTGATGATTCACAGAATAATATATCAAAAAGCTGATAAACCTATTAAATATATTAACATCTAGATACAAATAAATTGATTCAACTCTAATCACCAGTCTCTAATATAGTCTCTAATCACCAGTTCAATGACCCCAATCCATTTTTCTAATTTTGCTGTTACAATTTAATTATATTTCTCCCTTCGCTTTTCTCACTCCAAGCTCTCCACAAATCTCTCCCCAATCTCCTTCAAATCCATGGCCTCATGGATTTTTGTTAATTGTTAGTGCATGCCTACACACACAGAGAGAAACAGAGATGCACACACACACACACATATATACATATTCTTAAGTAGAATATGTTTCTTCTGTATCTTACTTATATGTATAATTTCAGGGCTGACCATTTGGCAGAGAGACCACTGTTGTCCATATTAAATGCAGATAAAAATAAGACTCCACCTGATTAAGCTCAGCCTGATCATACTAGCAGTAAAGTGTAGGTAATCACTGCAGCCCCTGAAACTTCAAAGCTCTTGTGTGTGATGAACAGTGTATTGTAGCAACATAATATGTGTCTTCTTTAAGATGTAAATGCTTCCACAGGTATAGGGAAGAAGATAGGAACAGACACAGGCGCTGAAAATGTTGGGTGGTCGTGTGGAAATTGAGAGTATATGAATGGCGAAAGGTTGTGCTAGTCAAGAAGTGGTATTTTTGGTTGGAACCTCGCCTTTAACAGCAGAGCTAGCTCTGATTTTATTCTATCTTATTTTATTTCATTAGTATGTTTATGATTATTTTAGTTACCTGTTTGTATTCTACTGAGAGAGAGAAAGGAAGAGTATAAAATTGGGTGAGTGGAGAAGTGGGGAGGGTCTGGGAGGAGCTGGGGGGAAGAGGTACAGTAATCAGAATATACTGTATGAAAAAAAAAGAAAAAATTACTTCCGCAATTTTAAAAAAGAAGCAATTGGTATGTGGAAATGCAATGTGTATTGTAGCTGTTATGTGCTATGCTTTGTGTGCTTTAGAACATATTTATAGGCCAATGACTCCTAAAGAAAGAGAAAAATCTTCAGTGAAAATGATCCTTCAGTATATGAGAAGTCTTCATGTGACATGGGTTATCATAATGTCCAGTGACAGTGACGAAAATATTCCATTGTGTAAAGACACAACTTCATCTTCTTTCCAGAGATGCCCAGCAGGCATACTCTGTATCCTGACCCTTTTTTGACTAAGCACTGATTCTCAATCCCTATGCACTTGCAAAAGTCATGGAATATAATGTGTCCAAAATGTAAATGCAGGGACGGATCAATGGAGTGTCTTTTTCACAGTGCAGATTCTGGCCCAGGAAATCTCAGAGTCTGCATTTCCAGCAAGCTCCCAATGGTGCTAGACTACATTTTGGAAAGCAGGGTTTGGATGTATAGCTAGAAGAATCGTTTACAAAGCTGTTCTCTCCAAGTACAGTGATGCTCAATACACCTTCATCAATGCCCACCAGTGTCCAAATCATCTAGGCTAATCTTCTCACTCCATTTCTCCATGTTCTTTAAGCAAGAAAATAGAGCCACGCATCAGAATGTAATGCGTAGTTTCTCACAGGCCCTGAGATTATTGTTTTTAAAGATCATCTTAATTTGGGTGCAAATATTGGCAGAACAACTACTGCAGTATAGATAGTATGCAAAGAAGATAATTCATGATATTATTGTACCAAATAAAACTTTTAAACTAGAAAAATGTTTTTAAACTGCAACACTTAGCTAATTAGGAAGAACTGGGTGCTCTTATGGATGCTTCTTTGCTAAATATGAAATGATACTTCAATTTTTAAAAATTCTTAATCTGCCACAAGATTTAAAATGCAGAAGTGACTCCATGTAGCTCAGCTTCACAGAAGAATCTAACACTTGTATCAACACACTTCCTGGGTTTGGCAGTGATGATAAAAATATTCAGCTTTGACTTTGAGAAGGACATACCATTTTTTAAGACACTAAAATTAGACAAATAGGGCTACAGAGATTCTATATTTGAGAAACCAAACGGAATCACACCCTCACCAGCCAGTGCCCCACAAGCCAGGATTGTTCTCCAAAAACAGACCTACTTTGCATTACATATGCTGTCTGTATTCTCACCTGATTACGTTGCAGTGCTGTGCGAGATAAGATGGGGTCATCTGGCAGAGAACATCTGTGATATTTCTTGAAAACCTTCAGATAAGTAGATTAGTCCAACTTTCCTGGTAACTTAATTCATTATCTTAGAGAGAGAGGGCTTCAGAGAAGGTTTTCTACTTCCAGTCTCTAAGTCCTTCTTCCTCTTACTCTCATCCGACACAGAACAAAGCTGCTTCCCAAAGCCCACAGGCTTTCCCACCCTGAGCGTGCTTCTCCAGGTTATATTTCATGCCTTAGTCCTCAAAGACTCCTTACCTCAAGAAGCATTTCCTTTTTTTTTTTTTTTTCTGCCTCAACATCACACAGACTCAAAACTGCCTACTTCCTTTTATTTTTTGGAATCCTAAATTGGTCTTGGAACCTTTCAGACATGACCAATAGCAATACAGTGAGAATCTCAGCTTTGTAGAATATGCTCCTATTTTTACATCCCAGGATCCTATTAGTTTTGGCTACAATTGATATCAAAGACTGGCTATCACTTAGGGTGAGCTACTTATGAATCAACAAAACTGAGAGTTGAAATCTATCTTCAGCTTTCCCAAGCTGTAAATGCCACACACACAAAACCTCCAAGTTTAAGTTGGTTTCTGGGTTTGGTGCCAAGTTTTAAAAACATCGGGATGGAAACTCCTGCTTCTTAACTTAGAAGTAGCATGGAGCCATCTAATCTACCAGGACAGAATTAGTCATTTATACTTATCTATGACCTGGAAGTATGTGAATTCCCATCAGCTGGCCTTGTTGATCTTTAAGATCTGTATGTTTTCTAGCAGATGTAATGTTTGTCTTAGATGATCTTGCTCATAACTGACTTCCCATTCAAACTTTCAAAGTACTTCAACCAACCGTGACTCTGAGATAGGCAGTGTTCAGTTTCAAAGGGCAATTTGTGCGTGACTTATCCACTCCATAGCTTCAATCTCTTCTGTAGCATCTCCAAGTAATAAGTGCACATTGAGGTTCTCTTTATATTAACCATAAATCCACCTGCACATACTATAACTAGTTGACTTTGATTTGACTATTATTTGTGAACACCTACTCCATGCTTAAAATTTTTAAAAAGTTTATTTTTTTATTGTTTATGTTTGGGGGGTTATGTGCGTTCTTGGATTAAAATCACAATCCAACACACACCTTCATAAATGGGAAAGTCTCTTGGCAGAGGTCATAATTTCAATGGTCACTCAGCAATTTTCAGTACTAAGTACTACAAACAAGAGTGGGAGCTCTTGGTGGAACCCAGAAAAAAGAGGTACCCCCCCCAGGACAATGACTCCTCCCACCCTGGACACCGAGCTTCTGCCTGGTTCTCCTGGGTATCACATCAGTTTACACCTCTGATACTTCTCCACAAGACTCTCATTAAATCTTTCTGAGCCAAAGTGTGTCCTTCCTTAATAGTTAGTTGCCATTTTATTTTTGCATTTGTTTAGTTTTTGTTCCATTGTAAGTAGAAGTTCTAGTTTTAATTTGGGGTGTATACCTCCTTTCCAAACTGAAAATTAGGCATGTTTGCTAGTTAGATTTCATCTTCTTGGTTATACTCCAAATTCTCAGTTGGTTGGTGTCATTTTGTATCCTGGATTTGTCACCAAAACAGATTAATTGCCTCATTTGACTTAATGGTATTAGAAGATTTAATAACCCTATCAACTATTTTCTACCAACATATAAAAACATCAAGCAGGAAAGTATAAAGACACAGTCCAGATATGGAAGGTGCATTTCTCTCACAGGTGACACTCAGTGATCATTAATAAATACTGGCTTGGAGGACTTCCCATAGAGCAATTGTAAATTCACATCTACCATTTTCTTCTGTAACCTGCCTTTTCTCCATGTAGACACCAAGACTCTTATGCAAGGTCTTTGTCAGCTAACTTGATTTTGTATCCGTAGCATCTCCATGAATATTTGGCTGAAATGTGCTGACAACTGTTACTAATCAGGTATCTCTATACTTATTAATGCCCCATACAAAATTTTTGATATGTGTATCACATGTGGCAACACAATCATTCTACTAAACCCAGCATCTCTCAAAACCCACAGTTCTTTGAAAATTATCCATGGCCAATACACAATCCTTGAGAAATGAGAGATAAGATTTTTTGTAATCCAAAACACAACCATTTTTGGAACAAGAAACCTGGCATGCAATTAATCACAGGTAAACTTTATTTGACTTTGTCATCACCTAGGATGGAATCTTCTTCTTCTTCTTCTTCTTCTTCTTCTTCTTCTTCTTCTTCTTCTTCTTCTTCTTCTTCTTCTTCTTCTTCTTCTTCTTTTGCTTAGATTAACAATAACTCAGTAAGAATGTATCTGTCTCCACAACTTATGTCTTCTATTTAGTAAGCTACTTTCTTTTAATAGCACTCAGTTATACAGCTCATAGCATTTCATAAGGATTTTCACATGAATTACCTCATTTGATACTGACACAATTTTTGGTACAAAGTATTCTCCAATTTACATATAGAGATGAGTTTTCTTAAAATTAAGTGAACTGTCAGCAGGATAAAAATAATGGTATCAAGTCTAGCGTGGTCCTCACACTCAGAGCAACACACACTAACCAGCTCTTCTCATCAGTATAAGTTAATGTTCTTCTATTAGTGTAAGTAGCTTTATTGTAAGAAATGGAAGATAACCTTGTACATTTGCTGCAAGAATTCTGTATTTGTTTTATATTCAGAGGTGTACGCTTCACTCCATCTCCCCTTTCAGAGATTACAAACAGGGATGTACTTGTTATCCCTTCATCCAATAATTGTTTTAAACTCATTTGGGCCACAACTCTGGCTCTGCTCTGTTTCTCTGGCCCACCCCATTTTGTTCAAGAAGGAGGTGGTACCTTTCCTCATGTGTTTTGTTGCTTCTACGTCAATATCCCTGTTTACCTTGTATATAAAAAGCTGTCCATAGATGTTTTTCCTTCTTCTTATTAAACACATTGAAGAAGGGAAAGCGCTGGTAATGAGCCAGTAATTGAGAGAAAAAGAGCAGGCCAGAAGTCCCAGGCACCTTGAGCATCTTTCTCTGTCTTCTGGCCATGAAGCTATTCAGAGAGTATAGGCTGTCCATTAATTGGCACCCTCCAAATCTTGGCATCATCTCTCCCTAGTCATCTCTATGTGAGAAGCACAGAGGAAAGGAAATTGTGGAAATGTCATCCAAACTTTGCAAACTTAGGGAGGTAAAAGGCCACACTGGGGCACATCTTTCACATGCAAGCTTCTGTGTCTGCAGCTGCCTGTTTCATATCACAGTAACGAAACTTGGAATGATTACCTTACTAAAAGAAGCCTTTTACACTTTTTCTTACTGTTTCCTTAAGAGTTTCATTCAATCATACTCACACCACAAATTCTTCTCCAATTCACCTCCTGGACTTTTCCCTCAATTCACCCTAGCTCTTTCCTAATTTGAAAACACTTCTCAGTTCACCCCCTACCCTTCCACAATTCACTGTTTTCCTAGACCCTCAGCAATCCATCCTCCCTTTCCTACCAACCTATGTTTGCGTCATTTATTTTTGATGCTTCAAGACCAATTTGTGCTGCTCAAATATTCTTGGATATCTGGTATTCTGCCAGAGTGTGGTCAGCTTAACCAAGGATTGCACTCTTCAAAACTCTCTCTCTCTCTCTCTCTCTCTCTCTGTGTGTGTGTGTGTGTGTGTGTGTGTGTCCATCTCTCTCCATCTCTCTCTCTTGCTCTTTCACTCTCACTCTTCCTCCCTTCCTCCCTATCTCTGTCCCGCAACAACTAACAATTGCCAAGATCTCCATAACTTAGCATGGCACTTTATGTCCAACTCTCCTCTTTATGCTGGTTTATCATCTGGCTTAGGCTTGCACAGGTTTCATAAATGCTGTTGCGGGCCTCTATTCATATTTGCAGCTTCCCTGCTGTATCCAACAATAATATCTTTGTGATCTAACACCTCAAGTGTTTACAGTCTTTACACCCCCTCTTCTGAAATGACTAGTAGGCCTTGAAAAACGGGGGGGGGGGGTTATAATATTATCCTTAGGGTTAATATTAACTCGGCAGTGCTGTGTTCTCTGTAACTTGGCCAGATATGGGTCACTGTGTTAGTCATAATCTACTGCAATTAGAAGCTCCTTTGATGAGGGATGAAAAATTCATTGATATATGCATATAAAGGTAAGTGATTCGGAGTCAGTTTAATACTATGTCAGTTTAGCTCTATAATAAAATCATGTTCTCCCCTAGGACCTAGGAACTGTCTAAGCATAGATTCTTGAATATATAATGTTGAGAGATATGGGCTTGACTCTGTAGAATCACAAATATAGAGTAGTTTATTAAATTTTCCAGTGGCTTTCATAGTACCTTCTACCACTGTGAAAGCTAGCCAGTTGTGGTAAAGCTTGGTTTTTCCATGTTCTGTAACTAAACACGTAGTTTTTCAGCAGTATTGTTTTATCATCAAGTTCTAGAGGGTACCCTGGAGCATGTCAATAGCCTGTAATGTTTGGGAGTCTATTGAACCTCCTTGGTCAACAGGTCCAAAAGAAGTAACTCATGCATTGCGTTGGAGTTTGTTAGCTTCTGGTAGGAACGTTATAAGCGTTATAAGCGTACATGAGTGCATTCAAAGGTTCTGTAGAAGTAGGTGTCCATGTCATTTTGAAAATGATTTTCATGCTATTAATCCTTCCAACTACTTCCTCCAGGTTACATGCCATATCATGCCATTTTTTTTTTTTTTTTTGTAAGAGGAACACTTCGACATTTAGGAACTGCTTAGTGTCTGTGAGAATGGAAAATGCCCTTCTGATGTTATGAAACTCCACTGCCACAGTGGAAATTAAAAAAGAACATTTCTCTAAATAGCGCTTCTCATAGTAACGTTTCTCTTAGAGAGTCACAAGCTAACGCATTCCAGTGTGGTATTTTCGCAGACGCATGGGCTATGCATTGGGAACATGTATTCCCGTCTGCTCTCTTGTGCTTTCCTCTCTCTTCCCCTCCAGCATCCTCAATAGTTCCTCTTTCACTCATATATCTTTTTTTTTTTTTTTTATTTAGTAAGCTTCCCCATTCAAAAGCATGCAATGGCTGCTTTTCTGCATCAGGCTCACTTCACTTAACACAATCATTTCCATCAATGTCCCTTTACCTGAAAAATTACAGGATGTCATTCTTCTTTCTGGCTGAATAATATCCCATTGCTTGTAACTAATATTTTCAGATGACTATCAATTATACAATTATAACATTTTTAGAACTCTGCTTTCATATATTATACTTCAATATTTTAATAGTTCCTTACTCTGGCTAGGCCACCCAGAACATAAAAGAAGAATGGCCACAGTGCCAGCCATTCTTCTTCTAGTCTTTACTCCATAGGGTTTTATATTACTTTTTATCACCTAGTGAATTACTGGCTCAGTCAGAAAGGAGTAGCACATTCTATGAAGGATCTCTTCAGTATCAGTTAAAAAGAGAACATAGGGATGGAGAAATGGCTCAGTGGTTAGGAGCACATACTGCTCCCAAGGAGGACCTGAGTTTGATTCTAACTGTCCACATCAGGCAACCCACAACCACCTGTGTCTCTAGTTTCTGAGGATCTAATGGTGTCTTTTTGTCTCTGCCGCAGCTTTACACACAGGCACATGTTTACTAACAGACACATGCACACATACACATATTATTTTTAAAAGTAACCATACTTAGGATAAACATTCTAAAATCTACAGACCTAAAGAAGCTGAACAACAAGGAGGACCCTAGGGAAGGTGCTTGATTTTCATTCAGAGGGGAAAACAGGATAGACACCGGAAGCAGTAGAAGACAGGGAACAGGACTAGAGCCTACCGCAGATGTCCTCTGAAAGACTCTAACCACCGGGGATCGGAGCAGATACAGAGACTCACAGACAAACTTTGGACAGAGTGCAAGGAGTCTTATGGAAGAAGGGGGTATAGAAGGACCCGGAGAAGACAGGAGCCACACAAGGAGACCAACAAAGCCGAAAAAGGCAGGGCCCTTGGGGGACTGCAGAGACTGACGCATCAACCAAAGACAGTGCATAGAGAGAACATAAACCCCTGCTCAGATGTAGCCCATAGAAAGCTCAGTTTCCATGTGGGTTCCCTAGTAAGTGGAGAAGAGACAGTCTCTGACATAAACTCCTTGCCTGCTCCTTAGTCATTTCTTCCTTGTGGGGGGACCTAGCCAGTTCACAGAAGAAGAGAATCCAGGCATTCCTGATGGGACCTGATAGGCTAGGGTCAGACAGCCTGACCCTCCCCTATCAGTGAACTAGTGAAGAAGAATAGGGGAGAAAAAGAGAAGGATGGTGGTACCAGGAGGAGATGAGGGAAGAGGCTACAACTGGGAAGCAAAGCAAATAAATTGTAAATAATAATAAGAAAAAAGGGAAAAAAGTCAAACAGAAGGGGAGGTGGTCATCCCCTATCAGTGGACGAGGGAAAAGGCATAGGGAGCAAAGAGGGAGGGTGGATGGAACTGGGAAAAGGCAAGGGAGGGGGCTTCAGCCGGGATACAAAGTGAATAAATTGAAATAAATAAATAAATAAATAAATAGATAGATAGATAGATAGATAGATAAATAACCATACAGTCCTTGTTTCTGTTCCTTGCAGTATGTCACATAAATAAAATACCCAAATTGACATCCTCCTTTAATCCCTATGCGAAAAATATATGGAATAATAATTACTTAATATGTTTTATTCAATTTGCTAGTGTTTTATTTATAGCATCTTTGTCTCGCTGTCATGTACAAGATTGATAACCAGTATCAGGTTTCATTTTTGGTTTCACCCTGCTTTTGTTTGTGCACGCTGTAGCCTCATCACATGCATTGGAAACTGTTCATTGACATTTTGTTCTTTCTAATTTCCTAAAATGTCCTAGGTCTAAAATTCATTTAAAATGTCAGTATCTCAGAAATTTGGCAGGGGGATTTTTCCCCCTTTCCTGTTTCTAGGCAAACACCTCTGGTTTCTCACGAAGGCTAAGTCATGTCAGGCCATGAGAGCAGTCGCCCGCGATGTTAGAAACACATAAAGACAGCATGTCACTGCCTGCCACCATTTCAGCTTATTCAAGTAACCCTGACTGTTAGCTATGAGGAGTCACATGCTAAGATCTCAGATGTGGGCCACTTTGTGATGTCCCTAAGAGATAGCAACTGGGGTTTAGGAACCTAAAATGTGATTGAGAGTAACATGGACTCCTGAAATAATTTGATGAAAGTTCAAATAAATGTCTTCATGCTACTTCATGATAAAGCATATAATGAGGATGGAAATTCAGAGAAGATGTGCCCAAGTGCCAAGCAGGAAAAGTTAAGAGGAATTAGGCAGAAAGGCTTAAGGAGAGGGTGAGCTCTGAGCTGAATATTGAATAAGGGGATCCATGTGACACGGAAGCTTTGAGATATTAATTTCGGTGATCCCGAAAAGGTGGAAAAACAGTACACGAACATCCATAGATGGAAGGCAGACAACATATCGATTAGTTTATCTGAGGTGACAGATTAACAAAGGAAATCAGGAAGGGTAGTATGGCAACCCTTTGGAAAGCCAGGAGTTAAGGTTAGACTCTGTAGGCGCCAGAAAGCCTAATGGTCTTTTGGTCTTGGTCATTATAGGTTTAAAAGCAAGGAAAAACTAAGACTACTATATCACACCTATAAAATCCAGTCATGGTTTGGACTTGAATTGATACATGTCATCCATAATAAATATTTATATAACAAACACATAGACAAAGGCGTTTCTTTTGAGTTAGGTGGAATACAGTGCCTTCCTGTGAAAATGAAAAAACAATTCACTTTAATAAGTATGTCTGAAGTATTTTCATGTATAAATAAAATACAGTCTACATATACACAGTCATAAGTAATATTTTTAAAAGCATTATAAGGGAGAGAAAACAAAATATATGGAATAATTTTGTTATCCTTTAACTTCGTACTGTCCTTAAACATTAAGAAATGATAACAAAGGAAAACTTCATTGATATTATCATGTCATTTCTAGGATCCAATACTTAAGCCATACCATGATAACTATAATGGATGACTTAGTATTACATTTTGGTTGTTGCATTAATAGAATACTGAGACTGGGTAATCATAAAGAAAGGGGATTTATCTTGTATCAATCTGGAGGGTAAGAAGTATAAAACTGGCAGCCATATCTAATGAGGACTGAATGTTTCTTCATAACATGGCAGAAGTCAGAATCATATGTGGACACCTAGAAAGAGATGAAGAGGTGGAGAATTCTTACATTTAACAACTTTCTGCCCCACTCCACACTTGTGTTGGCTATTCTTAGGTCAACTTGACACAAACTAGAGGTATCAAAAAAGGAGAGAACCACAGTTGAGAAAATTCCTCCATACGATCCAGATAAAATGTAAAGCATTTTATCAAATAGTAATTGATGGGGGAAGACTCAGTCCACTATGGGAGGTGCCATCCCTGGACCTGGGTTCTATAAGAAGCAAGCTGAGCAAGCCAGTAAGCAGCATCCCTCCATGGCCTCAGCATCAACTTCTGCCTCCAGTTTTCTGCCTTGTTTGAGTTCCTGTCCTGACTTCCTTCATTGATGAACAGAGATATGGAAGTGTAAGCCAAATAAATGCTTTCCTTTCCAACTTACTTCTTAGTCATAGTTTTTTGTAGCAATAATAGAAACCCTAAGACAACACCCTTTGTGTAACCCAGCTACAAAAGGTCAAATAGCATGTGTTACACATGGAACACGTGAAACAGCTATGAATTTTAAAGGCCCCATCTCTCAATATGGCAACATGACTTTCACAAGGAAAATATAATCACATGCCAGAGAGGTGTGACAAGTCTTCCATTTAAAGAGAACCCTCTGATAATTATAAACTTTGTATTTAAAAACCTTAACCCATTATCTATTTGAGTAATGTCTGCTTTGAATAGCCATACACCATCAAAGAATCATTGTAGCTTATGGCAATGGTGTAATAGTATAAAAAAGTTCTCAGAGGGAAATTGGCTTTGGGCCCTCCATTGAGCAAAATCTTTTTTTCCCCTAGTTATTGAGGAATGCAATAATAATTAATGATTATCTCTGTTGTGTGGTGTGCTCTTTTGTCCCCTTTACACTAAAGCAAGCGCTAACTAGGGAGCTACGTAGGTCTAAATCTGAGTCCTTATTATCCCCTTATTTGCTTCTGATCTTTGATGACTATTATTAATAATGCATGTTAACTACTTAGCATTGCCTTGGAAGTTGAGCACTTAATGAACGGTAGTTCTTTTACATTCTTCCTCCTCACCAAGGAGAACACTTAAGGAACACTTGGTAGACTCCCCTGCACTGATCCCAGCACTTTACAAGGGTCTCCTCATTTTCTCTTCACAACTGTGAGACTGTTACCATCCATACTACAACTTAAGAATAGGAAAATTGTTCAGAGAAATGCAGGCAACTGGGAGAAACATCAGCATCAATTGGTACACCATCCATCTCTGGCACTGCTTTCTAGTTGCAGCAAATGCGTGTGCGCACACACGTGCGCACACACACACACACACAACTTTTAATTTAAAAGAATAAAAATAGCCTATCATAGATTTATGGCAGGAAGCGGAATTAAGAGTTACCAGACTCAACTCTGAATGCTATCTCTGTTGGAATGTTCCTGGCTGTTGTACTTCATTTGGTTTTGCCCATGGCTCTGTGCCGCAGCTCCTTTAGCTTTTGGAAACTGCAGAACAATCAAATTGTCTTTCCTTGCTCAGAAAAAGTTCATCTGGTAACACCTGAGCTTATTTTAATGCGGGTCTAGAAGTGGGGCTCCCTGAAGAACCTTGGGTGAAACTGGTTTTCTGCAAGCCTGAGTGGGTAGAAGGCTAAAACTTTCTGCCACACCAACCAACCTCCAGGAAAGGCAGGAGTGGAGGCCGGCAACTAAGCTCCTTGCAGACTCCTGGATGAGAAGATGAGATGAACTTTCAGATGGTTGAACACATGAGAGTCATAGAGGGTGGCATGGGAGCTCCTCATTCCACCTCTCATCCCAGGATTTTGCCTTAGCCATTTTACCCAGCTGTCTGTGGGTATCAGAATGTCCTTTAAAATAAACTAGCTAAACATAGTCGATCCCTGAGTCCTTGAACCATCATTCTATGAGAATGATAAAATACAAGGAGGGGGTAGGAAAAAAATCCTGACTCATACCTGGTCCTTCAAAGTCAATGCGAAGAACTGCTTTTGAAGATTGGCATCAGAATGAGGGGAAGTCTTTGTGGAGCACACAAAGCAGTCTGTGAACTCAACACCATCACTAGCCCATGAAGGCAGAACTGAGTTACAGGACACCCAGCTAATGTCCACTGGCGTGTTATTTTATATTTGGGAAATACTGCACCGCCCCTAGTCAGAGAAGTGCTCTGTAATGAGTTTATGAAAGGCTGTGGGGTTTGTTTTGTTGTTTTGTTTTGCTTCTTTTTTTTTTTTCAATGCAGTTTATTCAGGAACCTTGAACAATCATCTGACCCTGGGGAAAGCCAGCCCACAGCTTAAATAGCCTCTGGGTAGCCAACCCCGGCGTGCCACGTGGGCAATGCAGATAGGTCCACATACATGGAAGCAAGCCAGATCCTCAGCCTTAGCCAAATGTGGAATTGTTCGTGACAGAGAGCACTCACCATCAGGAAGGTGGAAGGCAGAAACCAGCTCCATCTTTAAGGCACAACATTCCACAGCTCTCTACAGTTCCCCCTTTTTGTTTTAGACGCATCTGATTGCATGTGGGTTGATGCCCCAGGTCCTGCCTCTGAGAAAAAGGTATCAGACGGGTCTGATGCTCTTTGGGTGGATGACACCTAAATGAACATCAGTACAAAGTCCCAATTTATTTCTAATATCAGAGATCAGACCTCTACTCTTGCCTGATGCGTCTAAAATAACCAAAATTTAATCAATAATTGTGTGTTGAATTATCTAATTCAGGAATGATTGGTTAGGTCTTCCGAAGTAAAATGCATCATATCGCACTAATACCATTGTCTCAGTAAGTGGAAAGAGGGAGGGTGGGCTGGAAAGAGGGAAGGAGATGGGGAGATTAGTTGAAGGAAGAAGGAATGCCCCTTGAAGTTAATATCTGTCATTATTCTAAGCTTCAATTTACGGCCTAAGAGGAGAGGGGAAGGTCTCAAAGTAAAGGAGGGAGAGACAAACCAATGGATAAGCTCTTGAATTAATCACCATAGCCTGGATGCAAGTTTTGAAGGTGTGCAGTTATCTTGTGGAGGGGAGTTTGGCTTGGACTGAAGGATTTTGAATTGTAGACAAGTGGCTGTAACAGAATTTCAGATCCTCCACACGTGATATTTTATACTGGCGTGCCATGTGGGCAATGCAGATAGTTCCACATACATGGAAGTAAGCATCCTCAGCCTTAGCCAAATATGGAATTGTTCGTGACAGAGAGCACTCACCATCGGGAAGGCGGAAACCAGCTCCATCTTTAAGGTGCTTCTTTTTGAGGTGTTATATAAAGCAGCTCGCTCTCCCTTTTCTCCACTCAAGGAAAACAATTTGTTTTGTAAGAATTTAAATGGGAAGTTATTTATAAAAACACTTTTTTCAAAATTGTGCCTTTCATGTTATTGATACTTTTCAAAGCATATGATAGCAATTAACTGCCCGGTGTGCAGTTGTCACAAAATGTCTTCTAAGGTTAGAGGGTTAGAGTCACAAAAAAGAAAGCTGCATCTTCGTGCTTCTGGGACAGCTCACTCAGGATGATCTTTTCCAGATCCCACCATTTACCTGCAAATTTCATGATTCCCTTGTTTTTCATTGCTGAGTAATATTCATTGTGTAGATATACCACAATTTCTGCATCCACTCCTCCACTGAGGGACATCTGGGCTGTTTACAGCTTCTGGCTATTACAAATAAGGCTGCTACAAACATGGTTGAGCAAATGTCCTTATTGTGTACTTGATCCTCTTTTGGGTATATGCCTAGGAGGCACACACAGTATATACTCACTCATATAGACATATAATATAGGATAAACCTACTAAAATCTGTACACCTTAAGAAGCTAATCAAGAGAAAGGACTCTTGCTAAAATGCTCAATTCCTATCTAATTGTATCAAGAGGGAACTGTATAATCTACACAGTGAGTGTCATGGTTTGAGTGTGACACGTCCCCAAGAGGTTTGTATGTTGGAGCTGGATCATCAGTGGGGCAACAGGAAAGGCAAAGAGGATGAACATCAGAAGAAGGAGAAAAGAGGGAACAAGTCAGGAGCCTGACACAGAGAACCTCTGAAAGGCTCTGCCCTGAAGACTATCAATGCAGATGCTGAGACTTATGGGCAACCTTTGGGCAGAGTGCAGGGAATCTTATGAAAGAAGTGGGAAACAGTAAGATCTGGAGAGGACAGGAGCTCCACAAGGAGAGCAACAGAACCAAAAAATCTGAGCACAGGGATCTTTCCTGAGACTGATATTCCAACCAAGGACTATGCATGGAGATAACCTAAGACCCCTGCACAGATGTAGCCCATGGCAGTTCAGTATCCAAGTGGGTTCCATTGTAATAGGAACAGGGACTGTTTCTGACATGAACTGTTTGGCCTGTTGTTTAATTACCTTCCCCTGAGGGGGAAGCAGCATTACCGGGCCACAGAAGAAGACAATGCAGCCATTCCTGATGAGACCTAATTGACTAGAATCAGAAGGAAGGAAATGAAGTCCTTCCCTATCAGTGGACTTGGGGAGGGGCATGCATGCAGAGGATGGAAGAAGGGAGGGATTGGGACAGGAGGAGGGAGGGAACCACAGGGGGCATACAAAGTGAATAAAGTGTAATTAATAAAGAAAAAAAAGAAAGCTGCAAAATAGAAGTCTTAATCTTCAGATAGGACAGAAAATTCACATAGAAATTGACTGCTTGTGGATAGAAGCAGGTATAATATGTCTTATCAAGGAAGTGAAGATAAAAGAAAGAACCACCCTGCCTACATAGGTGTTTTCAGTAGAGTCACAAGAATGAGATTTTATTAATATATTAACAGTATTTTTAAAGTATATGAAAATTCAGAGGTATCAAGAAATGGTCCTTCACCAGTCTATATTCTATTTTTATTTATTTACTTTCTTATTTATTATTATTTATTACAACTTATTCACTTTGTATCCCCGCTGTAGCCCCCTTCCTCCTCTCCTCCCAGTTCCACCCATCCTCCCAATCTCCCCCTATGCCCTTCCCTAGTGCACTGATAGGGGAGGAACCCCTACCATTCTATATTCTAAATCCAAGTCTATGATTGAGGAAACAGACCCTCATGGGGTAGCATCCCAATTGTTTCTAGAGATTAATGACAAGTTTCCTTTTCCTACTCCCTCTATCCAGAACCTCTCTTTGACCCTGGATTCAAACATGAAGAACCCTAACTTCTGTACCCTGGAATCCATGAGAGCATTACTTAGAATATCTATGAAAATGTGGCTGAAGAGCCAGTGCTTTCACCAAGGCTAATATAGGATATGCTGAGATCCTTAAGAAAGGGAGTTAGTTTCCTTTAGGAAGGAAAGGCAATTGTATCGAGAGGGAACTGTATAATCTATACAGTGAGTGTCATGGTTTGAATGTGACACGTCCCCAAGAGGTTTGTATGTTGGAGCTGGATCATCAGTGGGGCAACAGGAAAGACATAGGACCTTGGAGAAGTGGTGCTTTGAAGAGGTAGCACCTGGTGGGAGGTCATTAGATGATAAAGACTCTAGATTCATGAATGGAGTCATGCTAAATCTCAAGACTGCAGCATATTTCATGTGAGTGGACTAGCCCTTAAGAGAGAAGGTCTTTATAAATTGAGGCCACCTCAGACATTGGTCTTAATGCACAAAGCCTATTGGGAAGTTCCCTTGACTGTTTCCTGCATGTTTTGACGCATCCAGGCAGGATCTTACAAAGCCATAAGCACTAAGCTGTTTTTGCCCTCTCACCACCCAAACCATGGGCCAAATAAACTTGATGAAGCCTCACCTCAAGTATTTATTGTATTATAACAACACAGAATGCATTATAATTGTGGACACACCACCATACATAAAAAGTTTTCCACATACGTATGTGTATAAACATGAGCTTCTCTTGGCCTCTTTACTCCAAAATATTTATATCTTTGATAGGCATCTAAACTTTTATAAATTATCTAAACACTCCTTATTTTTCACACCTAAAGTTCAGAACTTTTGAAGCTCTACCCTTCTGTAAAAGCAAAAATGAAATTGTAAACGGCAAACAGTAATCATTTTTAAATGAGTTTTATGAATAAAGTTGAATGATTTGGAGGACAGTTGTAAGTATTACATAAACTATTCAAGTTACTGATTTTTTTGGACATTTGTGGGTGATCAACGTAAAGCATGGGAGAGAAGAATCAAAATAAAAGGAACTACTAATTTTGTCCTAGCCTTCAATCCTAATTCATTTCACCTGCCCAGCACATTTTAAGAAATGAAAGCAGAAACAGTATTCAGCAGTCAAGAATGGGTTACCATTTAGAGCTGCCTTGAGTGTGAATGCAATTTTACTCAATTAAGCCTTAAACAACTGAAGCAGGCAAATGTGGTCCATGCACTAGAGACCCTTATTATATCTAATATGAAATAGTTAATTGCTTCCAAATGAAGCTCAAAGCAGACGGAGAAATGTCTATTCTGACTCGCACTGGAATAAAAGTAGACAATGGCACTGTTGTATACTTTTTTTTTTTTGCTTGACTCTGTGGATTCTCAAGAATATTCATTTACTTAATAGGCAAAATTAAGCCATGTGGCCTCCAGGGATGGCCAGTCTTTGGACATGTGGACGTAAGTGCAATTTGCTCTGTAATTTCTTTGATGGATCCAGTAAAGTCTCCCACTAGTCAATAGGAGCATGTGTGGGTAATGCTTTCCCTATAGAGGGTCTTTGTGAACACATACTAAACATTCACATTGTTGCACCAAGTCTTGCATTCAATAATATCACCCCAATAATCAGCATCGTGGTGTTATTATTTCTAATGCCATTGTTATCATTTAAATCATAAAACCATCTAGTGTGATTTTATTTATTTAAATTATGAAGGCCAGGAGACTATCCTTAAGGTAAAACCCTTATTGGAACAAGAACTTTTTCAATAGAGGAACAGAAACTATCTTGCCTACTCCAAAGCTTTTATTTTTAGCTTAAAAGAGAAACTCAGTTTCCATAAAAGTCATCCAGTGCTGTGAGAAGCCTCTCAACCTGTTCCCGATTTTCTGTTTAGCTCTTCATAGTGAATTATGTTTACCAAATCTCAAATGCAACATTGTGGGACATAAAATAAAATCTTAAATAAGTCTACATTACGGTATTGAAGTGTGTCTTGGCAAGCATAAATTAATACATGAAAAATATATTTTCTAGTGTACAATTACGTTTGCATCTTTGATTGCTAATGGATTTCTGTATTCACACCAAGGTCAGATGGACAATTGTTTATGAGTCATCTGAAATCTCGTACAGCTTCTTCCTAAAGTTTTATACCATCTATTTATGACATTTGCTATTTTTAATGTGGCTCCCTCATAGTTTTTATGTTGTTTTAGCTTTTTTTTTTTTTTTTCTTCCACAAGAGCAATGCAATGCACTTTGTCAGATTTGCACTTGATTTCAAAGCTCTCCTTTATCTTACTGGCTAGAGCTTGCAATTAATCCACTTCTCCCTATGAGAGGCATATTTGTAATAACAGTTCTCCTGGCAGAGCTTTTGTTTGAGAGAGTTTTAAAATCAAAAGCCCATAAAGGTTGGGGTTCGGCAAATCCCTTTCAAGGTCATATCTTTTACATGCAGACACATTTTCTCCCCAAGAAAACATGGCCCCCATCATTTTTCATATTTAAAAACACAAACAAAATGAGAAATGGTTACCTGTTTTATTTTTATTTTTTTATCTATGTGGAGAGAAGAGGCTGGGATTTTACTTCTTCCGGTGAATTGACAGGGAAGAGATTTTCTGTTCTCTTCACCACGTTGAGGCTTGATGGTAGGAAGGATGAGGCCTCTGTAACATCTCTACAGCCTCATTCATGCAGTCAGGGCTGGCCAGAGATCCAGCTGCACTTAGAGGGCTTAACCGTCAAAGGGCATGGTAATTCCCTCCATCTGCCTTCTCTTTCTTCTAAGGCAAAAATCTTCACCTGGTGTTTTTGATTTGTGCGTTCTAATAATGATGGCTGGCATCAGCAGCCCTGTGGGTGACACCACAAACTCTGTAAGCCCACAGAGCACACTGAGGCTTGTTAAGCGACCATGTCAGCCTGATTTTAGGGCCCATTTTGGAGCTCTCCACAGGCCTATCTAAAAGCATCAGGAGTCTGGGGCTTGCAGGACAAGTGCATTGTCTTTCTAAATGTCTCTTTCTGATAAGCAAATCCAAATATGGTTCATTCACTGTGGCTTTGAAGGCACAGTGGGGAACTCAGCTTGCATGGTGGATACAACAAAATGCTTAATATTATCACTTGGTATAGAGCTAAAGGACTCAATTTCCAATTCCAAGATAAAAAAAAGAAAAAGAAAAAAAAAACTTTGCTCCCCAGCTATGATCAAGAGTTTGAAATTTAAATCAGGAGTCTTGAAAGCTATTCTAACTCTCAAAAGGGCTAGCTAGCTTTCCCATACATACAAAGAAGAAAATGCTGTGCTTGCATTAGTATCGGAGTCAGGAGAAGCTCCCATCATTTGAGAAAATGCAATACTCGCTCTTGCAATTGGAATGCTGCGGAGTGTCTTCAGTATTTTTCAGTTCATTTGTTTTATTGTATTTCCCATTATTTAGATTATGATTAGGGCTGGTCCCATAGTCTTTTTTTATTACTTTGTATACCTCCTATTGTTTTAGTGTTCCCACACTAATAGCACCTGGCAACATCCAAAAAACATTTTGATTTATTTTGAGGTAAATACAAAAGAAGCGTGGAAAATGAACTTAGCAGCATGCTTAGCGCCTTGCCCTGCTCATCTTTCTGTGTTCTGGGCCTTTCATCACTGTTTTTACTTTCCTGCACCTTTACTGGTGTCTAACTGGGAGGCTAAATTTGTATATGTTTGGTGTATATAGTATGTCTTGCTATCGATACACATTATAAAATGATTATCGCCCTAAAGCTGATTAACATGTTCACCACTTCACATAGCTCTCTCTCTCTCTCTCTCTCTCTCTCTCTGTGTGTGTGTGTGTGTGTGTGTTCATAGAACATTTCAAATTTACTGTCTTAACAAATTTCAGAGAGATGACATAGTATACTTCACTATAGTCCCCAAAATGTGCACCACATCTTTAGAGACTTTGTCATTCCACATAGCTGAAGCTCACGACTTTTTCCCTGATGCTTTCCCCTTTGCCCCACACTTTACCAATCCATGAAAGGTGCTATTCTCCTGAAGTTGGTTGTCTTTAGATTCTACCTAGAAGTGAAACCATACAGGATTTGTCCTTCTATGCCTTTCTTATTTACCTTTACACAATGGCTGTCACATTCCTTTATGTTATTTCAAGGGACAAGATTTGTTTTTCTCTTATGATTTGCCTACACACAGAGAGACAGATAGATATATAGATGGATAGATAGATAGATAAAAAGACAATATTTTCTTTTTATGTCTTTAAATTATTTTCCATATTATATTTTTAAATAAATACATATATTGAATTATAATGTCTTTCTGGCCAAAGACTGAATCTTGGAAGAAGCATTCTGAATGCTATCCAGGGCTTCAAGACACCCAGGATTTAAATGACAATAGAAGTCAAAGCCAGCAAATTTGGTCTCAGCTGTCACCTGCTACTCAGCCCCATCCGTGGTCCTTCTGCTAAGTGCTGTCCCTGCTCACAGCCAGAAGTGTCTTTAGCTGGAAAAAAAAAAAAAAAACTGCCTACTTGGGACTCTCCACTTATTGGCCAGCAGACACTTAGGACCTTCAGAAAAATTCATATTCATAATCTCTTGTAACCCATTAAATAAATGGTAAATGGGAGTTTCTTATTATGTAGTACTTTAAAGAAAGTGCTAGTTCCTCCAGTTTTAGGTAAAATTGGAAAGGAAATTTTGTTGGTGTGAGAATAGTTCTCAAGAACTTTAGTAAAAGTTTACACTCACTGCTTTCTTCACCTACAACCCAGATCTCCAACAAAAAACCCCCAAGGATTAGAAAGAAACTCACTGTCTAGTTTGCAAGGTAATTTAGACTGGCAAATGGTCCACAGTTTAATACCAAAGCTGATGATAATAATAACCAGCAATTCTTTCTATATTTGACTGTTCTCCTGGTTTAAACAGCCATTGCTACACGTTTCTGTTTGTTGTTATTTATTGCTTCATCTTCCAATATTCATTTTTTTGTCTTAACTATAGGCTGCTATTAAAAAACAAATACCATAGAGCCAGGCACAGTGGTGCATACCTGTAATCCCAGCACTTAGGGAGGCAGAGGCAGGCAGGATCTTTGTGAGTTCAAGGCCAGCCCGGTCTACAAAGTAAGTCCAGAACAACCACACAGAAAAAACACGTCTCAAATTAAAAAAAAAAAAAAAAAAAGAAAAGAAAAAGAAAGAAGGAAAGAATAACAAAAATACAATAGACCTGATAGCTTAAATGTCAAGAAATGATTTTCCCAGAGTTCTGGGGTATGAACAGACTAAGAACAAGTTGCTGGTGTTTAGGTTCCTGTTGGGTGGGCTCTTCAGCATTTATAGGAGACGCTTTTTGGTGTAGTGTTTCAAAAGAAGAAGGGGGAGACGGAATGTCTCTCAAATGTCCCTCCTTACACAGCCACAAACCTCCTTCATGAGCACTTCAATTCCTGCTCAGCTCTCAAAGGCCTGGCCTTCAAAAGAAAACTCACCTTGGGCACCAGAACTCTGACACACACGAATATGGAGATATGATCAATCAGCCCATAGCTATGGCCTAAATGAAGAATATTGTGATATGCAGAATCTGGTGAACCCTCTTGTGGGATGACTAACATCAATGCCTGAGCTGTGGACCCATAACAAAGCGGTTGATAGCAGCTGGTCAAGCCAATGTTCAAATGTTCATGGTTACCCCAGGGACTTGGGTACGGCTCAGTAATAAATCATGTGATTGGTATACACGAGGCTCTAGAGTCAATAAACAGTTACTTCAACTAATTATCCAAAAGGTGAATAGTGGGCAGATAGACAACTCTTCTTTATTTTCCAAATCAACGTCAGTTTTACCTTAAAAGTATTTTCCATGTCCATTCCCTTCTTCTTACTGATCTCTTTACTCTAAGCGGGGCTTCCGTCTCTTTTGGCACATTGCATCAGTCAATGCACCATCCTGCTATCCATTAGGTTCACATCCAAATATCAGGAGAACGATCTGAATTTAAAATAATCCTTCAATGTCCCTTCCTACGTAAATACTTCAGCAGTTGTTCTCTGGCTCTGTCTTCTTAACCAGTGTCAATTCTCTAGCTCAGTCTTTACCCCTCACACTGAATACACTAACAACCTGACTGATGCTCCTATGACCACCATTAGTGTCTCTGCTCTTTAATTTCTTTCTTTTAGTGTGTGTGTATGTGTGTGTGTGTGTGTGTGTGTGTGTGTGTGTGTGTGTGTGAAGGAGCATATGTGCTATAGTATGAGTGTATGAGTGTATGAGTGTGAAGGTCAGAAAACAACCTTGTTTCTTTTTTTTAACATATTTTTTAAATTTTTTATTTAACTTTTATTAATTACACTTTATTCATTTTGTATCCCCACATAAGCCCCTCCCTCCTCCCCTCCCAGTCCCACCCTTCCCCCCCCCCTTTCTGCATGCATGCCTCTCCCCAAGTCCACTGATAGGGGAAGTTCTCCTCTCCTTTCTGATCTTAGTCTATCAGTTCTCATCAGAAGTGGCTGCATTGTCAGGGTTCTAGACAACCTTGTTTCTTGATCCTCACATTCTACCTTTCTGGAGATGGGGTCTCTTTGTTTTTTTTCCACTGCATATCTCAGGCTAGCTGGCCAGTGGGCTTCTGGGAATCTCCTGTCTCTGCAGTGCTTTTTCTCATAGGGGTGCTAGGATTACACATACTCACCCCATGCAGACATCTTTTATGTGGGTCTGGAGATTGCAATTAGGGTGTTCCTACATGTGTGGTCATAGCTTTTAACCACTGAGCCATCTCTGCCATCCCTGCCGATCCCATCTTTGTTGGCTTCCAACAGTAAAAGTCATAGCTTATTGACACATTTTGCTTTTCGTCAGTGTGTTGAGACCTCTGCTATGACTTAACTATTCAAAGGCACAAACATACCCTCAAAAAGTTCAAACACACAATTCTAGGCATGTGATTATAATGAACAATATTAATACAGTGACAGAGACAGCCACAGATAATTTAATATGACTCTAACATCTTCACTAACAGGACCATGAAGAAGAAACACAGAAATAATTTCATATAATGTATGAACCCTAAATAATAAATTTTAAAAATAAAAAATATGAGAAAAAATAAGATAAAGAATGAATATAAGCAAAAAGAAGAATGTTCATTGTCAGGAAATCATAACAGAGATTAAAGCCTGAGCATCAATCTACCATATGACAAATGGAAAAGAAGTTGGAGATGAACCTGTAGAAGAAAATGAGATGCCAATGAGGTTACTAGGTGCTATATGCAAATAACCTTAGATGATGGGAAACCATGGAAATGAATAATACGGATATGGCATGATTTGATTTGCATTATGGATCTCTTTGGTACCAATGCAGAGGGTAGATAAATTCAGTGGGAAAAAACGTGAAGGCAAAGAGACTAATAATGGAGGTTGCATAGCACAGAAGAGAAGAACAGCTGGGAGATAGAAAGGGAGGTGAGTAGTCTGTGAGGAAAGGTATATGACCAAAGAATGAAAGAATGAGTATAGGCAAAGAAATAAATGGAGTCGGATATAGTTTATGAGGTTCAAATCAGGTTAGACCATGTCAGTATTGAATGCAAAAGTGAAGCCCTGATTTGGTTTTAGATTTATTTAATCTTTTTATGTGATGAGAGATTTGCCTGTGTGTGTGTCTGTGCCCCCCATGGAGGCCCACAAGTTCCGGAAGTCGGTGTCCAAGCCCCCCGACGATTGGAGTCGCAAACAGCTGTGAGCTGCCGTGTGTGTACTAAGCATGGAGCCCGGTTCCTCCTTAAGAGCAGCAGCTGTTCTTAACTGCTGAGCTGTCCCGGTAGCCCCAGCATCACTTTTTCTACTTAGCCTTTCTCTTAGGTGTTCTACTTAGCCTCTCTCTTCCTTTGTTCATCAAAAACATAGTGAGAAAAAAAATCATCAGTTCTGGGCCCTAAATGAAGCAGATCCCTCAAAAGAATCCAAGAAATGGCATCCCAAAAGATCCAAAATGGCATCCAAATGCCAGGTAGCAAGGGCTGCATACTGTAGGAAAAGCACAGATGAACATGTGTGATGTCAGAGCTGGAGCAATGCTATGAGGAGAACTGGCTACTTTTCCAGAGGACCTACATTTGTTTCCAGAATCTGCTTCAGGCTTCTCACAACCACCCTCAACTCCAGTCCCAAGAGGATCTGACACCCTCTGCTGGCATCCACAAGCATGTGCGCATGTGCACACACACGGACATACATATAAAATAAATCTTTAGGAGAATGTGTGCTGCTGTCCGATGGAGGGGCCGTTTCAGCTGAGGGCTAAGGAGGAATGAAAGGTAATATGACATTGGAGGAAGCCCTTGAAACTTATACCAGATCCACACATGCAGAGATTGGCCTGCAGAACTTCTGGGCAGAAAGAAAAGCACAGATGGCAGTTGTCATGGGCTCTAGGAAAGGAAATGATCTCCTACATTACAGTTTGGGCCAAGGAAGAGAGCAAATGGGACACAGTGAGGTATTAAGCCAAATTACATCACTAGGATTGGTTGATGGCCTAGCCATGAGGTGAAAGATAGAATCTTCAGTAGGCATTCTGGACACACAACAAAGTTTATAAAAATAAGAAATGGGAGGCGTTTTGGACTCTGGATAACAATGACCTTGGGTATACAGTGGTGACAGTTGTAAGAAGGCTGGCTCTTGTACAACCACTTACATTTATCATTCCCTGGAGATATGAATCCACATTGAAATCTCAGAAGAGTTTAATGTCACAGAAAACCCTGTTAGGGAGTTTCCCTTTGTATTCTCACTGAATAATTGTGGGAACCTATGTTCCTTTAGTTTTGGGGTACAGGTAGTTACTACTACATAAAATCAAAAGGAGGAGAAAGAGTTCAGCTCCAATCTGGGGTCCCTCCTATGTCTGATTGAATGAGGTTTTACCATCTCAGAGTACGCCTCCTTCACTGCATAGAGATTTTTCTCTGTAAAGGTAGGGTTATCTTTTTGTTGTCTTTCCCCCTAATCCTAGAAGAAATTGTGAAGGTTGCCTTGATGCTGATAATGTGACCTTACTGCTTAATTGGCCGATATTGTTTTCAATATTTTTGGAACAGAAAAGGGGTCTCAGATTCTAGTTTAAGCTTCTGATCCTTGATCTAAGTGTGCCTACCTTCTCCTTTTCTTTTGCCTTGCTATAGGTTTTGCTTGTTGATTATTTTATACTATCCTGGCATAATGACTCAGTTTTAGCAAAACACGTCCTTATCTAAATGTTTGCTCAAACACTCAAAGCCTCTTCTTTTCCCATCATGTTTGAGTCTGGGTGACATTTGTATTTAGGCTTAAACAAGAAAAATTAGCAGGATAACCTAGGACCAAGGAAAACCACAACACACCGGAAATATCTGAGTATATATTTTCAGCTGACTGTATTAGACTTTACAATCCTCCATCATTTTTAATGGATGAACAATACTATGAATAAGTTTGTAAATGTGTACTCTTTAATTACTTTATGATATGGACCTTCTGTATTGAACAGCGACCAGGTAGTCTGACTAAAAATCTGAGGAAACTTAATGGTAAGCCAGGGTCAGATGGAAGGGGAAGAGGACCTCCCTTATCAATGGACTTGGAGAGGGGCATGGGAGGAGATAATGGAGGGGCGGTAGAATTGGGAGGGAATGAAGGAGGAGGCTACAGCTGGGATACAAAGTGAAAAAACTGTAATTAATATAAAGAATAAAAATTTAATTAAAAAAAAAACTCTTGAGCGTTCCATTAGAAAGTAAAGCATCCGACTGTCTTTTCTACAGGCAGTATTGGTAGTCTCTTCAAAAAGTCAAAGACCTCTCTGGAGAGGACAGGAACCCCACAAGGAGAGCAACAGAACCAGAAAATTTGAACACAGGGGTCTTCCCAGAGACTCATACTCCAACCAAGTACCATGCATGGAGATAACCTAGAACCCCTGCACAGATGTAGTCCATGGCAGTGTAGTGTCCAAGTGGGTTACATAGTAATGGGAAGAGAGACTGCCTCTGACATAATCTGATAGGCCTCCCCCTGAGGGGAGAGCAGCCTTACCAGGCCACAATGACAATGCAGCCATTCCTTATGTGATATGATAGACTAAGATCAGAAGGAAGGAGAAGAGGACCTCCCCTATCAGTGGACTTGGGGAGGGGAAAGCGAAGAAGAGAAAGGGAGGGTGGGACTGGGAGGGGAGGATGGAGGAGCTTATGGGGGCATACAAAGTGAATAAACTGTAATTTAAAAAAAAGTCAAAGACCAATTCAGGCTGATATAACTCTGGTATTTCAGATTCTGCTATGTAGTTCTGTTTTCCAATTAACTTTTTTCCTATTACTGTGGCTTTCACACCTTTCATTTGCAGATTGGGGTTAGTGTATTTTATGTTGCCTTGTTGGGCCCTTATTGTCCAGCAATACTGGCATAGATCTAAAGGCATCAAATTAGAAATATTGACTTTTCTACTGGGCTAATAAAATGATTGCATGTGAGTTAACAAATGAAGTTTTAATTTTATAACACATACAGCAGAGGCTGCTAGGGAGATTCCTGCAAATACAAGGTAAAAAAGCATTTTAAAATGTGAAAATTAGAAGAATATGTGTTACATAAAGAAAGGTCAGACAGACTCTCTTCATGATAATAGAAAGCCACTTATGCTTGGTTATCAATAGAAAAATATGTAAGTTGAAAGGCTCTCTTTCCCCAAAAGCAAATATAATGTCCTTAGGAGCAGTAATTCCTCAAGGGATATGGGATAACTGCATTACTGATTTCTCAGTTTCTGAGCACCAGCAATTAGATAACTTGAATTTGATGGCTATAATCCTCAAGGTTAGATCTGATTAATAAAGTGAATGATAGCCTGCTGATTCTAAAATAAAAAGCTAAATAAGTATGTGTTGCCATTTTCAGCAATAAAGTAATAAGTGGTTTGCAGTAAATGTGACTGGCATAAACAATGTCAAAAATCATGTCAAATACATTCAAGAATAAAAAGCTATTGCTGTCAAATTTGCAAAAACAGGATGGTACTTCCATAAATGCATCTATAATTTAAGCTCCTACAATAGGTTGGCAGATATGCTAACAACTCATTTATGCCACATTTAACTTGTGTACCTAATTCCTCAATGGTGGATTTATTTAATCAAACATGATTGTTTTTGAAAATTACTCTTATCAACTTTTATGAAATATCCTGGGAAAAATTTGCAGATGTGTATTGCCTAAGCCATCTACAGAATAAGGAGCTGACACAGGGAGCAAACCGGTAAAACGGTGAGAATCTAGCACCTTAAGATATAGCCAAATCTTTCCTTAGCTGGCAAATGGATGACTACAAAGAAAAGTCCAAGGAGGTTATTAAATTATACTTCCAGAACATAAATCTCTTTTGTGGCATGCTTTGTCTAGATCTCTACATTTTCCAGAAGAATCACAATGAAACCTGCTCTATGTGGGTGAGCATGTCGGAGACTGTCAATTAAGGGTCACAAACCAATAACCCTTCAGGAGCTAAGTAGATAATTCCAGTGAGTGGAGTGGTCTGTGGAGAAAGGTAAATAAGAAAGCCTTTTCCAGGACTAGTTGCTGATAGAGGCAACTACCACAGTCCCAGAACTCAAGCCCAGAACTTCCAAAGATTCCCTCATCCAAAGAGGTAGCAGAAATTAGAGTCTTCAGTGGTCCCAACTAAATGATTAAAAACAGCAATAATCGTTGTGCGGTAGACCTGATTCAGAAGGCAGCCACCTGCCTGCCAATTAATTCTTCATCAAACAGTGACGTGACCAGGCCACATGTACTGTACGTTCTATATAGACTTTACCACAACTGAAAGTCGAACATCTTATAGCCAAACTACTGGGGAAATAATTAAATGCTAAAAACCTCAAGCTTGCCAGAGTACACTTGAGGCTTCTAGAAGAGAAGAAACGCATTTGGTGCCGAGGGAACAACTCGTGTTTCTCCTGTTTCTCTGGCTACAGTTTGGTTCTCACTTCCTTTATCTGTAAAGTTGAAATCATAATATCCACCGCAACTTGGGAGGCATCTGGCTGAGTCAGTAAAGTGATTGCTGTGTAAACAGAAGGACCCAAATTCAGATACTTGGCCACACAAGCAGGGCACAACCGAAAGCCCTGTCACAGTAACAGGAAGATCTCTAGAGATCACTGACCACCCCCACCCTATCTAGCAAATTGGTGACGTCCAGGTTCAGTGAGAGATCTTGTCTCCAAAATCTAAGACTGAGAAAGAGAAAGGAAGACACCTGATGTCAGTCTCCAGACTCCACACATACATGCACACAGTGCATGGGCACACGCATACACACACGCATACACACACACACACACACACACACACACATGAAAAAATTCTATTTACATCATGGGTTGTTATCAGGGTTAAAAGAGTATATGCTCTACAATAGGTACTAAATAGGTCTTATCTGTTGCTGCCCTTGCTGGGAATACAATGTCTATTCCTGCAATATTAACGGAAAGTAGCATTTTCGGAACATGGACACTCAGTGTAATAGCACTGAGAAAGCAGCTGTTGGGATGAGGCTGCTGACAAGATAAATAACAGCACTCTAAAGGCAAGTAACTGTTTTAGAGTTTAGATGAAGCAAAGAGGGTTTCCCATCAGTACCACTTTGGGCAGCAAGGCAGTTAGCATGGTGGGCAGGCTGGCTTGGCACGTAGTCACTAGGTGTGACCTGGTAATGAGTGTGTATGGGTCTGGAAAGGAGGCAACTCAGCGTTCTTTGAATTGTTGGAAAGGGGTCTCTTAGCTGTGTTGTTTTCTTTGAGAGCCTTCAGAATCTGAGAGTGACAAATAGTGGCAGGCTCCCCCAAGACCAAGAGTTCACAAACAGGTAGTCAGGAAGAAGACCAATGGCTACATCTATTCCCCAGCCGTGCTTCACAGACATAGCCCCTGGCCACTGTTTTCAAGCAATGCTCTTAAACCTGAGGAGACCTGCCGGGTCACTTTTTCCAGCTAGGTGCACAAGAGATCAAAGAGTTGTGCGCGATACTTTTATTAAATCTCGCAACTCACACAATCGTATAAATCAGAAGATTGCAGCCTGAACAGCAGAGGCTGACCTACAGGCTGTTTTGTTAAACCTTGGTTTTTACATTCTAAGGTGCTGTCTATAAGGAAGAAGTTGAATAGGTGACAGTGAGCCCAGGAGACCCTGAAAACCAACAGTAGTTATACTCCCTCCCTTTCCAGGAAATGTCGCTGATCCTACAAGTAGTTCTCTGTTTGTTAGTTTTCTTCCACTATTAAGATAAAGGGAGGAGGGGAACCTTGGCTCCCTCTGATATCTCACTACAAGGTGTGACATAGAGATGAATCACCATTCTCTTTTGGAACTCTGTGCTTCATAAGATAGTTATTCTCTTTAACCCAGAGACCAAGAGATACCTAGATTCCTTTTTTGCTTCTTTCTATTTCTTAAGTGTAACTTATGTTGTGCCCTGTTGACATAAAGGAATTTCAGCTTAGTTATCCAAGTGAGACACTTTGCTTTTGATGGTGTATACATGCTGATTTATCACTGGGATGCCTGGTTCTTTCTTGGGTGTAAAATTATGGCACAAACACTTTTCATTGATCACAATTTAACAGCCAATCAAGGCACAGCTTCATCTTCACGATTTCACTGTGTCTTTACAATTGAGAAGAATAGTGGTTATAATGGGTACCATTATAGCTATTGTGTTCCTCTGAGATGAATGTGGAAATAGTACTGAAGCTGGCCAAGTTATATAAATGTCTGTGGCTGAGGACATTACGGAAAGAATAATGTAACCCCACAGGATATAAAGATTTTTCTATAACTACACTCACTGGAATTCCCCTTCACCCATAAAACCTGTTGTATCCATAGAAGATTCTGCAACAAGAGTTTTCCTGATGCTTATCATTTCCACAGCACAGAAACTGAGTCTGGAGAGAGACTATGAGTTAAGGTCTTTTATGTACAGGTTGGAATGGCTTATCTTTTGGTTATTAGTTTAGGCTTTCACTGTAAATTCCAAAGTATTTTAACTGCCAGACAAGGTAGTCCACACCTGGAATCCCAGCACGGACAGGCTGAGGCAGGAGGATTAAAGCTAGCTACAGAGTGAGACCGGTCATTAACCACAACTTGAAGTTTTCTGAGACTCCATCTTGGTGTACTGGGCTCCCATTGTCAGTGAGCCCTCTGCATTCTGAAGGCACCTTTGTCTCCCTAATATAATTACCTACGAATGCCTTTGTGGTAGCTAAGTGCCTTCAGCCCCCTACCACGTGAGCTCTTTAGGATACATTTTCAAAACATGTTTCCAAAGATTAAAAAGAGCCCTTAAATCCATTCTATGCAGGAATGAAAACAAAATTACTACATAACAACATCAATTAAGTTACTTTTATTCTTTATGACATTTTATTCTTTATGACATTTGTTTGTTTGTTTTTTCTCTTACCCACAAAGGGGGCAGTATGGAATGTCTATCATTAGAATAGGAGCTCCACAAGGACCAAATATATCTGGGCACAGGGTCTTTTCTGAGACTGACATTCAACCAAGGACCATGTATGGATATAACCTAGAACCTCCACTCAGATGTAGCCTGTGGTAGCTCAGTAACCAATTGGTTTCCCAAAGTGAGGGGAACAAGGACTATTTCTAACAGGAACTCAATGACTGGCTCTTTGGTCTCCCCACCCCCCGAAGGGAGGAGCAGTCCTGTTAGGCCACAGAGGAGGGCTTTGCAGCCAGTCCTGAAGATACCTGATAAAACAGGATCAGATGAATGGGGAGGAGGTCCCCCCTATCAGTGGACTTGGAAAGGGGCATGGTGAAGATGAGGGAGGGAGGGAGGGAGGGACAGGGAGGGAATGAGGGATCGGGACACGGCTGGGATACAGAGTTAATAAAATGTAACTGATAAAAAAATAAAAAAAATATTTAAAAAATAAATAAATAAAAAAAGAAAGTAAAAAAAAAAAAAAAAAAGAATGGGCATAGGATTAGAATAGAGCCTATTTTGTACCTTTGAGGAATGACTTAATAAAAAGTCTATCTTCATAGATACACGTTAGGAAGATTTCCAGTTCTGAACTGTCAAAAGTTTCCCTTCCTAAAACTATATACTGTTTGCACTATGTACCAGAGATTGGCCAGTATAAAATATCACGTGTGGAGGATCTGAAATTCTGTTACAGCCACTTGTCTACAATTCAAAATCCTTCAGTCCAAGCCAAACTCCCCTCCACAAGCTAACTGCACACCTTCAAAACTTACATCCAGGCTATGGTGATTAATTCAAGAGCTTATCCATTGGTTTGTCTCTCCCTCCTTTACTTTGAGACCTTCCCCTCTCCTCTTAGGCCGTAAATTGAAGCTTAGAATAATGACAGATATTAACTTCAAGGGGCATTCCTTCTTCCTTCAACTAATCTCCCCATCTCCTTCCCTCTTTCCAGCCCACCCTCCCTCTTTCCACTTACTGAGACAATGGTATTAGTGCGATATGATGCATTTTACTTCGGAAGACCTAACCAATCATTCCTGAATTAGATAATTCAACACACAATTATTGATTAAATTTTGGTTATTTTAGACGCATCAGGCAAGAGTAGAGGTCTGATCTCTGATATTAGAAATAAATTGGGACTTTGTACTGATGTTCATTTAGGTGTCATCCACCCAAAGAGCATCAGACCCGTCCGATACCTTTTTCTCAGAGGCAGGACCTGGGGCATCAACCCACATGCAATCAGATGCGTCTAAAACAAAAAGGGGGAACTGTAGAGAGCTGTGGAATGTTGTGCCTTAAAGATGGAGCTGGTTTCTGCCTTCCACCTTCCTGATGGTGAGTGCTCTCTGTCACGAACAATTCCACATTTGGCTAAGGCTGAGGATCTGGCTTGCTTCCATGTATGTGGACCTATCTGCATTGCCCACGTGGCACGCCGGGGTTGGCTACCCAGAGGCTATTTAAGCTGTGGGCTGGCTTTCCCCAGGGTCAGATGATTGTTCAAGGTTCCTGAATAAACTGCATTGAAAAATAATAATAATAATAAAAATTTTGGTTATTTCAGTAGAAATTTTCTAACCCCATACTTTAAACTCAACTTCTACAGGAACTAGGCTAACAATTTATGTTAGTCTAGGGTAAGGAGTAGAGCAGAGAGACAGCAAAGATTTTTGCATTTCTGCATTTTTATGTAAAATTAATTGCCAAATAATACAGAATTTTGAGCACAACCCAATACCAACTGGTTTGCAAGCCTTGTATGGATGAAGAAAACAGAACTACTTTCTCTTTGTATGGAAGAGGGACAGACAGACTCAAAGAAGGAAACAGACCTCAGTGTACTTGTGATAAATGAACAAAAAGAACAGGTGTACAGACGTTCAAATTAAGGTTCATACTGCAAATGGAGGTATTCTCGGCTTCAAATTAGAATTTCTGAGAGACTGCCATTTATTCTGGATAGAAAAGTAGATACAAAGGGAAAGGCAGATTCACACAGGTGAAAAGAAAGGAAGGAAAGGAAGAGATAAGGTGAGTGCCAGGCTTGGTACTAACACCCTAGAAGGACATGCAAACTTGACTTTGGACTAAGAGCAGTTCAAAACAGCGGAGCATGTGACAGAGGCTATGAAAAGCTTCTCTCTCAGCTACCCCACCCAGGGAGAGTGTCCTCCCTTCCTACCCCACCCCCCTGTGCTGTTATAGACTCAGCCCTCCAGGCTGTGCGTCTTCAAAATGGAGTGATTTTCCCAGATCCTGCCAACATCGCAAAGCATAACATAACAACCTACGCTAGCCTCCTAAATGTCCTCCTGTCTGCCAATATCTGCTGAAAATTTTGGATCATACCACTGTCCATTACTGTTCAAAACCATCCCTGCCCTAAAAACCTTCATTGACTAAATGGTTTTTCATTGTAATTTAGATAAATATCCATATGATACAGGGCGTAGTGGCCGTACAAGCCTGTAACCCCACGTTTTGGAAGGAAGGAGGATCAGAAATTCCAGAGCTTCATGACTACCTGCCCGTTTAAGACCAGCCTAGGCTACTGAGACCCTGAAATATGAGGGGGGGGGGAAGGAAAGGAAAAAGAAGGTGAGAGACCAAAAGATAAAGTAGCAGCAATCATTAAGACTTAGAGTAGGTGCAGTATAGAAGTTAGTAATGCCCTGAGAGGAGAGCTACCTCACTGCATTCTTTCCCCACCCACTAGAGATACAGTTGCTAGGAAACTGGACCCTCTCCCTAGGGTCAATGGTCATGGTCAATGGTCTGGGAACCTTCCTATAGCCAATCGATTCAAAATGTAGCATCTTGACCAATAGATGTTTGCCAGGCAGGAATCACCCCTGCCTTGGGCATGCTGGGAGGGACCAGAATCTATATATCACCCAACTAACCTGGGGGCAGCGCGCACCGAAGCAGTGGGTGCTGTGTAGGCCCAAGCTGCAGCTTGTAATTTACAATAAAAAGAACCTCATGTGTTTTGCAACGGAGTGGATTCCTGTAGATCTTTTGGTGGCTCGAGAACTGGGTAAGGAAAAAGGAAAAAGGAAAGGGGGAAAAAGCTACCCAAATTCTTTAAACCTTCATGTTTTTTTTTTTCTTTTTAGTTCTGTCTAGAGCCTACCTGCTAATTTTCTACTTCTATCTGTTAATGTACTGGACACGGCTAACACAGTTAGCGTGTCTATACTTCTAAGTGTGTTAGCCCCTCCAGTGTAGGCCTTTTGCCTTACCCTCTCCCTGCGAACCCAGTATAAAAGGTTCTATAGCTCAAGACCTCTATCCTCTGCCTTCATTCAAAAGCTAAAAGCTAAGAACTCATGCTGTCAGGGGCATTCTCCTGATCCACAGCCTGTGGATTCTGTTTATAATGTCTGTTTTCTCCATGTTTAACGCTCAATTAAACTTTACTAACGAACAAACTTATGTATGAGTGAGTGTGTATATGTATGTACATGTGTGTGTGTGTATGTGAGCATGAGTGTGTGTGTGTGTGTGTGTGCACGCGTACTTTCTGATAGCCTACCTTCCTCCTTCTCAGTCTGAGATGAGTTTTTCACTGTGTACATGCAAGCCATTTGCAGCAGACCCTAGAGGAGGAAGCTCCGCTGTGTGGATGCAATTGGGACTTGATTCTGAGGCAATATGGAGTCAGAAGTTTCCATTTTTAAACACTCTCACATCTGGTTTCCTTTCCCTAATTTTCATTGATGACATTTATGTTGACATGAAATTATCCCAATAAAGTTTCTAATCCTGACACTCTGCCTATCCAGTGCTCATCTTTGCAAAAGCAGCTTCATCTCCTCTCATCTCTCTCTCCCAGTAAAATAAAAGCAGTTCCAGCCATATTCAGGTTTCTGATCACAACATGCCCTAAGTACCAAATACACTCAGGTTTTTCTGATGGAAGAAATGCATACCTGCGCAGCCAGTTTAGGGAAAACCGTTGACCTTTTAAATCTTTATTCCCTCCATTTGTAAATACAATGAAGTGGAGTAATGCATACAAATGACTTGTTTGTATCTTCTCTGTAGTTGGTGATCAAGAACTGGAAGTTCTCTGTCCCCCTGATCAGTCAAACCTTCTAGAGCCATCTTTTTTCCCTTGTTTTCTTGTGTTAAGGATCAAATCCAGGGTCTATTCCATGCTAGATAAGCACTCTACCACTGACCTGCCTCTCCCAGCTTCATAAATTCTTATGTCTGGTCTTGAATCCCACCTTGCAATGAGGCTCCAGAAAGCAATTTTGACAGTTGCATCATTTGTTTCACATACAAGTGTCATGGGGAAAACGGGGTCCTATGATTGTCCTTTCTCATCAACTCCATACTGTCACTTTTATTTCTGGTTTCCCCTACAACCAACATAAAATCCCACATGGTCGAACATATTTGGATGACGAGATCTGGTTCTCCACATTTGTCAATCCCCAGGCTTCCTCACAGACACAGTTCATTTGTAATCCATTCATTTTTATATAATGTTTTCTTATTTATTTTTTTAAATTTTTCATCAATTACACTTTATTCATTCTGCATCCCCCCCATAAGTCCCTCCCTCCTCCCCTCCCAATCCCACCCTCCCTCCTCCCTCTGCATGCATGCCACTCCCCAAGTCCACTGATAGGGGAGGGTCTCCTCTCCTTTCTGATCTTAGTCTATCAGTTCACATCAAAAGTGGCTGCATTGTCCTCTACTATGGCCTAGTAAGGCTGCTTCCCCCCAGGGGGAGGTGATAAAATAATGTTTTTACAGTCTCTCTCCCTTGCCAGGATATGCCTCCTGCACAGCACTGCCAGCCCTCGGTTTGTGGGTCCAAACAGTAGCCATTCATTGTCAACCTGTGTTCCTACAACCGTCCTTTCTCCTTCACGAAGCACACTTCTGCTCAGTTGCTTCCTCAGAAGCTCCCATATCATGGCTGATATTTCTTTATTTACAATTCTTTTTTTCCTATCACAATTTTTGTCCTGCATTGTATTTATTTGAAATCATGTCCCTTCTTACTTGGAAAATGATAACCTCATCTGCAGGAGAAACCGTGATTTCCTAACACTCCCAACACTTAGAAGACTGTGTTTAAACAATAGTCTATCTTTACTAGATATAGGTGAGCTAGTTTTTTTTTTTCAAAAGCTTTAAAATATTTTAATGCATTATTACTGAAGGCATGTTATCCATCATCAGAGTAGTTCTACATTTTCTTGTTGAGGATTTCTTTTCAGTCATGAAAATAAATAAATAAATAAATAAATAAATAAACATGATTAGAAATAGTACTAGATGTCAAAATAGTGCATTCCCACCTGAATGATAATTAATATTACATGATGCAAAACTGTGTATTTGACTAGGACTTGAAGTAGTACACCCTGTGTCTCCATTCTGCTGGTAGAAGGGTGTTCAGACACCAGAGGAGAGTTATACCCCATCTGTATTCCTCTAGGGGAAGTGATTATAGGAGACAAGGATGTGTTTGTGGCTGCAGGATACAAAGAACAAATTTCTCACTCCCTAATGTAAACAGGTTCAATCTAGGTATAGTATTTCCCATGGGAGATCCCTAAATATTTTAACAAGAAGACTGGAGCACCGAGGGCAGAAAATCCACCCCTGGCTTTCTGTGCCTAGCCACAGATAAAAAATAGATTACATTTCTCTAAGTTTGAGAGGGTTCCAGGTAAGGACTCTTTTCTTATTTATTTATTTTTATTTCTGAACTGCAGCAAGCCATTGAAACTGTAAACTGCTCTATGCCACCTGCATTTCAGTGAAGGACTTTACTAAAATCGATATGTTTTATCTCCTCATTCACAGGTGCTCATGGGTTTGAACATATAGCTAATTAAGTTCATATATTCAGGTAGACATTGATACCGCTAAAAGCGGAGTCTTAAATGGGTTTTTGTTGCTGAATAGTTTGATGGCATGACATTTATTTTATTGTGTTTTTTAACTGAAAATTTTGTCTTATACAGTATAATTTGATCATGGTTTCCTCCCCCAATTCCTCCCAGATCCTCCCTACCTCCAAACCCACCCAGTTTAAGGTTCCTTTCCTCCCTCTTTAAAAAATCGAAAGATAAAATCAGAAACAAAAACAAGAAACACACAGAAAAATCCCCACAAAAATGAAAATCAAAAGAAGCAGGCAAAAGATCGATAAAAGACGACATTTAGAAATTGGTCATTATGTCAGTGATTATGAATCAGATACATACAGAAGTGGAAACAATATTTTCATAAAAGAAAGCTGGGAGGCACAGGGAAAAAAATATTGAACTCTCTAGTCCCTCTTTTACAATGAAGCCTCGCAGTGATTTGAGATGGCTACCTGAATGTTTGTACTCCCTCCAGAGCAAGGCACATGCTCCAAATGTATAAATTCATTTTCCCGACTAGCTAGATCCTGCCTACATACCCTCTTCAATTGCGTGTGAAAATGGGCTGCATGCCAGCAAGCAAGTGAGCAGCTCGGGGGCTGAAAGTGTACTGGTATGAAATCTGAAAACATGTGGGCTGGTTCTGAAACACTTCTTTTTCCACAAACCACAAAATGGAATGCTGTTACGATCGCACGCTGAATGCGCACGGGGAGTGGGGGTGTATTTGCTTCTCAGGGCTAATGGGTGTTCATCAGCCACAGGATGAGTCCCATCATCTTCACTAGCAGGTGAAGGATATTTGAGATGAGATGTGTGAATGATTGGACAAAGAAGTTTTTCATTAGCATGTGAGCAATTTCTTAGTTTACGGAGGGGGAAAAAATCTATGCTGAAGATTTGACATAAACAGAGAACGGCTCAGTCTGAAAGTTACTGTTGATGGGACTGATGAAAACATCTTGACATTTGAGTCTTTTAACTGCCAGTCTATCACATGAGTGCCTCCAATGATGAGTCCGCCTGAAGAAGCTAACAAAGGAAGAAGTTGCAGAGAACAATTTTTGCCTTCATTCGGACAGGAGAAGGGAATACAATGCACGCATTTTGAAGAAAGGGGAGCATTTTGCACATAGGACATTTATTTGAATCTTAAAAGGACTACAAAGCAGAAATGTGCGTTAAATGACACGAATGACATTTTCTGTAAAATTATAATGACCATGGGGATTTCTACTTCTACTCTTTGAGTAAGGTTAAGTAAAATTTTAAATAAATAAATACAGATGGATACTTTCCACAGTTACCCTGGGCTCAAATATCAGTTTAAATAAGTGTCTGTTTGTGCCTAGAATGATTGGAACTCTCTGATTCAACCTCTTTACTGAGCAGGGGCCCATTTATATTATCACCCCGAAGATAAAAGAAATTTGCTTTTATCAGTACATTCAGGTTATAAAGAAGTCTGCAACCCCTAACCTCAAGAATCTGTGGCCTCATGTGACAAAGGACTGTGTGAGTGTGATTAAATCGAGAATCCTGAAATTGGAAGATCATTCTTGCTTATCCCAATGAGCCCAATATAAACGCTAGGGCCTTACAAGAGAGAAAAGGAAACATTAATTCCCAAAAGCTACATGGCTACCAGGAGGTGGTGCTGCTGTGGACCTAACCCATGAAAAACAGGAAGTTTCAAGCAGGAAGAAGACAAGAGGAACAAACTTCACAGAGGAGCCTCCAGAAGAAACTAGGCTTGTTAATACCCCCATGTTAGTTCCTTAAAATTGAAAAAATCTGGGCACAGGGGTCTTTCCTGAGACTGATACTCCAACCAGGTACAATGCATGGAGATAACCTAGAACCCCTGCACAAATGTAGTCCATGGCAGTTCAGTGTCCAAGTGCTTTCCATAGTAATGGGAAGAGGGACTGTCTCTGACATGAACTGATTGGCCTGCTCTTTTGAACACCTCTCCCTGAGGGGGGAGCAGCCTTACCAGGCCACAGAGGAAGACAATGCAGCCACTCCTGAGGAGACCTGATAAACTAGGATCAGAAGGAAGAAAAAGAAGACCTCCCCTATCAGTGGACTTGGGGAGGGGCATGTGTGCAGAAAGGGGAGGAAAGGTGGGATTCGGAGGGGAGGAGGGAGGGAGCCACAGGGAGGATACAAAGTGAATAAAGGGTAATTAATAAAAAAAAATTTACGAAAATTTATTTTAGTCCTTCCACCCCCAAGCCTTCTGAATATAACTGTTTGTTTTCTGGAGTTACTGCTTCAGTGGTAGTAAAGTCATAGCATCAATAGAAAAGTAATACAAAAGGACAAGAAAAGACTCCCTATTGGGACAGCATCTTTCTCAGGAATGAAGAAAGAAATGGGAGCTAATCTATGTAACAGGAAACTGTAATCCCAGTGGCCATTAGTATGCTAGAGAAGCTCTATGTTCTAAAGTCAAAGTGATTATTTCATGAACTAGCTCTTTCGTTTACCAGGTATTTCTTACATATTTGTATTTTCAGTCAGTGTAAGCTAATCATATATATATATTGGGTATGGTGTGAGATTCCCTTGCATGTAAACACTATGCTGTTGTCAATGCAACAATGACATCTATGATCTCAAACAGACATGATTCCTTTGTGCTAGCAGCATTCAAACCCCCACAGTGTACCTATTTTGAAATATTCTATTAATGGTTGCCTAGCATGGTTTTCCACTAAGATATAAGATGTCAAATGCCATCTCTGCCTATCCAGCAACAGTCCCTGTGCCGATTAATGATCTCTCCACCTGTACTTCTCCGCTACTAACTGGTAGTGGTTAATCAGCACTTCTTTCAGGTTCAACTTTGTGTTTGCCTGTGTGTATGTGCATGCACCTGTATGGTGAGGTACATGTGTACCTGTGTACATGTAGGGTCCAGAGGATGACATCGGGTATGTTCCTCAGTCATTTCTTCGCTTTGTTTTGAGCCCAGATCCCTCACCGAACCTGGAGCTTGCAAATTCTGCCAGTCAGAGCCAACAAGCCCCAGGAAATCTGTCTCCACCTCCTGACCACTGGTATCGCCACCCCTGGCTGAAAATAACTCAAGTCCTCGTGTTTGTGTGGCAAACGATCCACTTACTGTGCCTTCTCCCTAGGCATGAGATCGACTTGCTAGCATGCACATGTGAGTTAGAAAAGCAGTAGATGTCTTATGTGCCTGGTTGAATGTATATCATAATGTCCTCTAGACCTCTCCATGTTGGTGTAACAGCATTGGGTGAGCAATGTTCTGTTTTCATACATAAACCCTTTTTCTCTGTTTGGTCATCAGCTGATGGACACTCAGATTGATTTCATGTCTAGGGTACTGAACGTGGTGTTGAAATAATGATGGGACTGTACATGTCTCTTTAGCGCTGATTTCAGTTTCTTCCTGTGCATTCCCACTAGTTCTGATTGTGGTGAGAGGGCTTCTCACTGCGGTTTTATTTACATTTCCTTGATTATAGTGTTGAGAATGTTGTCTTAGAGTTGTTGGCCTTTTGTCTTTGATAAATATCTCAGCTTGTTGAGCTATTTTTAATCAGGGTTTCTGTTGAGATTGCAAATGCAACAAGCACTTGGACCATTTGGTTCTAAAGAACAGTGAACCTCACTTTCTGCTGGTTGAATTTGTTGCTGACAGAGGTTGCCTGGCCCTGGAGAAAGAGCCCAGTATGCTGTTCTTTCTTCCGTGCAGGCTCTGGCTACATGGAACTATATGAAAACCAGATTCACTCAGGTCCTATGAAGCAACTGGGAATCATCCTCAACAGTTCTGATCTTTCCCAACTTCCCATGTCCCTAAAGAGCACCTGAGTGACACAGGGAGTGTTCATTCACAGAGTCTCAGGGAAGGTGATCAGCAGTTCTGCCCATTCATCAGACACTATGAAAAATAGCCAACTGAAGCTTCCAGGAACAAAATGGGAGACCTTATCAGCTTTTTTTCTGGATCTTGGAAGCAGATGAGCAGTTCTGAAGTTCAAATAACTGTAGAGGCTAACAGGAGTATATATTCATTTATCAACAATAACCTTAAATATAAATAGATTAAAACCCGGAATTAAAAAAAGGAAAACTTAATAGATGATAAATACCATAGTATCTACAAGAACTACACTCTGTTTAAAAAAATAAACAATTATGCAAAAATACTTTTAATTCAAGCCAGGCATGCGGTGCACACCTATAATCCAAGAACTCAAGGAGGTAGAGACAGGCAGATCTCTGAGAGTTTGAGGCCAGCTTGGTCTACAAAATGAGTCCAGAACAGCCAAGACTACACAGGAATAGTGTCACAAGGAAAAGAAGAAAAAAAGAACCAACCAAACAACAAACCCTTTAAATCCAAAACTATAAAAATCCAGAAAAAGCCTAATATGTAATAGTAATACTAATAATAGTAATAGTAATAATAAATAATGAAGCAATGAAAGAAGAGAAATATAGGTATCTGTATTGGAAAACTCAACTGTATAAAATAAGCACTGTATCAAAAAGGAGAGACAGAGTCTAATAAAACTATAGTGGATAATATCAGCATCACAATTTCACAGATAGACAGATCTTCCCAACCAAAACATCAATAAGGAGCCTCAGAGCTCAACTATCCTGTAAGGCAATTGGACCTAATAGGCATTTTGAATCCATCTCACTCAGCACTACAGTGAATACTTCCTTTTCATCAGTCCATGATGAGCCATATATTAAACCACAAAACAAACAAACTAAAAACAACTGAATTCACAGCATGTATTTTTTTTCCTGACCATAATGGAAGAAAATGTGGAAAGTGTAAATCAGCAGTAAGAACTCCAGCAACTGGGGAGACAGGTGGAGATTAATCAACATTCTCTTGAATAACCAATAGGTCAATGGGGAAATTGAAAAGGAAATGAATATTTTTCTTGAAAGAAATGAAAATACAAACTCAATGTACCAAAAGCTATGCAATCTAGCAAAAGCCAGTCCTGAGGGAGATTAATAGAAATACCATAAGTATCTTTCTGAAAAATAAAAATTTTCAAATGACCTAAAAAGAGAGGAGAACCTGAACAGATGTTTAAACACTCACACGTGCGCACACGCGCGCGCACACACACAAACACACACACGCACACACACACGCACACACACACACACACCTCAAATAAAAAGGGATAATGAATATGATATAAGCAAGGAGGGGTATACATTGGAGGGGTGGCAGGAAGAAAGAGAAGGGGAAATTATTTAATTACATTTTAACTTCAAAAAGTAAAAACATATTTGTTTTAAAAAAATGTCAAACATGAGGACCAGTGAGATAACTCAGCAGGTTAAGGCTCTTGCTGCCAAGCTTGGCCATCTGAGTTTTATCTCAGGAAGCAGGTTGGCAAAAGGAGAGAACTACCCCCTGCAAGTTGTTCTCTGACCTCCAAATGTGTGAACCTTGACAAGCACATGCATGCACACACACACACACACACACACCAAATGACCAAATAAATTGATGTAACTTTAAAATATAATACAAGATATCAATGACATGATATATATATATACATATATATACAGACAAAAGATATAACTATATAAATAATTATATATTATATCTATATATCTATATATAGATTATAGATTGTATATAATATGTTATATATAATATATTCTATATTATATATTACATCTAATTATATATATTATATCTATATAGTATAATGTATATAATATCTATATATTATAATATATAATATCTATTATATAGATATTATATCTATTATAACTATACAAATAATATTGTAGTAGAAGAGGAGACACCACAGTTGAAACTACAGAAATATTAAAGATCCTGAAGGAAGGTTGTAAACAAATAGGAAGAAGCAAATAGGAAAACCTGGGAGAAATGAACACATCTGTGAACACTTGAAGCTACCAATGTTAAACCAGAGCAGATCAGTCTCTCCTAATGAGGAAAGGCCAAACACAACATGGTTCCTTGCTCAATTTTGCTAGCCTTTTAAAGAAGACATAATTCCAGTTCTTCTCAAACTAATCCTCTCTGACTCGTTCCTAGTCTGTGTCACTTCAATACCAATACCAAACGAGGACACAGCAAGAAAATGATTACATTTAATGACAACTGATTCAAGCTCTTTCAACAAAATATCAGAAAGTTAAAGCCTGCATTGACATATGAAGATTATGCACTGTAATCAAGAGGCTTCTGTGCCAGGAATACCAGAACAACTCAGTATATCCACGCTGGTAAACACAATACATCCTATCAGCAGTATGAAGAATTAAAAACCCACGCAATTCTGTCAATAGATGTCATGGACCATTTGCTAAAATGTAACATCCCTTCCTGATCATAAACACTCCTAATAGATTTTGTGGGAAAGTACTGTACCTGGACACAGTAAGGCCTAGATGAAAACTCTGTAGCCTAGAGTGTCCTGAGTGAGTCAAGACAAGAATGGTCACTTTTAAAACTTGGGATCTAAGAAAGATCATTCTGAGTGAGGTATCCCAGAAGGAGAAAGACACACATGGTATATACTCACTCATATAGTCCTATAAGATATGATAAACATAATGAAATCTATACAACTAAAGAAGATAAAGAAGAAAGAGGACCCGGGGTAAGAGGATCAATCCTCACTTAGAAAGACAAATGAAATGGACATTGGACATAGGAGAAAACAAATAACAGGACAGGAGCCTACCGCAGAGGGCCTTTGAAAGACTCTACCAAGCAGTGTATCAAAGCAGATACTAAAACTCATAACCAAACCTTCCGCAGACTGCAGGGAATCATATGAAAGAAGGGGGGGTTGGGTGAAAGGATAGGAGCTCCACAAGGCCCAAATATATCTGGGTACAGGGGTCTTTTCTGAGACTGACACTCTACCAAGACCCATGTATGGATATAACCTAGAACCTCTGCTCAGTTGAAGCCCATGGTAGCTCAGTAACCAATTGGTTTCCCATAGTAAGGGAAACAGGGACTATTTCTGACAGGAACTCAATGGCAGGCTCTTTGACCTCCCTACCCCCAAGGGAGGAGGAGTCCTGCTAGGCCACAGAGGAGGACTTTGCAGCCAGTCCTGAAGACACCTGATAAAACAGGGTCAGATGAAAGGGGAGGGGGTCCTCCCCAATCTGAGGACTTGCAAAGGGGCAGGGAGGAGATGAGGGAGGGAGGGAGAGATGGTTTGGGAGGGAATGAGGGAGCAGGATACAGCTGGGATACAGAGTTAATAAAATGAAACTAATAAAAATAAATAAATAAAACTCTGTTCAGTTAATGTTGCCAGTCTTAGCCAGAACAGCATGACGAGAGAGAGGAGCAGGAGACTTACAAACACATCAGTCTATATGTTTACAAATGACATGCTTTTATGTTAGAAACCTGGAGATTCCACTCAAAAGCTGTCAAACTGATAGATACATTTAATGCAGTTGTAAGACATAAAATCAACGCAGAAAAGCCTACGGCACTTTCTATACCTCAGTAATGAAACCCCGAAAAAGAAAGGAGTGGAACAACTCCATTCACAATAGACATAAAATTAAAATGCATAGGAATAAATGTGATCAAGGAAGCCAATGATTATCATAATAGGAATTAGAAAATGAATAGGAAAGAAGAACACAGAAAGATTGCATATGGAATACATGTTATATACTGGAAATTAGCATTTTTAAACCATTAATATTTATCTATCTATCTATTTATTTATGCTCAACAGGAGCAACAGATTTGAAGCAATTCATAGCAAAATATTACTTGCATTCTCCACACGGAAAAAAAAAAACAGCCTAAAGTTTGGCAGATTTATAAATTCCACAAAAAGCCAAGGTAATCTTGATAAAAAGAACAAATTTAGTAGTATTACAACACCTTATTTTAAAATATTGTACAAAGCAATGGTCATAAAACAGCATAGATGTGGTATAAAAACAGGCAAATCAACCAATGAGATGGAATAGAGAACCTATAAGTAAAAATGTGTATTGAATTTCAAAATCCTAGCAGAGTATGCAAGAAAAGCCATTTGAGAAGAGAAAGACTCTTCAACACACGGTGATAGAAAAAGTGAGTAGCCATATGAAGAAGAAAAAGAAGAGTCTCCTATCTTTCAACCACATACAAAATTAAACTCAAGGTAAAGACATAAATGTAAACCATAAAATTGTTAAAAGACACTTGGAGGGATATACCACAGAATGTTACCGTGGGGAAGATTTTTCTTTCAGTATTAGATCCCACAGGTCACAGTTAACAAGACCAAAAGTGACCAAACCGGTTCACATCAACCTAAAGGAAGACATTAGCAAGATGAAGAAAGATTCAGGCTCTAAGATCAACAATCAATGAATGGGACCTCATGAAACTGAGGGACACTGTCATCAGAACAAAAGGACAGCCTACAGACTGGGAAAGGATCTTCTCCAACCCTATATCTGACAGGAGGCTAATATCCAGAATATATAAAGAACTCAAGAAGTTAAACACCAACAAACCAAATAATTCAATTTAAAAATGGGGTACAAAGCTAAACAGAATTCTCAAAGAGGAATGTCGAATGGCAGAGAAACACTTAAAAAATGCTCAACATCCTTAGGCATCAGGGAAGTGCAAATCAAAACGACTCTGAGATTCCATCTTACACACATCAGAATGACTAAGATCAAAAACTCAAGTGACAGAACTTGCCAGAAAGGATACGGAGAAAGGGGAACCCTTCTCCATTACTGGTAGGAATGTAAACTTGTACAACCACTTTGAAAATCAGTCTGACACTTTCTCAGAAAACTGGGAACAGAGCTACCTCAAGACCCAGCTATACTACTCCTAAGGATATATCCGAAAGATGTTCAACCATTCAACAAGAACACTTGCTTAACTATGTTCATAGCAGCTCTATTCATAATAGCCAGAATCAAGAACAACCGAGGTGTGCCTCAACCAACTAATAGACACAGAAATTGTGGTACACCTACACAATGGAATACTACTCAGCAATTAAAATCAAGGAAATCATGAAAGTTGTAGGCAAATGGATGGAACTAAAAAGACGATCTTAAGTGAGGTAAACCAGAAGTAGGAAAACATGCATGGTATATACTCACTTCTAAGTGGATATTAGCCCTATAATATAGGATAATCATACTGAAACCTACATAGCTAAAGAAGCTAAACAACAAAAAGGACCCTAGGGAAGATGCTTACTTCTCATTTAGAAGGAAAAGCAGGATAGACATAGGAAGCAGTAGAAAAACAAACAAAAAGACCAGGATGGGAACCTACCACAGATGTCCTCTAAAAGACTCTACCCAGCAGGGGATGGAAGCAGATGCAGAGACTCACAGCCAAACTTTGGACAGAGCACAGGGAGTCTTAAGAAAGAAGGGGGTTGTAGAAGGACATGGAGGGGTGAATAATTGTAAATAATAATAATAATAATAATAATAATAATAATTTTTTAAAAAGCAGCTCACTGAAAAGTAGCAGAGAACACTTCCTAACTATGCTGTTCACAGGTACCTTCGTTCTCCTCCCATTGACTCATAGTCTATCTCAAGTGATGAACCAACTCATAGTCTATCTCAAGTGATGAACCAGTGTCTACTTTGTCCTTCTTTTTGTTTTTTTTTAAGATGTATTTACTTTTTATGTATACAGTGTTCTGCCTGCATGTGTACCTACACATCAGAAGAGGGCACCAGATCTCAGTATAGATGGCTGTTAGCCACTATGTGGTTGCTGGGAATTGAACTCAGGACCTCTAGAAGTGCAGCCAGTGCTTTTAATCCCTGAGCCATCTCTCCAGCCCAGTTCCCTTCTTTTTATTTTTATTAATTTATTCATTTTATATCCTGATCATAGCCCCCTCCCTCACCTCCTCTCTGTCACACCCTTTTTTCCTTCTTCACTCCCATCCATGTCCCCAAGTTCTCAGGAAGGTGACGCCCTCCTCCCCTACCAACTGACCTCAGCCTATCAAGCCTCTTCAGGACTGCCTGCATCATTTTCCTCTGTGGCCTGGCAAGGTAGCCTCACCTGGGCAGCAGTGATCGAAGAGCAGGCAACAGAGTCCAAGTCAGAGACAGACCCTGGTCCCTGCACTAAGTGACCTGCATGGAGATTGAGCTACCTATTGGCTACATCTGAGTAGGGAGCCTGGGTCCTCTCTAGGTATGGTCCTAGGTTGGTGCATCAGTCTCCACAGGCCCCCTGGGCCCAGATTTGTTGGCTCTGTTGGTCTTCCGGTGGAGCTCCTATCTTCTCTGTGACCCTTCTTTGCAATGTCATTGTGTGTCTCCAATCTCCACGCCATCTCTGTGACATTCCCACTGTACCCTGATACTCTGCCTCAAAAAAAATCCCATGGATAGATGTTTTTTTTTTCTTCCTTATTTTTGTCCTTTATTGTGAGGGTAGATCAAAAAGGACCTACAGGAATCTACTCAACATCTACTTGCTAGTTCTTTGACTTTAGGCACTTTTCTTTTTTTCTCCCTCTTTTGTAAAATTTTTTTTCTTGTTTATACCAATTTAGTCTTCTCTCATACAATACATCCCGACCACAGCAGCTCCTCTTAACCTCTGGTTCTCAGTATCTGCAACTGCGAAATAGGAAGAACAATACCTTCTACTCGAGCCTGTTGTACAAGGTGGTTCTCTAACACCCGTCTGCAACAGGTGGCCCCTGGTGAAGAATGAACCAATCTTCTATTCTGTGCTTTTAAAGTTCAAGATTTCTAGACTCTCCTTCATACTTTCTGTGTTTCAAGAAAGGCAGTGTATACCAGTCAACAAATGTGCTCAGAGATTGCATTTACATATGTCACTGCAATTAAATGGTTAATGATGAAGGAGTTCTGCTACCCAATCTCTAATCATTGCACGGTGAAAAAGAAGCATACCTATAAAAGTAATAAAATATGACTGGGAAGAAAACGATCACATATAAAGTTAAGGACTCCTGAGGTCACAGAGAACAGAACCATGATTCTAATTAGGAAACTCATGGGCATTCACTCAGGGACAGAGACAATTTAAGTGGGCCTTGGAGAAGCAACGTTCATTTTCCCATGCAAATTTTGCTTGAGGAAGCTTGGAGCTGAAAGGATAGCATATATGCTGACCGTCCTTAATCCGAAAAGCCAAGATGCTGTGAATTCTGAATGCTCAGAAAGATTCAGACATGGGAGAATTTTGGAGTGCAGATCGGGTGACCAGCCTATTGGTAAAATCTACCCTGATCTATATAAGATCAGGAGCCTCAGCTGTCCAGGGATGAGCAAAAGGTCCCAAGTGGTTGTGGGGAGACAGCCAGATTTTCCAGCTTGGTTGAGCCACTAGAAATAACAATATGTAGAGAGGCTGCTTAGGGGTAAGATGAGTTATGAGGAAAGAGGGGATGGAAACAAACGTGTCCAAATTTGGATGAGTTGGTTTTGGAGCTTGGCAGAAGTGCCATATGGGACATGCGGCAAGCCGTTAGGAATTTGGAGTAGATTGAAATATTTCAACTCAAGGCATGTGTCTGCCAAACCAAATGTCCTTCCTATAACGATATGAATATGCACCAAGGAATATTTTAGAGATAACAGCCTTGAACATTGAAATAATCACTTGACGGGGTACTTTTCTCTCCTAAGTGTGGATTACCTTTCTTTCTAATCATTCTTACTCACACATCCTGTGAGGCGCATTGCACAATCTCTCAGCTACTCTTGTTATATATACCTGTTTTGGAGAGCATTAAAAATGTATCATGTAGCTCTTCTCAATTATGCCCTACAGAAATGATAATTAAAGCTTTATCTTTCTAGATAGACTGCTTCCAAAACTGTGGAAGTTCTTTCTGAGTAAAGTTTGAAGAGTTCTGAAAGCACTTTTATCAACAAAATGTGCTCTGTGTTAACAAGATTGCAGAGAACCCTGGGTATTATGGTTTAGGGTTTTTGACTATCCAATCAAAAGAGGTGGTGAGTATACCAATAAAGTCTTGCCACTATTGAACCAATAAACATATCTTGCCTACTAGACTGGTAGCACACTGGCTAAGGCCATTGATGAATTCTCTCATCCTTCTAGTACTATGAGCACTATCCATCGTAGAAGGTTTCCTGGTCAGTTCAAGACTGGTTTTTCTGTAGCCTACAAAGAGTTCTTATGTATTTCTTTAGTTTTTCTATGCTTGGGAAAGGATTTGACAGCTTTCATACAAACTAGACTGAAGAGTATGGTATCTTCAGCAATAGGGTTTTAACATCTAGTCACAGCAGATGATAAACCTAGAGCAGTGACAACAGCCTGAATTGTTTTGAGTGCCTCTGGGGCCTCTCTGACTAATAATTTGTAGTGACATAGTCCATGCCTGACAATGAGATTTTCATTTAATAACCCATATCTTCTGGGAGCAGCATTGTTCACTAATGTGAAGTATTTCTGATCTAACTCTGTATTGAGAAAAAATAAATTTTAATTAGCCTGCAAACTAGTGTTATTACAAAGATGTTTTAATATTAAACCACTCCCATTTCTCCTTCCCGAACTCCTGCCCCAACCCACTTTACTTCTCAATGTTTCCCCCTGTTTTTTTTTTTTCATATCATATATGCTTTACTAGATCCTTTTACAAAATATTGTTTGCTTGGATTGCAAGATCATAGGTGTCCAATGAGCTTCTTTTTGCACACTTCATTTTGGGTAAGCTTTCTCCTGGCCTCTCATCTCCTCATTCTTATCTCTCTCCTACCTCTTCCTGACCCCAGTATTCCCCCTCTACTTCTGTTTTACCTATGTCCTATTAAACCTCCACCAATGACCAATATTTAGTTTCCTTGATTCCACATGTACTTCACATTAAACTTATAGCAAAAGGTTTGAAGGTAGGAACTTTGTGTGAAAGAGAACACGTGATCTTTGTCTTCTGTGCCCGACTCACTACGTGTTTAAAGTTCCATCAATTTATCTGCAAATTTGCAAGTTAATAATATTTTATCTGTATTTACTAATGGGAAAATGTAACTAATTCAAAATGGTAAGGTCAGTGTGTTTGGTATTTCTGGGACCTTAGTTTGTATTTCCTTTTAGGCTAGAAGAGTTCTTATGTATTTCTTTAGTTTTTCTATGCTTGGGAAAGGATTTGACAGCTTTCATACAAACTAGACTGTGCTTTTTGGAAGTTTTTATTGACTTAATGAGTCAAGATTATGATTATAGTCTCCTTGTCTGCTTGTGTTGCCTGGCTGCAGCTGAATAGGATTCATGCTTGTATTCATCCTGCCATTAGGACTCAGTCTCCCCAGTATGGTCTTCAAGAACTTTGGTCTCATGTTTCTTATGCCATGCATTTTCCTTTGTGTCACTGTGCCCCTTCTAGTGCTTGCTATTGTAAAGGGTAGAGTTCTGAAATAATTATCGTCGTATCAATTAATAATTGATAATTATTCCTGGTAGGTCTGCAAACTGAAAAAAATAATATTTTATTTTGCACATACCCCTGCCCCGTGTTATTAGTCATCAGTTGGGGAGTGTCTAAGCCGGTTCTTTCCCTAGCTATAGTGAATAAAGCAGCATTCAACACGGATATTGTAGGATATGAAATCCCTTAAGCACATGCCCCCGGGGTTGTATAGAGAGATCTCTGGGTAGTTTGAGAGGAAAAACCTTGCAGAACAGTTTCCAGAGCGACTGCACTAGTTCACACTTCTGCCAGCAATGCGTAAGGCTTTCCCTTCCTCACACCAGCATTTTGTTGTTGTTTTTTGTTTTGTGTTTCCCCTGAATGTGGCCAGTCTGACTAGAGTGAGATGGAATCTTAAAATATTTTTGTCAGCATTTCTCTGGTGACTGGTAAGAGGGAACACTTAAGTTTTCTTAGTGTTCACTAGCCACCTGCATTTCTTTAGGGAGTTTTGTGTTCAATTCAAAAGCCCGTTTTTAAATTGTGTTGTTTGTTTTCTTAGTGCTCAGTTTTTTGAGCTCTTTGTATATTCTGTATACTACTCCGATGACTGGAGAGACTTTCTCCCGTCCTGTGGGCCGCCTCCTTTAATCGGCCATTTTCTTTGCGGTACAGAATCTTTGCAGTTCACCTTAGCTGATTTGTCAACCATCCACCTCATTTCCTGAGCTTCCTGTGTCCTATTTAGAGAGTAGTCACCTGCGCCTATAAGTTGAGAGGTATTCCTTGTCTGTTTCTTTCTTTTCCTGCTAGTGGTGGATTATTAGGCCTTACTAAGTCCATAGTTCATCTGAAGTTCGGTTTTGTGAAAGGTGAGAGGTGACGATCCAGTTTCATTATCTTCATATAGTAATGCGTATTTCCCAGAACTATTGAAAATGCTGGTTTTTATTTTGTCCCAGGTACAGCTTTGGTGTCTGTCAAATATCAGGTAGCTGAAGTTATATGAAGTTATACCTGGCTCCATTCTATTCTATTCTGTTCTGTTCTGTTCTGTTCTGTTCTGTTCTACTGATCAGTTTCCCTGTGTTGTGACAGTATGGAATCTTTGTTCCTTTGGCTCTGTAGTATAGTTTGAAATCTCATATGGTGATAACTCCTGAGTATTTGTTTATTTCAGAATTGAAATATAATTTGTATCCCAGCTGTAGCTAGCCCCCTCCATCATTCCCTCCCATTCCCACCCTCCCTCCCTCATCTCTTCCCTGTCAATTTTCCCAATTTTAATCCTATCAGTCCATAGCACAGGAGATCTTTCCATCTGCTGGTGTTTTCCTTGTTTATTGTCTTAAAGTCTTCAGTGAATAGGTCTAAATCTTTGATAAAATCAAACATCCATTCATTATAAGAGCCATGAAAAGGTTTCAAAAAGGAACATACCTCAACATAATAAAGGCTATATGCCACAAACCAATAGCCAACATCATACTGAGTATAGATAGCCTCAACTGTTCCCACTTAGATCAGAAACAAATCAGGGGTACCCAATCTCTTCTTTCTTATTCAGTTTGCTGTTTGAAGTCTTAGGCAGAGCAATAAGACAAGAGGAAGAAGTAAAAGCGGAACGAATAAGAGTCAAAATATTCCTGTTTGAAGATAATATAGTTTTATCCATATGAGACTCTAAAAAGGATGCTAAAAAGCACATACTACCAATAAATATCCTCTTTAAGTGGAAAAATACAAAACTAGCATACAAAATTCAGCAGCTTTCTTATGTATCAATGACAAACATACTGAAAACAAATCACGGGAACAAACTCATTCACAGTAGCCACAAACAATAAGACAAAATACATGAGCATGAAGCTTACTAAGGAAATAAAAGATCACTTTTTATGCATGGTGTGGAACTTGGCTCACCATGATCAGTGCTGGGATACTCGAGTTATAATGAAATAGATTTCCTGGTCCCAGAAATCAAAGAGAATTGCCAAGAAGAGGACTAAGGTGTGCTTGGAAACGAATAAACAAACAAACAAGAACACATTTTAAGTAGATATTTTATTGGCAATTTTCAGTCTAGTCAAATACAATTTTACAGTCTAGTCAAATACAATTATGAGATTGTTTATAAAATGAGACTCTCAAAAAATATACATAGGAAAAAAATAAATAAATAAATAAAACGATGTCTCTATTTTTTAACTAAGCAATTAAGACCCTGCAGCATCCAGAATTAGGAGAGAAGCAAAAAATAAAAGAAAGGAAAAACAGGCAGGAAGGACAACTAATAAATGAAACTAAAATTTTAACAAATTTAGAAAGGTTGAATAAATAGAAAGATTTGGTAAAAATTAATAGCTGCTGTAAATTAAGTGAAAAGTAGAAAGTAGGATATTGACAATATACACTAAATAAGATAAATCCTTTCAAGATCCTGATTTTAAAAAAAATAGGACAAAGAAAGACAGAAATGTCTAGTTAAGGAGAACAGAGGCTGGATCGAAAGCATGCTGAAGACCACCACATACTGCCAATGTCACTCACCTGAAGGTACAGAGGAAGGGAATGAAAGACACACAAAGGAAATGACATCACTCACCTGCACCCTCCCTGCAACTCAGGAAACTTGATTACTGAGGACATTAGAAAGGGCGGAAGGTGATTCAAGATCAACTCTCTTTGTTTTGTGAACCATTTTGCTTGTACTGTTCTACCCATGGTTATCCTTGTCTACCAATACCTGGGAGAGGGAAAACCTCTGTTATAACCAAGAACTCTGTGAAAAACTCCCTGGATGATAGAGGTTGCTGAGTCAAACTATTCAGAAACTCAGATTCGGAAAATCTAAATTAAGAATCAAATTGGTCTCATTTGTATGCTTTTGAATATGTGTCTCTCAGCCAAAAGTAAGTCTCCAGAAACATTACAACTGTGAAAAGCAAACCTGTGAAAACCAGCCTTTTGCAAGCTCTTCCTCAGAGCAGCATGCTTGACACAGCTACTGGAGTGAAAGAGCATCAGTGCTCAGAGATTAGAATGTGTCTCCATAAATGTGTTCCTAAAAACTTACAGCTCAATCAAAATCCGTTCATTCATATCCTTCCCTTGATTTGCACCATCATCATTCCTCAGCTGACTTATTTTCAGTACATTTTTGTTTTCCTGATATGGATGATGCCTGCTGGTGTTTTTATTCCAAATTTCTCCAACGCCCTTTTTCACATTGTGAACTATAAAAATATCTCGACTTTTGTGACCTTACGCACCTATATGATATTTACTGATGTTCATACAGCTGGCTTCTCCGACCTCAAGGTTCCATATCTTCCCCCTTCCCCACCCTTCTATAGTCTTTTGAGTAGCAAGTCACATACAAACAAACAAAAATCAACCCACACTGCCCTGTTCATTTACTATTCACCACATCTAGCATCTTATTTAATTTTGTGTTTGTTTTTTAAATAGCCTTGCTCTGTATCCCAGGCTGACACCAAACTCAACAGCAATCCTCGTGTCTTTCTCTCCCAAATGTTGAGATTATGGAATGAGCTACAATTCATTGGCTTGTTTTTCTTCTAAAGTACTGTTGAGTTGGTAGCAAGCCAAACTGAAGCTGATCCTGTCTTTCATGGTCTTAAATAATTCACTTAGCTTCTTAGTTCCTCAATTTCTTCATCTAAGGAAGTTAGATAATAAAGTCTAACCTTCGCTGGGTTAGTCTGATAACCAAAGCTTGAATGGGCAACCTATGTCTAAGTAGCATGCGAATCACCACCATCTCTCCTCTGTGTCCAGCTGACTGTCTTAGTTACTTTTCTAACTCTGGGAAGAAACACCTGACAATGCAGCCTCTAGAAGAATGAGTTTGCTGGAGGTTTGAAGTTACAGAGGGCATGTCATGACCATAGTGGTGGGGAGCAAGACAGCAGGTAGGCAGACATGGCTCTGGAGCAGTGGCTGAGAGCTTACATCCTGAGACAACAACTATGAGGGAGAGAGAGAGAGAGAGAGAGAGAGAGAGAGAGAGAGAGAGAGAGAGAGAGAGAGAGAATCTCAGAGCAGCACCCAGTGTCACACCTCCCCCAACAAGACCACATCTCCTAATCCCTTCTAAACAGTTCCACCAATGGAGACCAAGCATTCAAATATTTGAGCCTAAATGGTCCATCCTCATTCAAATCACCCCGCTGGTTGTCCTAATGGCACTTAAGCTATTGCATGTCTCAGATGGAATTCATTCTCCTCTACATAAACTGGGTCATTTTTGTAGATGTCGTGTCTCAATTCCTGGTTATACTATCAAGATCTTGTCTTCCTTGCTGCCAGCATCTCAAGAGAGTTTGTCACTACTTACTGCCAGCCAAAGGAAAGGTCAAAGCCCAGCACACCAAATGTCTGCTATTTTTACACAGTTATAAACGTTGAAAATCCATAAGTCAAACTCAGTGCAGCTGAGCTGTGATGCTTAGACATTGTCTGACTTGCGTGTACAATATCATAAGAAGGAAGCTCAAAATACGTCCTAACTCTTAGATGGCTACGTCAGTTGTCTTCCAGAAAGACAGGTAAAGTAGTCTCCATCACCATTACAATGGCTTACTTAAGGCTCTTGTTTTGGCAGGAGCAGTAAACAATTAAAGAGAAGTTTTATCCCTCTTAAATTAAGTGATATTTTCCCCAATAATTTGGAGGAAAAAATCTTTTTTCAGCACATTATTTTTCATTTCAGCGCCTACTTTGACAACAGATAAAGCAGGGAAAATGTCATTACATAGTTGGTCTTAATGATTAGGGATAATAAGCATGCTGCACTTCACAAAAACCATAACTCAGGACAAAACTGCACTCTTCCCGTCAACACCGGCTTCAGCTGGACCGTTTTCTTTACATGTGTGTTCACAAAAGCTAAATATTTGCAAGGAGGACATGCACTCCCATAGTGAAAGCATGCTGCTATAAATGTTTCCATGTCCTAATGGGGACCTTGGGGGGTTGTTTCAAGAAACAATATCCCTTTCTCATGTGCTACACACAGAAAGTGGATGTTGGCGCATTTTTATTGTTGGTTTAAGTTTTCCTTGAATGTTAGTGTCAGCACAGGAAGCCCTATAGATCACATATTCCCTTCTGTGTTTTCCACCATTGCCTTCTTAATCAATCCATTTTATAGGCTATTTAAAACTTATTAGACGGAATTTAAATTGTAAGGATATTGTAAGCGTGTGTTTCAAAACCTTAAAAATAGAATATGTCATGCCAGCATTGTCTTTCTTTGTTTCCGCTTTCCAGCTGGCCGGTCAGCTCTGCTTATTTTTCAGGTAGAACTATTCTGGAGGAATTTCAAGTATGTGACTCTGTCCACCTGTAGACAGCAGTGTCCCTTACATTGATTCCAGATGCATTTCATATAGCTTTTCTTTCCAGTCTCCAGTGCTGGACAGACTGGGCCTCCCAGTGTTCTCCGGCTCATACTCTATTCTCCAGCCTTGATTGGACTTGTCACTACATCTCATTAAGCCCACACCCCAGTAATTCCTCTCCTTCACTATATTTCTTCATACTTAACAAACTGAGAAGCCTCTTTGTTCAACAAAGATGGCTCTAGAACAGTTTCTCAACTTATGGGTCATGACCCCAAAACAACCATTTTACGTGGGTCATCTAAGACCATCCTGCACATCAGATATTTGTATTACAATTCATAACAGTAGCAAATTTGCACTTATGAAGTAGCAATGAAAATAATTTTCCGATGGTGGGGGGCACTTACCACAACATGAGAAACTGTATTAAAGAGTCGCAGCATTAGCAAGGTTGAGAGACACTCCTCTAGAGAGAAAATCATTTTTCCTTTCTTTGAATCTCCTCTCCCTTCTGTCACAATTCCCTTCCTACATCACAGTCTGTGTGTAGAATCTAAGGGCTCAGCTCAGTCTTAATCAGTGATTAAAACTTCCCAATACCTAGAAGAGTGTTTATTTAAACACTGACCTTAAATAGTAACTATGGTTATGTATATTGAAAAAGCCATAACTTATGGAAACCTTAAATAGGAAGTCAGTGTAATGAAACCCAACTATAAGGGCCCGTTCCATGTAAATTATTCAAATGATTTCGTTCAAACATCTATTAATACTGGGAGTAACTCCTGTACCTCTTGTATTTGGGTTTCCTTAAAGCCTACTCTGCCGGGCTGGGCATCTCCGGTTCTGTTCCTACTCCTTCACATATTAGTAGACTTACCAAGAGAGCCATGGCACATATTCCAGCTAAGTTTCCAAGGATGCCAGTGTAATTTCATATATCTAGTTACCTAACTAGAGCCCAAAACAGGGAAGGTAAGTGAATAGGTGACAAGAAAAAAAAAACTTTTTTTTTATATTTTTCTTTATGTTTTTATTCCCTTTACATTTTTGTTGTAGCTCCATCCCTCCTCTCCTGCTAGTCCCACCCAGACTCTCTTTCCCCTGCCCCTTTCCTCAGAAAAGGAGAGCTCTCTTTCCCATCCAGCCCAGCTCATCAGGTTGTACCAGGACTGAGCCTGTCACCTTCCCCTGTGGCCTGGCAAGGCAGTCCCACCTGGCCTAAGCTGCCCATCTGGTGGAACTTTGTAGGGGACCTAGGTCCAGCTCCTGCATGGTCCTTGGTTGATGTTTCAGTCTCAGCAAGCCCCTCAGGGCCCTGTTTACTTGGCTTTGTTGATCTTCTTGTGGAGCTCCTGTCACCTCCAGGTCCTTTTCTCTTTACTCCTACTTTTCCACAAGTCACCTTATGCATCACCCAGTGTGTGGCTGTGTGTCTCAGCATGTGCTATAAGGTGCTGCTGGGTAGAGTCTCTCAGAAGACAACTCTGTCAGGCTACTGTGTATAAGTGTAACACAGCTTCATGCATAGTGTCAGGGGTTGGCACTCTCCCATAAGTTGGGTCTTTTGTTGGGCCAGGCATTGGTTGGACATTCCCTCAGCTTCTGCTCTATCAGCTCCATCTTTTTCCCTGCGTATCTCGTAGGTAGGGTAACATTGGAGTCAACATTTTTGCAGGTGAGCTGGTGTTCATCTCCCTCTACTAGGAGACTAGTTTAGATGATGGGTGTCCTCTTCAGTCGCTATGGACTCTGCTCCTAGAAGTCTCTGCTTGAGTACCCCTCCTATCCTCCCAGAGGCCTACCCAGACTTAGGTCTCCAGCTTGTCACAGTGATACCCACCCTCACTCTTAGTTTCTCTTTTCTCTACAGTCCTTCTGTTCTCTACCAAGTCTGTTCTCTACCCTCTTAAATTTCACTTGGAAAGGGAGATAGAATAGGCAGAGGTAGAGGGTGAAGAGAGGAAGCAAGGTAGGAGAGAGGGTGCAGAAAGTTAAGAAAACCTTTTATTTTTTTTAATTTTTTATTTAACTTTTATTAATTACACTTTATTCCTTTTGTATTATTCCTTTTGTATTCCCCCATAAGCCCTTCCCTCCTCCCCTCCCAACCCCACCCTCCCCCCATTTCTGCATGCATGCCCCTCCCCAAGTCCACTGATAGTCTACTCCCCAAGTCCTCCTCTCCTTCTTTCTGATCTTAGTCTATCAGTTCTCATCAGAAGTGCTGCATTATCAGGGTTCTAGGTTATCTCCATGAATAGTCCTTGGTTGGAGTATGAGTCTCTGGGAAGTTCCCTGTGTTCAAATTTTCTTGTTCTGTTGCTCTCTTTGTGGAGTTCCTGTCCTCTCCAGATCTTACTATTTCCCACTTCTTACATAAAATTCCATTCACTCTGCCCGACAGTTGGCCATCAGGCTCAGCATCTGCTTTGACAGTCTGCACGGCAGAGGCTTTCAGAGGCTCTCTGTGGCAGGTTCCGAGGTTGTTTCCTGTTTTCTTCTTCTGGCTTTCAGAGGCCCTCGGTAAATAGCAAATGTAACTTTGTGAGACTGTTTCACCCAGCCCAAGTTTTGGATCTTTTAGATCTTTCCCACACCCTCCACTTCTGGCTCTTCTCTGTATTTACTTGATAATAGACCCTTGCTCTCATAGTGAAATAAGTCCCAAGGCAGATAAGAGAAGGAGATAAATCACTGAAAACCCAAATGTTTTAATAGTGAGTTTAGAACCCTTTCTTCCCTTTTGATATGTTAAAGCTCTCAAACTAAATAGCAGAAATCTAACTCTCTCTCTTTATGTGGAGTTTGAGTCACAAAAAGGGAAGATAAATGTTAGTTTTGAAGTAGGTTTGTAAAGAAAGGACTTCTTTAGGGAAAGAAATTACTATTATTAATTTTAATAATCTTCACACTAAAATATATTCTAAATTGACTATAGTTGGTATATTTCTCCTTTGCAAAAAAAAAAAAAAGAATGCTTTATGTACCAAACTTGAGATTGCCGTATTGTCCAGAATAATGTGTATTCACAGAGCATGCTTGCATTTGTGTGTATGTGAGCGTGCATGACTGTGTGTGCATTCATGTGTGTATAGTTACATGTGATTGTGTATCAATCACTCTGTTTTCCCAGTAATGTCCAAAACTAGGAGATTAGAATGCCCTTGCCCTGCTTGACTACGAACTATTTAAGAAGTATGTATGATATTTCCAGAATATCCTTTGAAGTGAAAAATGCTCTTGTTTTAAAATGCATTTCCCAGTGTAAATCATCTGCTTTTGGCAACTCTGGAAACTGCATTTGCTAGCACTAAGGAAGGTCTAGGTTTTCCATTTTCCATTTGAAGTGATATAAAGGAGGCAGTACTAAGTCTAGACCATTGAGGAAAAGATATTTTTCTAAGATCCATCTAAAGTTAGTTATCCCAGGGCTCTTAAATTTGATTAAATAGTCTGACACACAATTCAATACAAATCATGAAGCAATGATGCTGTAAAGAAAGCATCCTGGAAACGCAAGGGGTGGTTTACCAGGGGTGGGGAAGTGATGAGCATTTTGTTTCTTGCACGTAATATTCAGAGTATGAAATGGAGCATGAGTCTGGCTGTCTGCAGAGTGCCAAGAACTTCCAGTGAAAGCCATGAGCGAGGCTGGCAATTGAATGAGTTGTTTGGCCAGTGCTTTTCTACAATGATTACTCTCTGTAGCCAGAGCTCAGACACATGGCAAATACTGAATGCAAGAATCGATTTTCCCAGGATAGACCTTAATTACCTCCCTGCCTTGCCTTCTATCTCTGTCTCCCTTTAAATCCTGCTCCCCGTGCTTGCTGTTATTTTGGTCTCTTTCTGTCTCCTCTGAAAAGTCATCAGAAAAGAGCTGTCACTGAAGTACATGAACCGTTCACACTGAGACCCTCCTCCCCGTATTAAAAAAAAAAAAAAAATGGCCTTTTTGAAGTAACTTCAAAACTATCCTATCAATCAGAAATTTGCTTTTTGAGTGGGGGTTATAAAGGCATCAAGAGGAAAATAGTTACTTAGATCTCTGTTTTGATTGGCTGAGCCCTTTTAAATAATTTATATACGACTGTAATCACAATATTTCTTGCCTGATGAGCTTCTATACTGGAATCAATGGTGGGGAAAAAAACCAATACACTAAGTTGTTGCTAGTAACCCCTGAGGGAAATGTTTCTCTACCAAGACATCCCTACTAGAACTACTGGAGATCTGGAAATGTAACAAAAAAAATTGAAATTATGAAACCACTGAAGGAAACTATTGCTTGTAATCACTGCCGTCTCTTTCACAGCGTGACTCGATGACAGCTTGATAGGTTTATTGCAGCTGGCATTGGATTGCTTTGGCTCGCTAAATGGCAGCTATCTCGTCTGCCCTTGATTGTGCTCAAATTAATCAAAGGCTTTTGAAGTGATGGCTTTTGTGTACAGGGGGAAGTAGCATCATTTTGAAGAGTGTTGCATCTTACAAAAAAAGAAAAAAAGAAAAAGACGCAGAGATATGAAGAGATGTGAAAGGAAAGCCCCTGCTGCGTTGCTCGGTCTCAGGAAGGACCAGTGTATGGGGCTTTTTCATACTTTTCTAATAACACCAGCCACTAATTGTGCTGCAAGTATATTAGCCCACTGGGCACATCACTATGACGGCTTTCCAGTAAGCGTTTAAAGAAATATGATATAGGACAGAGTAGAATAGTGATCCAAATTGCTTGCTTCTAATGCCAGAAACCTGTGTGTGTGTGTTTGTGGACATAGGTGAGCATATATGTATATGTGTGTATGTATGTATGTATGCGTGTATGAATACAGACACACACACATATATATATTTACATATATATAATATATAATTAGCAAAGACATCAGCCAATTATGATAGTCTCTGGATGAAGATTGTTTGGTTCATGTTTCGTTTGTGTTTAGACATGCTTACAAGTGGCCTTTGCTTTTGTCTTGTGCCATGCTCACAGAGTGATCTTAAGCTGTTGATGTTCTGTGAAATTCTCTGTGTTCAACAAGACAAAACTGGTCTTACTCAAGACACATGAACAGCTCAGGAAGGACCAATGCCCAGCTTAGAGCTCCAGGTTACCAGCTCCTAATATATTTGTCTATATGCCACATTTTTTTTTCCATTTTTATATGTCATGAGAGGGGAGATGAAAGATGACTAACTCATACTATCAAGAGTTGCTGATTAGGCTAAACCTTCATATCCAAAGCACCTGCAACAATGGGAGGGAAATCAAAATTAATGAAAAATGATACTCTAACTCACTGGGCTCCCTTCTGTTCAGTGACCTAGCTATGCTCTGATGGAAAGTAGATTGCTTAGGGAGAGACATTAATTATTGTAGGCCACTAAGTTACGAATGCATTAAGGCCACTGGGTAGTAACTGACATTTGAGGACAGACTTAGTGAGTGGGCACGGAGAGTCCATTTAATTGATAGTTATGTAAAGTTATGAGCTCCCTGTCACATTTTTTAATTTAATTCTCAGCAATGACTCCAGTGCCCTTACTACAATGCAGTTCCTCTGTGTTGTGATCTGCAGTATTTCTACCTTTCCTGTAAATCTTCTGTTTTTTAAAAAAAAAAGATTCAGAATAGTTTATCTTAAATTTTCTCCCACAAAAATATGGGAAAATTAAAACAAGCCTTTTCTACTGTTTTATTCATATAGAAATTGAAATGCAGAGTTTTAAAAAGTAGGTCTGAAAAAGACCTGATAAAGCCATTACTGGTTTCTTACTTGGACTCTTTGTATATTTTACAATGAAATTGAATGAATGAAATGCCATATTTTATTTGCAGAAAAAAATATCCTCACTTACAAAGCACACAGTTACCAAAACATGTACTCTCAAAAAATCAAAAAGTTTCAGTTTTTCAGTATTCCCATTTAAAAACTGCAGAAGACACATGTCTTACAATACAGAGATACTCTGATTGAAAAATTCAGGATCAAAGTCAGATTTTAATTGTTGTTTTAGGAAATGACCTGACCAGAGTGAGGGGGGAAAAAATCAGTTTTTCCTGAGCCTCTTTTCACTTTCTTCTTGCTTAATTTCTGTATCATCATCTTATAAGGCATGGTCCATTGCGTATGCCTGTTTGTGATCTCAGGACTTAGTTGGGAATTTCCTATGATAATATTTAGAAGGGTTCTATGTAAATTTTAAAAAAACAAAAATAATGTGGGGGATAGTTTTTAAAGAAACATGTGAACATCCCAGTTACATATGCTTTCTCCTATGAAGCTGTTAACTTCCACCACATTTCTCTAAAAGCCTGGTATGCCTTCAAGAGTTAATTACTAAATTAACCTTAAAAACCAATCAAGTTGCCCATAATTATCCGGAAAAATTAAGGAAAGAAAATTAGCCAGTGGTTATTTAATGAGGAAGTGAAGGCAGTGATAGCACCATCAACGGTAGATGTTAATCTTCTGGTCACTGGTGGTGAAATTATAAAGGTAACATAACTAAAGGGTGTGAAGGGATCAGAATGTAATTTATTTATTTATTTACCTCACAGTTCTACTGTCACAGAGCCAAACGATGAAAACAGAGTATCTCTCGACTCTCATTTGTCTCTAGATAAATTTGAACCCCTGCTAAGGACCAAAACTACATGGCTGTCTTCTTTGGCCCTCATCAAGGTCACTATTAGGATATTTTTCATTACTACGCTCCCAGTATGACTTAAAAATGGGGAAATGTAATCAGTGTTTTGTTGATTATTGCTTTAAAGCAGTGAATCTTAACCTTAGCTACTCATTACTATCACCTGGGGAGCTTTTGAAAAAATCCAGATGCGAAGGCCAACCCCTAGAGAATTGGATTTAATTGCTTCAGGGTGAAATCCCAGCTAAGGTATCCTTTAAAAACTCCCCAGATGGTTTTAACGTGTTCCCAGGGTTAAGAATCACTACTTGAAAAGAAGATAAAAATCCACAAAGTCCACTGTTCATCTCCGCTGGGAAGGGATCACCCTTAGACCCTTTTCTCCCAGGATGCAATTGGGGTATTGTGGAGACAGCATGAGGTCTGGAAGCAGGCAGCCATGCTCCGTTCCATTCCATTTCTTTCTGTTCTACCTGAGTAATAAAAGTCAGAGGAATCCTGTGGAACAAGAGTCCTGTAGAACACGCTTTCTTCCCTACTCTACGAAATGTGGGGCAGCCTTAAATAAGACAAACAGGTAACGTGTAGAAAGGCCCCCACGGACAAGGCAAAAGTGTTATTATATTACTCTCCCAGACTTTTCCTGCTAGCACTAATTGACAGGTGTAATTAGTACCCTGAGAGACAAGGATAAGCCTTTAAGATCAGTCCTAGTGACTCCTCAAATACAGTAAGTTGTCAGAAGTTATTCCCCTCTTCTTGTTAATTCAGAGCATATATGTTTGCAAAAGAGAAGTAAACTGTGTGGAGTTTGAGCTGAACTGTGATGCCATCTGTAAATAGTTAGGAGAGGGGCTCCGTGGAGCCGAAGCCAACAAGGCTCCCTAACAGGCCAGAGTGATTTAAACAAAGCTCACACAGAAGGTTCTCTTGTGCTGGTCCTTCAGTTGTCCGTCTGAAGCAGCTAGTTAGCACAGGATAGCCTATGTGCAAGTGCCTCCTCTCTGATGAAAGTCAGTTCAAGCAACAGTTTCTGAGCCTCTTATTCAAAATTCGCTAGGCACAGAATAGCAATAATTCATCAGCTTCTGCCTGAGGACACATGGATGACCACCGTCTCACTAGGGTCTACAGTCGGTAGAGGAGGCCTGAGAATAGGAAGAGTAATGACAGCCTCACTCTAAAGAAGAGAACTATGTGAATCAGGCAGTAACAGCACCCCCACAAAATAATCTGACAGAAAGTCAATGCCTAACATGGCAACAATGTTTGTACAACAGAGCAAATGGGAGTTGCTCTCGCCAGCCATCGATGGTCTGTTTGTGAGACAGAAAATTTTTGGAATGCAGTCATCCCAGCCCCCACTGAATGCCCTTCTGTCCTAAAGAAGGGAATCTCTGTCTGCCCAGCCCAAAGGTTTCTACCACAACAATGCTTTTCCTATTCTTTAGGACGTACATTCAATGACATTCATGGCCTTTTACTCCTTTCAAAACTAAAGGCACTGTTTAGTGCTTGAAAGTTTATTGCTCATAAAACCCAGTCCTTCTTAGAATCCTTGAAATACCCCAACCTCACAATATCAAATAGCAGGTTTATTCTTTTCACTGTCAGTTTAAGAGTAAAAGACAGGAAAACAGTGGCCCTATTCCTCTGCCCTTTGTAATATAACATGTACAGGAAGACCTAACATGTTTATGGAATAGCCTACATTTGGAGTAAATAGAATCTTATGGCTGAGAACAAAAATCCAAAATGCTTATTTTCTACTTGAAGGGAAAAAAAAACACCACAAACCAAAAATTGTATCATTATGTTCTGTGTTCTTCCATCTTAGGGGCCTATGGCCTCATTTCCATCTGAGTGATCCCTCCAATGATGGAAGAAAGGACATTGCGGCCCCTTTTTGAGTACTTCCATTTAATACAAGCGATGTTGTTAGTTAGAAGTCTAGTCCAGTCCAAAAGAGGAACAATCATGAGTCCCAAGTGGAAGTCAGATAGGAGGTTCACGAACAGTTCCCTCTGTAAGACCATTTCTGTATTAATATTTTTTCACTCTTTTGGATACAAATTTTATGAGAAGTATAAGGAGTCGGGGCTAAGTATTATATAACAGCTAGTGAAGATTCCCCAAAAGGGTAGAAACCAGATGATGGGTCACCATCAGGTAGGTTTAGGTAGACAAGTGAGAAGCAGAAATGGTAAGCATAATGTCCACACACACTGTAGTGGGAGAGAGGCAGGCACAAAGCTACTGACCTGAAGAAGGCTATTCACCGAATAATAGTTTTTGGTCCTTGATTGTCTTGCAGGAGTCCTCAGGGTCTGGTGGTTTCTCTCTGGTGCCTTTCTGGGAGATCTCAGGGCTTCAGGACATTAGATAAGCTCAATAGATTCAGTCCAGTTCTGCCACATGGACTTGAAAGACAGATCCAACCCACCCACATAGGTACCAAGGGAGCTTAGATAGGCCACCTCAAGAACAGCACAACAAATCTTACTCATGAAGTAGGCTCCATGAGTTCTGTTGTTAGAAATACCTGCCCATGTAGTCTCAAAGGTACTCTTTTTGTGGGTGCGGAAGCAAGAGACAGGAGTCAGATCCATGAGGCAAGGGTCTTCAATGTCAGCCTTCACAGGAATCTCTTCAGAAGACCTTTACCTTTGGATATGCTTTCCTACTGGGCCTTCAAAAGCATTTGGGAGCTGTAAATTAATTATTTGTTTTTATTGGATTTTGTTTTTGTCAAGGCCAGTTGAAGATCTGCTCCTCATTTGGCTTTGGGAGAGTTGAGAGTCATAATTGTCATGAGTATGTGTGTGCGTCTTGTCTGTTGTGTCTAGAAAGCATTGTTTCCCTGGTATTATTGATCACCTCTTGCTCTAGCTATCTTTCTACTCCCTTTTCCTACATGAAGATTACTGAACCTCATGAGGAAGGATATGATACAGCTATCCTACGTGGGCCCTAGCTCGCCATTGTTTTTTTATTCTGTGCATGTTGACTGTTTTGTTGTTGTTGTTTTATTTTGTTTTTGTACAAATCACCATCTACTTCAGGGAGAAGCTTCTTTTTTATGAGTCTTAAGTAATATCCTCATTCATGGATATAGCAATAAGTCATCACGAGGCATTAAACACACAAAAATAGAAGATGGGGAGAGAGAATATAAGTCAGGGCTGAAAGTAATAAAATAGAAAGGAAAAATACAAATATTTAATGAGACATAGTTGGCACATTAAAAAGATTAGCAAATCTACTTTAAAAATCTAAGCAATAAATTCTAAAGAAATGGATTAATTTCTCCATACATATGAAAAAGTTAAATAAAGAGGTAGTTTAAACAAATACATAACAACCAATAAGATAGAAGCAGCAACTAAAAATCTTCCAACTAAAACCAAATGAGGTCCAGTGGGATACATAGAAGAATTCTACCAGACCTTCGAAGAACTAATGCCAATACTCTTCAAATCATTCCAAAAAGTAGGAAAGGAAAACTTCCAAACTCTTTTTTTTACAATGCCGATATTATCCTGATAACAAAATCAGACAAAGATCCAACAACAAAATCAATCTCTCTTACAAACATAAATTTTAAAACTCTCAAAAAAATAAATGCAAACAGAATTTAAGGACATACAAAAAAATGATCTATTATGAGCAAGTCAGCTTCATCTCAGGGATAGTTCAATACGTGTAAATCAATAAATGTAATCTACCACATAAACAGACTCAAGGACAGAAACCACATGATCATCTCATTAGATGCAGAAAAGACATTTGACAAATCCGACATCTTTTCATGATAGAAGTTTTATCTTAACTATCTCAATTCTTTTATGACTGAAGCAGTCTTTTCAGATTTATACTATGGAAAAATCCAACCATCTCATTTTAGGACAAAGTTTTATCATAAAAATCTTTACTGTCCAGAAATAGCTCTGTTCTTATACTCTTTTGATATTTTCTCCTCTTATTTACTGTTATTTATTATCATGATACAAAGTAACATTACAAAAGAAATTTATCACATTATCGAGGGAGAACTAGACTAAATCACATTATTAAGATCATACATACATACATGTAAAACCATGAGGCAAACTCAATAGAATACAGAAGACAGCCAAAATATTTGTTTCTTGTACATTCAAGAGAATGATCTACCAGCGCTGTTTTGGGTTTTGAATGTAGATAAACAGATAATGACAAGCGGCAGACACGGAGCAGAGCATTATCAAATCTATGTTTGCAACCTTATAGAATCAGCTGAGGAAACCCTTAACAGGCTTCAAGAACAATTTAGATTTAAGCATACAGTGCTTTTACTCTTGAGCTATGTCGTTCTACTTTCTACAAACAAAAGAGTCAGGGGACAAGACTGACTCTGGGACACGAGGTTTTGAAGGACATTTTGAGATATTCTTGAATTTGGGTAGAGAGGGCCAAATCCCCAGCTACAGAGCAGTGTGTCTCAGTGAGTTCAAACACACGTGACGATGTATTTATTTCCAAATAAAACTAAAGCTGGCAAGCAGGTACTTTTCTTAAAGCATCAGAAAAGAGAAAGAAGAGAGGAGAGGAGAGAAGACTGGGAAATTGCTATTGAATCTAGTGTGAGCGAGCTAAAATTAAACTATTCTTTGTGACGCTCACATGAATTTGCTTAGATGGGTCCTATCCTGTTAGATAATGCATCAAGAATGGGATTTAAAAAGAGGTAACAAACACTTAATGTCTTGTCAGTCTAAGGCTTGGTCTTAAAAGATAAGGCTTGGGTCCCAGAACACCGCCCAGGGACAGTGAAAGAATGAAGAAAAGACGAACATATGAACGCAGCCAGAATATGGTGGCCTGAGCTCTCTGGTAGAGAAGTAAAACACCCTGAAGTTTCAACGTGTCTTCAGGTGTTAAATACTTGAGGGTAGAGAGATAAGACTGACATTTTCTGCACACACTCTCAACGTTACCACGTAGAAAATGGACAACAGGGAGATAGAAAAAAAAAATAGGAAAGAAAAAAAGAGTCGCAAGGGACGGTGGTTTCCCTAACCTTTTGTGCTTCCTCATACCAACCAGCCATGCTAGGCTATTCGGATACTGAAGAGGAAAACTTTCATTTTGCCGGGCGGGTACCCCTGCACTCTGAACGCTTTCTTCAGCACAGGCTGCCAAACTATCCTGTTTAGTCTGCATGGAGCTTTCCATGCTGCTCACTGTTTGCCCTCCTGGTGGACTCTGCTTCTGGGATAACTCAAATATCTCTATGACTGCCGGTCTTAGGAGCACTCAAGGTGGAAGAAAAAGCTTCAGAGTGAACACTGAGCCTTGGTTGCTGGGGAAGTCAGACAGCATTTGAAGAGCATCTGTAGCAAGGAACATCTCAGGTCTCGAGCCTTGGGCGTATCCCTTAAACATTTACCGACCTGTTGTTTTTTTATTTAAATCTGCCAATTGTCAGTCAAGAGTTCAGACTACTGACTTTATTAATATTTTTAGCATTGATCAAAAATTTTAAGTACCTTTTGATGACACTATTCTTAAGTAAAGAGGAAAACCAAAAAATGTAATTAACAATTTTATATCAGCTATAGTATTGAAGGAAATCATGGTTCTATGTTACCCAGGACTATTATATGAATAGAACAAAATTTTGACACCTGAATCCCATGACTCTACTGGACTTACTCACCAAACAACATGAAAGCCCGAAATCTGACTTACATGAATAAATACCATTTTAAGATTCTATATAATATTTAATAGAGCTAAAGATGATGGACTTTAATATTGGAAGTAAGAAATGGAAGCTCTGTCTTCCTACCGAGACTAGGAGAATCTCTTGGTAATTTGTCACCTGTAATTTGGGTCCAAGTGTCTATCAGTTAGAGAGCGAAAGCATTGGATAGAGCTCAAAAGGAAATGGCACCCGAATGTTTGCTTTTTCTTAGCCATGTCTACATCATAGCAACAAAACCTAAATATCAAGGGCTAAGGTACCTGTGGCACAATGGGTGGGAGAGAAACAAAAGCACATGAGAAGAATGAGACAAAGGAGTCTCAAAAGTGAGAACATACAGGTTTAATCAGAGAACAGCAGACCAGGAAGTGCCAGGCAAGGGAACAGGCATAAAGATATATTGCAGCCAGTATCTCCGGTTGCCAGGATTCCTGTCCAGTTAAAGAAAGGACCAGGAGATTGGTTTCTAAGTTTGAGAATATCCTACTTCAAAATAGAGGTAAGGTCTCAAGGACTATGAGAAATGAATAGCTGAAGTAAAGATTTTCCCAGGAGCTGGCAAGAAATTGGGGGACACCAAGGCTCTAGAATTGTCCTGATATTTTCTCCTCGAGTCATAGATTCTTATAAGATCAAGGGAAGAATGGAGAGAGCTAAATGTGCTGTGTCCCGACAGATTGCTTGGGGCTCTTTGAGATGAACTGGGGTGAAAGGAGCCTCTCTTGCAGATAACATATGTGTTCTTTAAGAAGACAGTTCCTACTGCCCAACCATACATCAGTGAGCATTCTGCCTCCTGCCATGAGGATTTCAACCCATTTCACCTACTAAGTCATCCTATAGTCGTTAGAGGAAACAATACCTTAAATTACATGTGCACACCAGCACGCAAATACCCCACCTGAGAACTTTGTGAAACCACACCAAGAACGTGTCTGCCCTTGTGGTGTTCACTAAAATCACATCACTAAAGAGTGGATCACGTCCAAATGCATCATTATCATAAACAGCCCATTATCACACCCTTCTTGCAGAAATTCTGAATTGGTCCTGTACTTTGAAAGCACAGGCATGTGGATAGAAATAACAAGACTTATTGCTGGGGCCACATACGTGTTCAAGAGGATTATCAGCCCTTGCTTCCAGACAATTCATTGATTAAGTTCATTGTATCTCAGTGTCTCTCTGGCCCTGACTCAGAAAGGCTGAAGTTCTCTTCTCTTCTTTTTCTTTCAGCCAGGGTCAGGGGCTAAATATATTTTGACTCTGATACTTTGGGCTTTTTACTCTTTCCCTAAAGCTCCTCTTCTTGCCATGTGCCTACTTGTCTTTTAGGTGACTGTATGTCTGCCACAAAGCTGAACTTCATGTCAGCGTAACTCAAATTGAATGTTTTTTTTTTTCTTTTTCTTTTCTTCTTTCCTGTCTTTCTCTCCCAGACAGCTACCAGGATTTATGACTTGCCTGTCCTAGGGTTTTTCTTTTAATCTTTGATAAAAATTGTCTGCAAACCGAAGAAAAATAAAAGGAATTTTTGGGGGGAGACACCAGGTCCTAAACTTTGAATGTGTAGTAACTCAGTTTTGCCATTAAACAAATAGAGAAAAGTTAACTTCCCTCTAAGAAGTTATGCAAGAAACTGGTTGTGAGGTCACAGTCAGTTTATTTAAGAAATGTTTGCTGTCTGCCTAACCTGCAACAGATTCCCTACAGGCTGTGACATATTCTATAGTATATATTTTCAGGCTCATCCGATAACCCAACCTTTACTATTTCAGGGTACTGTGGCCCTTCCTGACTCCTTCCTCCAAAACCCAATGTATGCATTGTTTGCCACACAGGAGTAACCCCTCAAGCAGAGTCTGTGGGGAGGGAGCTATAACAGATAGGTATATTCTGCATTAGCTCTGTTTGCCCACATTTCTATTATATCTCCACTTTAGCCAGTATTGGTTCTACCATCTCCCATATAAACTATCTGCCCTTGATAAGTTGCCGAGATGTGTTCCCGGAGCCACTAGAAAGGAGATCCATCTGGTGCTTGTCCTCAAAGACAGGAAGACAAAGGAAGTCACCCTAACAATTCAGGCTCCGGTGGCAAACCCTTTATCCAGTGTGGAGGATACAACCATTCACAAGAGCTACGAGTAGTGGGTTCTTTTCAACCGAGTGTGACCTCTGGGGAGAGTCCCTGGTAACTTGATCTCGTAACCTAAGATCTTCCAGAATGTGCCACTCCTGGTATGTATCGATAGTCCATGTTGGTTCTGGTTTTCACTATCTGCAGTGGCAGAAAGACACTCCCTTAACTATGTACTTAGGTCTTAAGGGTTTTTTTTTCCTCTCTCTAACTCCTCATATATGTACCCTTTCAATGGGGTACTAGCATCACTGAAAATAACTATCTAGTTCAAATTATGACATTTTCTAGTCACCCCACAAATGCTTATCAAAACTTATGAAAATATTAAATACTAATAACAGAGATAAACAGGAAATCATCAACTTTCTTCCTTTGTAGATTTTTTAAAATATATTTGTGTGACTTAGAAAAAGTCCTTTCATCCTCATTCCTCACTCCCCTCAAAAAAAAAAAGGATTTTTTTTTTTTAATTCTCAACTTTCACACAGCTTATGCAAACATTTCTTTTCTGAAGTGTCTTTGGTGACACAATTTTCATCTGTACTTGTCATCTAAGACAAGTCCATCTCCAATAGACATGGGTTTTTATTTCTCCAGTTTTATTTTCTACTGAAGAAGTTTAAAAAGCCAAATGGTTTATTAGCTAATATTGTTGCCATTAGTTCCTTGACCCTTAAAACATTAACCCATCATTTTAATTAACATGTGCCTAATGTGCCAGCAAAATTGACTTTGGAGAGTCATAAAAGCAGAGACATAAAGGAATATTGTCTGTACTGTTAAAAAAGAAGGTAAAATAAAGTAAGATACCTTACTCTTTTTCAAAGACCACTGATCCTAATTTCCATATTTTGAAACATACTGGGAAATGTCATAAAAATCTGCTCTCAGACACATCAATCATAGGACATTGGGTAAAAAGAACAAAACTTTTCAGGAAACAGATTCAGCAAAGCTGGTTGGACCTTCCAAGCAATATGACTTGTCCTAACAACAGTTAGCCTTGAGTCAATTAAGCAATAGATAAACATAGAAACTGTGAAAGAGATATTGTAGTTAAATGAATTACTATTTAGTAGGAGCAACAAACTATTTCTCCTTTGTTCAAACAATTTCTGGAGTTAATTCAGCATTCTCCATCTCAACTCTGCATAAGACATAAGTACATGCATGGATGCATGGATGTCCTTCAAGCCATTGAACGTATGGTAGGAATGGGAGAGTAGATGAAAAACAATTGGAAGGCTGACTTGTTTATCCTGTGGATCGGGATGTCCAAGTTCTTGCTAGCTTTGAGAGCCTTCAACCTTACTTTTTTAATTTATTAATTACACTTTATTCATTTTGTATCCCCCCCATAAGCCCCTCCCTCCTCCCCTCCCGATCCCACCCTCCCTCCTCTTTCTGCATGCATGCCACTCCCCAAGTCCACTGATAGGGGAGGTTCTCCTCTCCTTTCTGATCTTAGTCTATCAGTTCACATCAAAAGTTGCTGCATTGTCCTCTACCGTGGCCTGGTAAGGCTGCTCCCCCCTCACGGGGAGATGATCAAAGAACAGGCCAGTAAGATTATGTCAGAGGCAGTCCCTCTTCCCATACTATGTAACCCACTTGGACACTGAACTGCCATGGGCTACATCTGTGCAGAGGTTCTAGGTTATCTCCATGAATAGTCCTTGGTTGGAGTATGAGTCTCTGGGAAGTTCCTTGTGTTCAAATTTCCTTGTTCTGTTGCTCTCCTTGTGGAGACCCTGTCCTCTCCAGCTCTTACTATTTCCTACTTCTTACATAAAATTCTAATGGTTACCAGAGGGAAGACTATTTGTTCCTGTTTCTCCCTCTCATTACTAGGAATGTCTCCCTAAACTCCTACCTCTTAAAACCTTCTTCAGGAACTGGACAGTGGTGGTTCACATCTGTAATCCCAGCACTCAGGA